>NC_137266.1:47174950-47729950 GCF_053477335.1 Acartia tonsa
TTCAGAGAAAAAAAACTTTTTCCTTATATTACAGGATAATTAGGAAATACAGGTTTGAATTATCAAAATTGATAAAATTTAACAGATATTGAAACAATACCAGGAAGAACCATGAGTGAATGGTTGCAACAACGAAATTAACTAGAAAATATCACGAAACCCATACGTGATTTTCAGCTGTCACTGCTGGGGGAACACTTGAATTGACGACCTTTTTATCTGCCCCCATCTATTTTAAATTAATTTCGCTTGTTGGCTATACCTTATTCCTAGTATGGATTGAATTACTTATTCATTAACTGTTTTCGTTACAAGTTAAAGTTCATTGGCTGCACAACTTTGGGAACATTCATCAAATTTTTATTGGTTGGTTCATTAGGTCGATTGTCCTAACTTTTCAACCTCTAATTGTAATCTACAGAAGGGGTATTTTTGTTATCATTGGGGATGTACATTAATTTATCGCCCCTTGTCTTATCCCTTTTAATCCCTGTAAGGAATCAGTTTAGTTTCTCCTCTCTCCCTAAAACTAAAAGGTACCAATTTCTCTTATTGAAAGAAGTACCAATTTTTCTAAACTTTTTGGGGCCAACAGCTTTTTGTGAAATATTCTTATAAAATGTCTTCAATATACATATTTGTATATGTAGGTCATCAAATTATAACAAGAAAATCATTGAGAAAAAAACAAGTATGACAAAATCTATGGGTAGCGAAACGTGAAAAAAAACTAGTTAATTTCAAGAAAGGCAAAATTGAAAGACAATAACAGTAAGACCAAGAGACCCTTTTATAGTAGCCAAACTAATTACATATTCGCGACTGGATGGACAGAGGATCAAAGACATACCGACAGACATGGTGAATTGTAGAGTAGTTTTGCTACTAAAAATTTACAGTAAAACCAATGAAATAAAGTTGCTACGCATATTATGACTATTCACATGATCAAACCTAGCATAGCTGCGGACGTAATTCCTTGAATGAATTATAGAATAGCCACAGTTTAGAAAGTAACAAGGATGACAAAATCCATATTATCGAAGTGCACAAATCATTGGACAAACGGACAAAGTGAGCCATAAAGCAGATTTTCAATGATCATTAAAAATAGTGAAAAAGAAAGAAGGATGTAATATATAAATGTTGCTATTTCCCATGTTAATTTTTGATTAGTTCATTGATCCAGTAGGATAGGAGAGGATGGGGTAAAGAATTGGGGATAGGGGTATCGTAATTTTAGCCAGCTTCAAGTTTAACTTTATTAAACTACGTGATAATCTGGTGTAAGATCCAAGATATATGTAAAGTAGAGAATATTGAAACACCCTGGACTGACGTATAGACTCACAGACAAATTGTATTACAAAATAGAGCAGCCACGCTTCTTCTGATATAGTAAAAACAGGCTTGAGAAATTAAGAGGCGGGCGTGAACTAAAATGATAGGTTAACTTTTTGCTTATTCTACCATAATTCTTCTAGGAGATAGAGGGATAAGTAAATAGGATAAAAAAGGAATGATATTGATCAGATTTATTAGTTACTTTCGGCTACACCCATAGAATCCTCTAGAGATAGGTAAGTTGGGAAGGGGAAAAGTCGACTACCCCCCCCTATTTCAATTTGATTTTTAAAAAGAGAAAGTAAAAAATATTTTTTTGGGGGGGGATTGTCATTTATTATCGGGAGTGAAAATAGTTTAAACCCTTCCCAGCACCTATGACAAACTTCACTGGAAAGGAGAATCATATCGGTTAGCGAGGTCCTTTTGTACAGACACAATGACAAATATTCGTTTACTTTATTGTAAGGATAAAAATTTACTTTTTCCCTTCTGTAAGCTAACTTTCCTAACCTGTTTAGTAATACAAGATATATGTTTTAATTTCAAATTTATCATAACATCTTTAATTTATTTGATTATAGCTTTGCTTTTATTCATGGTTCTAAAGGGAAAAGACAATGGACGATAATAAATCCCCAATGATGATGCACAAGCCAACCCCTTCTTTAGATAACAATTAGTGGTTGAAACGTTTGGACACTCAACTTAAGGAACCAGATACTGTATGACCGTAAGTTCAGCTATTTTTATAGTGAACAAAATAATGCCACGTCTCCCGGTCATACGACGTCATGCGTCAGGTTGAAATGGTATCGCAAATTTCAGATCTCAGTTTTCGCTATTTGATTTACTATTTTTCTCTAATAGATAAAAGCGATGCTTGCAAGATTATTTAATTCGCTATATCATAAAGAAATTTTTTTCAAATCGCGAAAACTGGGATCTGAATTTGCGTCACCCTTCCAACATGACGCATGACGGCGTATGGCCGGGATACGTTGTATTATTTTGTCCACAATCGCTATTTTTCCTAAAACACAAGATATACAATTATCATTTTCTATGAAAATATCTAACTTAGCAACCAAAATCCAACCTTTTGCTAAAATCAAATAGTGTTTATGCAATAAAACCAAATTTATAAAAACATACTTTTTATTAGAAAATACTACATAATATCATGGAGGTAGGTATTATTGGGCTGTTTATTACACTAGTCCCAAAAGTTTTATAATAGCGTTTTCTTATTCGTTGACTTAACAACTTTGGGGACTTTTCTTAAATTTTGATTAGTTGGTATATTAAGTTAAGTTTCCAAACGTTTCAGTTTATCGGGAATTGTCTTATCCCTTTAGATCCCTGCATAATGTGCCATATTATGATATTTCGTCTGCCAATCTTTCAAAAAAGAGTATTGTGTAGTAAATTGTAATTTTGGGTAGTATAAATTGTTGTTGATTAATCTGATCAATAAATGTAAAAAGTAAAGGTGTATAACCCAGACAACCACCTAGGGAACTTCTTCGTCTGCTGGCAAATTGTTTCATAATATTTTGTAGCGACTTGGCTGTGTTAATATTTCCGATGCTATTGATTCAATTTAAAGTAAGCACAGGGTCTACGGGTTAGGGACATACAGTTATTGAAACCCTTCCCCCTATATTCTTTTACTCTAAAATCTGATCACCGCAAAAAAAAATATTACGTGAATGTATGAACACTATTAAAACATCAATCTAGCCCCGAAGTTTATAATTTGAAGACAGCAAAATATGGCTGTGCAATCACAGACGATAAATAATTTATTCACACAGTGCAGTGAAACCATTTTTAACGTCTTTAGTTCTGAGACAGTCTTTGACCTATATTCTAATCTATATCCATCTCCACTTCAGTCGAAGATGCAACTTAAGTTTACACTCTTGATTAAACCAGGGATCTAAAGGGATAAGAAAATGGCCGACTTATTGATGTATATCCCCAATGTAATACACAAAATTACCCCTTCTGTAGATTACATTATTGGTTGAAACGTTTGGACACTCAATTTAATAAACTAACCAATCTAAAATCATTAAAAACCAACGAATAAGAACTTAAGGGACTTGTCCCCTCTCTATCTGGGTACACCTTTACCCTTGAACAAACAAACTATCTCGTATAATTGCTATTTCACCTTATTTTTGTGGTATGGGTAAATGATAGCACACCACTATATGCCTTTATTTAAACTCTGAATATTTTAGTTTCTCTACATTTATTGGTATTTATTCGATACAACTTAATAGTTCATTTTAAAACTAGCGACTATTTGAAATAAAAATTAATCTCTTACATTGAAACACATTATTTGTAGGGGAAGGGGGGGAGGGAAAGGAAAGTGTCATGTTTGACGTCATAAAAATACTTCTAATAAGGAAGGATGGGAGAAGAAGTTGGAAAGGAAACCTCTAAAAAAGAGATGAATTTAGACGAATTTTAATGACGTCACACATGACACGTTCCGTATCTCCTATTTGTAGAGTAGACTAAGCCACACACAATTACAAAATTAGATTACAAAATGTCATACTTAATCTACGTGTATCGTATAGACCATCGGACGGACCACAAATTATAAAAAGCTATACTATCTTATTTCCCCAAATTTGCAAATATAGAGAAAATTATACATCAAAGATAGCTAGGAGACAGAGGGTTTATCAAAACTGTGGAATATAGACAAATACACTGAAAATTATATCAGACCATAATAATGTAAAAATGCGCTATATGTCTTGGGTTAAAAACGATAAAACATGGTTATCAAATTACACCCTTTCATTCGATGGCTTTAAGCTTTGGGTACTTTTATTGATACTTGGTTCAGATCTACAGAAGAGGTATAATTTTGTTAATCATATTTGGGGTTGTACATCAATTCACCATCCATTTTTTCCAATTAATAGCTTTGATTATGTCAATAATGACTCCTTTTATCCATAAAGTCCAATCAAATGAATATAGTCATGAAAGCAGCATGTCGTTAATATGCCATTCATAACCACTTATATACAATGTCTAAAGGTCGACATAAATCAAATAAGTTATTGTTTGTCAACACTAATATTACGATTAAACAGGAAATAGGGAATAAGTTTGTTGTCCAATAGGATTTGTTTCCTTGAATTGATGGCCAAAGTGCACCTTAAAAATTGAAAAAATATTTTTCTCAATTTTTGTACTATCCCTGAAATACTGAAGTTTGGAGCGGGGAGGGAGGGGACAGTGGGCTGATTATTACAAATGCCCCAATGTTTTATAATAACGTTTTCTTATTCGTTGGCTTAACAACTTTGGTAACTATTATTGGACTTTTATTAAATTTTTGACTGGTTCATTAAGTGTCCAAACGTTTTAACCACTAATTGTAATTAATAGAAGGCATAATTTTATATATCATCATGAGGGATGTGCACTTTTATCGGCCATTGTCTTATCCCTGTAGATCCCTGAAGGTTTGTAGACTTTTGAGAAAATTCAAAATTATAACTATTTCAAATTTGTTGATATTATTCTATTTGATTAAAGTGTTGGTATATTTTGCAATATTATCAATCAACTTATTTTTAAGTAAGATTTTGACTTTGTGTTAAACGATTAAGTGTAATGTAGCAAAGCTTTTTGAAAAAAGAATTTAACAAATGGTATGTCCTTTTCCAATTTTAATAATTTAGTAATTGATGTACATCCCCAATTATGGACAAATTAACCCTTCTCTAGAGTTATTGGGTTAAAAATTTGGACAAAACTACTTTGTACCATACCAACGAATCAAACGATCAAGCTAATATAGTTTGATTCACTTCTACAAGAGATGCAAATGATAATGAAGAATTTTTATTTGAAATATATTTCGTTATGAAGCAGCAGTAGTTACTGATTTAAATGTTATGGTTGAGATATATGTATAACTGTGAAAAATGCCAACGATTGAAGACCAAGTCCCCAATATTTTGGCTTTAATAAAAGTACCTAACGTTTTAAACCAGCAAATATGAGAGCGTGATTAAAATCGTTGGTGCATTAATAATTTTCAGTTGAATGTCCCCTCCCTCCCTGGTATGCTTCGCTATTATTGTGTAAATTCGTTCTAGTTTTAAGACAGACTTTACTTAAAATAATTAGCTAACTTTAACTATGTAATTATCAGGGAAAGAGGTATAGAAATATGGAGTTAAATTCATCCGACTGTAATTTCTGAGATACAGGTATAGGACAATGGGCTATTATTTAATCTCTCCTTTGATTGTTGTGTGTAATATTTGTATATAAGTTGCCGCTATTGTCATATACCCTCCAGAAATTAACTTTGTAATTAACTAACAGAAACAGAAGAATATATGGAAATTTACAAAAGTATCTCTAAAAAGTATGCTGTATATTCTACTCTACCTATAGCACTTTATAATAACTACTAGCAACTGCGCCCCTGGTATCTAGAAGCTATGCATTCAAAGTAATAGGAAAAGCAGAAAATAACATCCAAAGAATTATCTAACAAATAAAAAAATCATAAAACCTTCCAGGGACCTATATAACGCTTGCATGGAATGGAATACCTTACTACCTAATTTACTACCTACAAATAAGTAATACCTAACACACAAGAATAAAAAAAAAGTCCTAAGCTCCAATATCCTTTCCCTGCCAGGTAATTAGTAATGTTAATTTAACATATTGCACCACTTCATATACTTTAAATGGGTAGGGTTGATTAATTTTATTGACCTAATTGTTAGGTACACAGCTACTCTTTAACTAAAGTATGTCCGACCGTTTGACCGTAATTATCAATTGCTTATTCTAATATCTTTGCTGTATTATGGCTAATTGTCAGTTAGATTAATAACATCTGTTTTACAGTTTATTGTTTTTTTCTTTCTTATAAATATAATAATCGTTTACATAACATTTACTGAATATATCTTAGGATTATCCAAATCATAGATTGATATATAATTTCATCACTGCAATCTGTTATCCAATAATATAAAGTAACAAGGACTTTATGTCTGAAGCTTGAGATCTTATAAATTGCTGGTCCGAATTGGTTGTACTTTTATACTTTTATCTATAAATTATCTTCTTTGAGATTATCTTTTGTGGAAATTTTTAGACTATTTTGAGGGAGGTTACCACCACCCTCTCAAACTCCCCCCCCCCCAAAAAAAAATGTTTTTCTTTTTTTCTTTTTAAATCTAAAATGAAAAAAAAATACGATATGGAATTCAACTCCCTCATTCGCATGTGCCCCTAGAGGCCTCTAGTAGCGTAGTCGCTAGTCATCCTTATACTAAAGTAACAGGATGTCTTTTGTCTATGTGTTTGTGTGTCTGTGTTTGTACCAAAGGATATCGCTAACCGATGAACCGATCAGGTTCTTCTTAACAGAGTAGCTTCTCATAGGTCCCGGGAAGGTTTATAACTATTTTGGAGTAGGGTACCACCACACTCCCAAGAGAAATCGCCCCTAGAAAAAAAATACCCCATCCCCAATTTTTTTTTACAAATTTTTTAACTTGAATAAAAAATGAGGTTGGTGGCATCCCCCCCCCAAAAAAAAAAATTCCTCCCCCCAATTTTTTTCATACTTTTTCTTTTAAAATCTAAAATAATGAATAGGGTTAACACATTCGACTCTCCCCTCCTCAAGTGTCCCAAGAGGCCTCTAGGGGCGTAGCCGCTAGTTTAATATAAAGTAGTAAGTATTTTTGTCTAAAGGTTTTTTACTTGTATAATTATCAATAAATCTACCTTATTATGTTTAATAAACACGAATTATAGTTAAAAAATTTGGTAAATTATCGAAATTTCTATTATACATAGTTACAAATTTTGCCGCTAGATGTCTCGATAATTTTTGTTTTTTCAAGATTTCAAATTTTAGAAAATAAAACGTACCTTTAAATTAAAATTTTGTAAAATTTTAATAATTTTATTTCATATTTTAAACTAAGCAACAGTTTTCATGACTATATATTTACAAAACTTTTTAATTGGTTATTAAGGTTTAATTGAATCTTAACTTGAATACAGAAAAGTACTACTGAATTACCCAATTTCAGCCAAATGCTGAAATACTGAAAACTGAAGAAAAAAATTGAAATACTGAAACCATTTCTGTAGACGGTTGGGTATGCAAACCACTGTCACTATAATTATATTGTCATGAATGGCGTGAATTCATTATATTGTTTCCTAGCCTAAAACTTGCTCATGAACCAATAGATAAAACTATCAGGTTGTGTATTTTGAATCATTATAATCAGTAACAAGATGTATGTCTGTTATCTTGCTAACCGCTGAACTGAAATGATTCTTTTTTACAGGGTAGCTTCTCATAGGTCCCTGGAAGGTTTATAACTATTTAGGGGGAGGGTACTTTCTTTACTTTTTCGTTTTAAATGTAAAATAATAAATGGGTAGTCGAAATCAACCCCTCTTCCCCTCAAGTGCCCCTAGAGGCATCTAGGGAACGAAACTGCTTGCTAGTTTTATTTAAAGTATTGCTATATTGCTTGGGTAATACTTCAGACAAACTAACAAATACTTTTTTAAAAGTAGCTTCGCTACTTTTAGTACCTCCCCCCCCCCTGATAAGTTTTACTAATGTATGGGCGTTTAGTAGGTATTTTTACATTTACGATGATTTTTACTATTTTGTCCTTTTGGGATTTGTGTACAACAATGGAATACATGGATAAGTGAATGGAGGATAAATCTTTTACAAAAACGATCATTTTCTCTGTAAATGTTATAGTATCCTATCGCTTGGTATTATAGACAACTTTCTGCGGATAATAAAACGATAATTTAAATATATTATTAATACCTATTGTTGTTTTTCACTTAACAAATCTTATAAAATTGTCTATAATACAAAACATGATTTTTCAGTATGGCTTGGAAACCAATTGATATCCGCTGGATTAGAACCGGTTCGAAGTCATACTGAAAAAATATATATCATCGTTTTACAGACAATCTTTATTGAATAATAAAATAAAAAACATAATTTTAAAACCAGTTTTGTTAGACCGGGACTTCGTCTTCTCGGGGCTAACAAAACTCATTTAAATCTTGTAATTTTTCAATTTAATATCCTAGGAAAGCTGTCTAAAAAACGATGCGATAAATAACTATTCTATTGTCTTATTCCTTTTTCCCTGAAGTATACCAAGTTGCCAAAAATAGGGTGCAAACAAGTCAACCCATAACATTTTTTATTCCTTTTTCAATATTCTTGCAAAATTCGTTAGGACCACTTTTATGTTTCATAGCTTACTTAGAAATTACATCTCCTTTTTTTAAATTAACATTTTGAATCAAAAAAGTCAGATAGACAACTTTGATTTAAGATTAGATGCAAATTAAGCAGGGAAATTTTCACAAGAATCTTTAAAGTAAATCCCATTAAAGAGCCGTTTAAATATCCTATTTTGGTCTTCGGTTGGTCTCTCTAACCTTAGATGCTAGATGCGTAACTGCTAGTATTTAATATAATAAATCTTTTGAAAAAGATTGGAAAACGGTCCAAATTACCTTGATTGGAAACTTGGTAGATATTGAGTAAGGTGTATCCAAAGTTGTGAATCATTTTTATCTATGGCAACCATAGAACAAATAATTATTAGATGTTAGAACAGGTACTAGTTTAAATTTTTGGTTTTAACAATTCTAACACAGCACTAAAGCTCTATAGATACTTTACTACGAATTCAGATCTTTAGGTCACAACTGCAGCCGTTTAAGAAATATTAACGAGTAGAAACATACTAAACCCACTTAATTTGTATTTTATAAGTATAAGATCTCTCCCCAAAGTATTCTATGTTTTAAGAAGAAGCATTTAAGATAAGAAACAAGTTGTTTAAATAAAGCAGAAACAAATTTGATTTCAAACAATAAGTTTCTTTTAATAGACATTTTTAAGTGGCCATACTCCTTCCACATATGCTGAATTTTAATTTCCAAATGTGTACGCAGTGTCTGCGTGCTGTTTCCTCATCATATCTCAATATTTACTACTAGCTAAAAAAGCTTCAAACTAAAAATCTAAATTTTAAACATAAAAATTTTGAATGTATAAATTGTTTGTACGTTCAAAATTTTAAAAGTTTGAAGCTTTTTTAACTAGTAGTAAATATTGAGATAGGATGAGGAAACACCGCGGAAACACATTTGGAAATTAAAATTCAGCACATCTCCTTCCATCATAAAATATGAAAAATTATGGTCTTCTGAAACAACTCTAAATTGCAGTTAGATTACATAACAATAACACCTTAAAATTTAGAACATTTAGATTTAAACATTAGACTAAAACGATAGAGGGGGAAAGGATTAAATAACCGAATACTATGTGCCGACTTTCAATTGGGCCTTTGAGAATCAACGAATAGCGTTGGAAATATTTACGCATCAAAGTCGCTACTAAAAAAGCAGAAAGCAATTTGCTAGCAGCCGGAAAGGGTCCTTAACAGAGGGATCCAGGTAGTTGTCGGGATATTCTATAGATTTATTACTCAAACACAAAACTTTAAGCAGTAGCTTTTGCTGTGATTTGAAAACATACAAAAAGATAAACAAATAACCGATGAAAAAAAGGAGTAGAAAAAAATGTAAAGCTTACAAAACAAGAATAAACAAAGTCATAGTAATTCAAAGCAAAATACTTGTCAAATATGATAGATTAGCAACAGGGCATATTATACCTATTATTACATTGCTAGTTGCTTCGCCCCTAGCCTCTAGGGTTGTGAGGGAATAGCCTAAAAATACCCTAAGACATTCATTAGCAGTTCCCGAGATCGCTAGCTTCAGATAAAAGCTATTACAGGATGGATAGACATAACAGCGTTCAGTATGGTTTAATAACATTTAAATTCTTAAAAATGTTCTGCAAGAAGTAAAATTTAAGAAAGATTTAACTACTGAAAGTAAAAAGAAATTATTGCGGATATAGAGAAAAATAGATAGATATGAAAAATAATCTTTATGATTTAATTGTAACATTTCAACAATGTTTACAAATTGAAACTTAGATTTTAGAATTATGAAAGAATCAAAGAAAGAAGGCAATTTATTTCATATAATTATGTTTTTTATATAAATTTCACCAACTTTTCATTAACGGTACTAATGACAGATTGACTAACAAGGCATATAAATTGTGGATTAAAATGTTTCAAATAATTTTTTGGCTAATTCGCCTACCCCTTATTTATAGATGAAAATGAAAAGTTGCCCATCTATATCTAGCTAACCCTAGGCTAGGGCGTTCTCAGAATATTTTTCTCTATGAAATCCTTAGACTTCTGTATGTGGGTATGTGTAGATGAAAGTGAAAGAGCGTTTCAACAAAAATGTATATTACTCAGATATTTGTTTTTTAATTGCCACACATAACAAAACAAATAATAACAGTATTATAATACAGATATTAAATATTAATAGACAAATAATAAAATGTAATATAATTAAAATTTAGGACAAATCTTTCAAATATGAATTATGTACAGTGTCAAAGGACTAAACAATCTCGTGAGAGGTAATATCTTAGAGCTTAGAGGTGGAAGTTTAGAAATGTCAAATATGAGTTATGTTTATGAGAATTGTACAGACGGATATATCGTAATTAAGGAGTAGCTTCGCTACTAAAAGCTATTTTATTTAAAATTTTGCTAAAGCTATAGATTACTGTATTGTTTGGATTTCAAAGTAAATATGCCGAATTTCTCTATATTGATAAGATCAAATCATAAGAGTGGCAGTTTTTATACTTTTTAATCTCATATATTTACAGTAGTATTAACACTTTTCTGGATTTCAACTGTATTGTTATATAACTGTTATATAATGTCTATAAAAACCGCCATCAAGATGTATACTAATGTATGGCAAAATAGACCTTTTGTAGCTTTTATAATGCATATATGTCATCCTTGTTAGACTTTTGGATGGCACTATATCAACAAACATAAGAAGTTTTGTAGCAAATTTTTAACATTGTTGATATAGGTTTTTAGTAGAATGTTCAATTATTGGTCACTAATTCACCCATTTCCAATTAAGTGCAGGGAGGAGGGGACATTTAGCTGTTTATTAAACTAGTCCCTAAAGTTTTATAATAACGTTTTCTTATGCCTTCACTTAACAACTTTGGAGACTTTTATGGAATTTTGATTGGTGGGTTCATTAAGTTGGTTGTCCATTCTAATCTGCTGAACAGGTAATTTTGTGTATCATCATTGAGAATTTACATAGTTTTATCCCCTTAGATCCTTTAGTTAAATGTAAAAAGAGACGATGTAAATTGTCAACACAAAGTTTATCAGGGGGTTTAACAAGGATATACCTAATAAGGACAGCTTAAAGGTTGGATTAAATGTTGAAATCAAAATTAAAAGACCTATGTTTTTTTTCTTCCAAATATTGTTTTCAAAAAATGTATTTAATCGTTACCAGAAAGTTCCTTACGTTTGATATGGTGATTTCTATGGCTATTATGTATATTTTGTTATTGTCTACATCGAATCGATTTGCTTCCTCTCTTGAGATAATATATACACTGGTCCTGTGGTGGTTTTAAGCTATTTTCATGAAAGGTGGCACACCTCACTCCCACATCCTCCTTGAGGCTATGGGCGAAACCACTAGTTTTATGATATGTATGTAAGAATTAAGTGTTTATTGCTCTGTTATTATAACCTAAAGTCACAAGCAAATAAAATAATCTCTATAAAAACAGGTATAATTATCTCCAAAACTAGCGCAGCAATAATAAGCTAATAAAACATTAGAGAAGAAAAGAAATTAAAGTGTGTTTTCAAAAAAGTATGTCCAAATTTTTAAAAGTTGTTAAGTTATACAAATAAGTAAAAGACTAGACAAACAATTGTTTTTTAGTATTGTAAATAAATCCGCCAAAAGTTTGTTTTTGTAAGATTGCTCCTTTTAAATCTCGTAATGAAATTTTGTCAATTTTCATAACTTATTCAGACTTTGTAACGGGGTCCCTTACGGATTGATCTTAGTTATAGAGTAAATTCGATACTAATGAGGGATAAAGGAATAAGTGAGTTGTTAAGCTTGTAAAACAAGTCCACTTATGTCTGATAAGTGGAAGAATAGTGACAAGATATTAGGAAAACTGCATTTCCTTTTTTACCCCACCAAGGCCACATACCCCGCCCCCCAGTTAAATCGCTGTGTTTAAATCAATTAAACATTGTAGCGCAAATATGATTTCTAATATATATTAATGCTTTTCAGATTATCATTGCTGCGATACTTTTGTATACAATTGTTTTTAGGATTTGAAGGAATAAAATAAATTAAAACTAATACTTTAACCCTTTTATAAAGACATTTAACTATTCTTTTAACTTAGGATTTAGTTGTATTTGTATAAAACTTTATTAGTGATAACAATTTAGATAATATCGGTTCCATAGGAATTGCAATCACATAGGATTTCATTTTCACCTAAGCAAGAATGATACTAGCCATGGCCCTATCTTAACCTATCCTACATGAAGTGCTTCAAGTAAATAGAGACTTTAAGACTCATATACCAGGAATACCCAATGTTGAAACACAAAACTATCCCATCTGTAAGTTACATTTAGTGATTGAAAGGTTTAGACACAAAACTTAATAAACAAACATCAAAATTCAACAAAATGAACCAAACATGTTGAGACAACGAATAAGAGAATGTAATCATAATAAACAGCCCAATGTCCCCTCCCTCCTTGCTTATAAACATTTCTATAATTCAATACAAACTAATAAGGACGAACTCTAGATATAGAAAAGCTTCAATTAAAAAAATATTAATAAAAGATAAATTAATATACTTTTGATTGGTTAAAATCAATATTTATCTTGTACAGACAAAACTTTCTGAAAGCTTTTAGATAAGAAAGCATTTTGGGTGTTCCTACATTAAAAATATTTTTTTTAGTAGCAAAACTTCTATGTAAGTCTTAAATGTGATTTATAGCCTGACAATGGCGTGCGCAGTGGAAAAGGGATGGAAAACTTTTTAGGGGTGAAAAAAGGGTAAGGGACTTCTTGTTTTATTCCACTAAACACCTCTTATGCACGATTATGGTCTAACACATAAGTAACACCCATTTGATAATGAACCTTTTTTGATGAAGATGTGCCTGTTTTAGGCCAGGGCATTTCAACTAATATTTCTTTTATTGTCATGCATATAGCATTACAACAGTGAATTATCATCGTTAAGTTTGGAGGTGACATTTAAAATGGTACCCAAAGTTATATAATCAAGTTATCTTATTTGTTGGCTAAAAAACATTTGGTACTAAATTGAATTTGATTGTTTAATTCTAAACTAAGAGTATCCAAACTTTTTAACCAGTAATTTAAATCAACAAAATGAGTAATATGTGTATCATCATTGGGCAAGTAATCAAATTATTGTCCATTGTCTTATCCCTTGAAATCGCTTATCATAGCTTCATTGAATACATATCTGCGGACAAAACCATAATATTTTGTGGATAAAATCGTTCTTACTTTTTGGTTATATTGTATAAATACCAGAGATTTTATAAAATTTGGGTGAGAACCTATTTATAATGTTTAAAAGATAGCATTTGCATGCTTTAAACAAAGAAATAATCGGAATTGATTTTTATCAATACTTTTTAACCCTTACAGATCGGGGGGAGGGGGGGCTCCAAGAGCCCCCCCCCTCTAGTTTTTTCAATCTCATTTTTTTTGTAGGTAAGATGGAGAGCTGTAACTTCATGACTTTTTAAGTTTAGTAATTATACGTCGGCAAGAGTTGATTTTATTAGGATATCTGGTCTGTGTCGGTCGTGGTGTCCGGTCAAAGTCGGTTGGGTAGCAAAATAAATTAGAAAAAATTCTAAATAAATCTTAATTTCTACATTATGACTTTTGTGCATAAGGTATAACCTAAAATTTTTTTGGTGAATACTTAGATATCAATGACCATCTGAGAAAAGTGGTGTTATGACCGTTTGACCGCTCCCTGACCGACTTTATGACCGATTTTTGTCCGGCTTTTACTACAGACATATATCATGAATATCGTGGCTTCTATTACAGCTAGAGACCTATAATTTTTTTTGGTAAATCCTTAAGCAGTAATAAACAGATATAAATATTAATTTGCGCCGCCAACCGCCGTTTTACCGCCGTAAATTTCCGTTATTTGCCGTTTTTCGGCGATGATCAGAAAAAGTAATTTTTTTGTTATGAAAAATAAAAGTTCGTCCTAAAATTTGGTCATCCTAGCTGCAAAATTGGCCGCTCTACAGCTGTTTTAAAATTTAGCGGCTGGCCGCTAAAAAGCGGCTAAGGAGCGGTCTGACTGCTATGACTAGAAAAAGTAATTTTCTCTAAAAATACACATGAACCACCAGAAAAAAAAAATTTACGTCTTTATCTGTACCAGGAGCCGAGATAGAGGGGGGGCTCTTGGAGCCCCCCCCCCCCCAATCTATTAAGGTGGGAATTGGGGCCCGATCTGTAAGGGTTAAAATATAAAATAGTCTAATGTTAATAATAAAAATATTGAATAATCGCTGATAGTATTGTCCTAGGAATCCCCTTTTTATAGAAATATTGATCATGTAGAACTTTGTGCAACTAAAACCTTTCCTGCCCTTTAACATTATTTTGGACATATATATCCTTGTATTATTTGTCAGTGAGCAAAAAATCGTCTGAATTTTACAAAACTGTTAGTAAGGTAGACACTTAAAAGTGTCCTACGTTTATTTAAAAGTACTAAAGCTCCAAAAGTAGGTAATATTTTGAACAATTTGTTTCATAACGGATAAATGTGTGTATTAAAATATAGCCTAAAACCATTTCTCGTATTCATTCGAATCCGGTGGATAGGAACCGGTTCTCATCCATACGAAAAAAACTATGTCTAGCATCTTATTATATCCTCCGGCACCTCGGGGCTAAAAAAACTAGTTTTAATCTTATAATTGTACATTCTATATCCGCGGAAAGCCGTTTATAATACGATACGAGAAATAACTATTAAACACTTAAATCTAAAAGTAAAATAGCCTAACACCATTGCCAAACCTAAATGAAGCTTCCTTTAAAATAAGGACTTAATCGGTTCCATAGTTATTGAAATCTTGAGCTACTAACAAAAAACCCTTATTACGTTATATATAAACTAGCGGCTACGCCCCTAGAGGCCTCTAGGGGCAATTAAATGTTTTTTTTTTATTTAAGATATCTGATCTGAGAAATAATTTGTCTATGTTTGATCAGCTGTTTAAATTCAAATTCATGTGTCTACGCAGCGCCAAGCGCTACGCGGCGAAAATATTTCATTTTTTTGTGATTTCTCTTGGGAGGGTGGAGGTACCCTCCCCCAAAATAGTTAAAAACCTTCCCGGGACCTATGAGAATCTACCCTGTTAAGGAGAACCCGATCGGTTCAGCGGTTAGCGAGATCCTTCGGTACACACAGACAGACACACAGACACACAGACATCCTGTTACTTTAGTATAAGGATAAATTAATGTTTGAAGTAACAGACATTTGAGGGATCTTAAGAAACATAAATACAGATACATCAAACAATTTTTGTATGCAAGAAATGGTAAAACACCTTTTACACAGGAATCTAAAGGGGTAAGACAAAGGCCAATAAATTGATGTACATCCCCAATGATGACAAACAAGATTACCCATTCTGTAGTTACAATTAGTGGTTGAAGCATTAGGACATCCAATTGAATAAATCAACCAATCAAAATTCATTAAAAGTCCCCAAAGTTGATGAGCCAACAAATAAGAAAACGTTGCTATAAAACTTCGAGGCAAAGTGTACTATGCAGCCCAATGTCCCTTCCCTCCCTGTCTTTTATATGCCAATAAAGATTGAGATAAATAGTTACGGGTGCTGACAACACAACTTTTGGAGGTAGCAACTACAAAAATGCGCCAATCAAATATTAGTTATTAAGTTTATTTTTTTTTACCACAGCGCAACATAATTAAGACATTAAAATAATGCTTATCGCATTGTAGTCATTTGGGAAAATGACTTTGTATTAAAAAGAAGTAACAATTAAGACATTCAGACAAGGGTCATGGAATCAAATATTATTTATTCCAACCAAAAACTATAAAGAACCGAAATACTAGATTATATAAAAACAAAACTAAATCATGTGGAAGAGGTATTTTGATAAGAAACACTACAATATAGAAAATAGCCTAAAACCATTACATGACTCTGGCATGCTGGTTAAGTGGTCTATAAAACAGACCTACAGACTTTCAATGTTTAAAAAACAATTTAAAAGTGAGCATAGCAGTTTTGTAAAACACCTGCCATTTAAAGCAATTAGTGGATGCCTGTAAAAAAGGATATAACAATGATGCCTTTAGATTAAGGATTTATACAAAGAATACTTTTTAAAAGTGGAACTTTTCTATATTTAGACAAAAGTTTAGTATGTCTATTTAAACATATTTTGCTGTTTTTCTTAATTATATTTTCATTGATTTATGATATTGTGATTACTAGGACGATAAGGCACGTGTTGTGTGCGTAGCATTTCTATCAAGCAACTTTCAAGTAATTTTCAGACGACTGTATGGTTCAATCTTAAATTTTCTGTTTTTAACTCTTGTCACATTTGATGAGCTTCGCTTTTATGGGTGTTATGGGTGTTATCCTTGTTTATTTGTATTTTACTCCTTTCCAATTAAGATTATTGCTGAATAAATTATTTATTGTTTTCGTTTAGTTATACGCGCAGCTTTTCTGTAACCAAGATATATAAGTAAGTTCTTAATTGTTTAGTAGCAATCAGGGCTCGGCAGCAGCGTGTCAGCCGCCTGTAAGCCTTAGGGAAATCAGCCTTTTACAATTTTAAAATTAGTTGGCCCAAAAAAGGCAATTCCTCTTTTTTTTTAATGTCAAAGCCTCGAAACGGGTTTTAAATTTGAAGCTTTTTCGCGGCTGTCGTGCGGCTGCCGAGCCCTGGTAGCAATACCAAGTCACTGCTCTTTTTCTTGATTACCTTACAATGCAAGCAATCACAGTACAGACTGGTGTAAACTACACATATTTACAAAGTTACATTATTTTCTGGCCATATAAAAATGAGTGCTTCGCTATTTTTGACCCAATTTTGTTTAAACGGTATTATTTTTAAGCCCAACTTACAGAGAGATCATAATGGAGAAATTGTCATGTGTAACGCATGCCATAAAAAATACGTCTAAATCTATCTCTTTTTAAGGGGTTTCCTTCATACATGTCACTTTCCGTATCTATGATCTTAATTTAAAAGTATCTAAACTTACAACAACAACAACCCCCCCCCCCCTATATAAAGAATATTTTTGCAGACACAAAATTGAAAAACAAATTTTTAGGTTATGAATAAGCAATTTGCTTTGGGGAAGGATATTTTACTTTAAGATTGGCCAAAATGGGACAAAATGTATCGTTCTCACTTCTGTTTTTAAAAGCCAAACTTTTCTATAATTAGAGTCGGTCCGTCCGTAAATCCGTGGCAGATAGTTTTTCTCGTTAATTTAGGCACATTAGAATTGTCCTATAGATTTCATGGTAATCCCTGTAGTAGTTAGGTACAATTTAGAAAGCGTAACAACTCTATAGTTACAGAATGTACGTACTCCATTTTCAACATGTTAATTTTTTCACTTTTTTATCAACGAATTTTTATATAATTTGATTATCCGAATGATCTGATTTTTGGAATACTGATTCCTGGGACAACAAAGTACAATATTATCAGAGAAGCAACTCTATAATCAAGTCCTATAAATGTAAGTATATTCTTAAACATTATCCTGCATCAAACAGATTTTCAACAATTTTGCTTCGACTCTTATACATTTATTTATATTCTGATTATTCAGTTCAGACACTTCAATCCTTCAATTGATAATCTCCAATGAACCCTCTGAACATTCTGATGTCACTTCCCTCTCTTCCTGTTAATGTTAATGTCACACGTCAGGATAAGCAGCAAATAGTTCAATTTTACCTTCTTTAGCATGATACAGTCCACATAAATGTACATTGATGCTATTTTACATAATCTTCATTGTTCTATTTCCGGATGGCCAAAAGCCTACTACTGTGTGTGTGTGCAATATTTATTTACAACAAAAATTTGAACATTTCATTTTCTTCCGCCCTATGTCATTTAATTTTAGAGGATTTGTTACCGAGATCATAGTTTTAAAATTGTGAACTTTTTCCTCATCAATGTTGAATCCCCACCACTGCAAAAAGAAAAAATAACAGATAAATTGGAACATTGGTCCTTTCCCTCTAAGTGCCTAACGAGCTATCTCCCTCCCCTCCCCCACCTTCTTCCTATATAAAATAAATTAAAAATAATGTGGGATATCATTTGTGGGGATATCCTATGACTAATATAACTTAACCTAAATAAGCACATTACACGATAAAAACACTCCCCCTTTTTAACTTATTTTTAATTTATTACTAAGTAGGGGGGGGGGGGGAGTCTCTGATCATTATCTAGTCATTTTGAAAAATCAAAAGGCCCTTAAACTAAAGTCATGCGATAAAAAATCTAAATCAACTATGTAACATTCTTAGTATCACAAATTTTTATTCTTTAAATTTTTATTCTACAAAATCCTCCCAAAATCAAAAGATGGGCGAAAAGCAGGACGCTGCCAATTTGAATTACAAATTATGCATGACTTCTTATTTTACTCTTAAAATCAGGCCATTTTAGGGACTAGGGATGTGTTATGAAGAATTTGAATTACAAATTATGCATGACTTTTTATTTTACTCTTAAAATCAGGCTATTTCAGAGACTAGGGGTGCTTAATGTATATAATAATGATAATGAATTATTATTTTGCTTTTAAAAAAAGCTATTTCAGTGATCGAATTACAAATGACCTATTTTTTGCTTCTGTTAACTCTAAAAGGTTAGGCCCTCAGCCAAACCTTAATATATGGGGGAGAGAGGGAGGCTTCACTGTAAAGGCGAACAATTAGCGAGATTCTTAGGCGACCAAAGACAGACAGAACCAGATCCTGTTACTTATTTATTAGGATAAAAGGCTAAATAATGTCTAAATCCTTGGTTAGCCTAGCAACTTTTAATTGATTTGGCCTAATGTTATTTTGTTCTATGTTATTTTTGTATTTTCATCTGTACCTAATCCCTGCGATAATAGTAGGCCATACTCATGCCAAATACAAGAATAAAGGCATAAGAAAAAAAATGAAAAAATTTTTTGAATCTTTTTTCCTGATTTAAAAAAAAATAGCTCTGCTGAAGATCCTTGTTTTGGTTCGCTACACGTTTCAATTTATTAAAGAACAAGAAAATCTTGTGTAATATCCAAGTAATAAAAAGTTAATTAATTGATTATTGTTCTGATGTGTAGATATTCATTTTTTAAAAATATATGTATCTCTTTTACCCTGATAAAACCAGATCTATGATTAATGTATGTATCTAATAGCAAGAAAAAAGCAGGAAAGACATTTTATATTCTACAAGCGGAATCGCCTCTATACTCTTGGGGCTTTATAGTGCAAAATAAAGAAGCCTAAGACCTTCCCATATATATCTGATTCTTCGCTTAAAAGAATAACTCATTACCAAGATCCTCTGCTTAAAAATAAAATATTGGGGACGGCTTGGAAATGTTCCTTTTTTGGTTTTACTGGAAATAAATAACAAGACAGACATACACTTTACGATTAGATTATAGAGTTGCTTCACTCATGACATATGTCCCAATTGTCGTAGAAATCACTATTCCTGAAATGAGATGAATTGGATAATTATATAATAGTTATTTCTCGTATCGTATTATAAACGGCTTGCCGCGGATATAGAATGTACAATTATAAGATTAAAACTAGTTTTTTTAGCCCCGTGGTGCCGAAGGCACCGGCTAAAAAAACTAGTTTTAATCTTATGATTGTACATTTCTATATTCGTAGAAAACTGGATATAATACGATGCTAGATTTAGTTTTTTCGTATTCATGAGAACCGGTTCCTATCCACCGGATTCAAATGAATACGAGAAAAAAAATTACATGATACTTTTTAAGTAATCAAAGTTTAAAATCAATAAGACAATTCTATCAAGCCTTATTTAACGAACACACCCCACCCGAAAACGTGTTAGGTAAGAAAAACCCCCCCGCAGAAACGGTTTACACAGGATGTACTGGGACCTCATGGTGGTTTCAGACCATGCTTTCCCTAAATTGAGTTAGTAGCTTCCCATAGTAGAAAATTTTAAAATTACTTTTGGTGGTCAAATTTTTGAATTTATTTTAAATGATTTTCAGCAATACTTTGAAATAAGATATCTCAAAAAGTATTAGAGCTAGAAAAATGTTAGAGACCTTTTTAGAAAGCTCCAATATCTGTCATTTCAACTGTAATGTGAGCGAATTTGCATGATAAAAATGAAAGGCAAAATAAGACAATAAAGCAGGTTAGGTGAAGGTAGTCTAGAACTAAAAGTAAAATTTGATCACCAAAAGTAATTTTAAAATTTTCTACTATGGGGGTTTTTTCTAACATAACACGCCTTCGGGTGAGGTGTGCGAAAAGAGCTAATTTTATACATACTGATAGACGTACAAAGAAATGAACCCTAATTATATAAAAAGCATAGTTCTAATATAGATTTAAATAGCGTTCTTAAAAAATTTAATTAAAATTTTTTTGGGGTTAGGGTAAATCTTTTCTAAGGGCAATTAATCTTGGGAGGGTGGTGGTACACTCCCCCAAAATAGGTATTAACCTTCCCGGGACCTATGAATAGCTACCCTGTAAAGCAAAACCCGATCGGGTCAGCGGTTAGAATAAGATCCTTCGGTACAGACAGACACACAAACAAACACAAATTCAAAAAATTCAGTTTATCATTTATACTGTAGATACTTTAAAATCAATTAGAGGAAGTTTCTGGTTTAAAGAAAGTCTCATATTTTATTTTTCTTGAAAAATTAATATAGAAATCATTTAAATCAACTTTTCACAAAAAAATGAAAGCAGCAACATTTCTGATAATTTCTCGTAACTAATTAATTTTTTTTCCAAACCATGAAATCAATGATTGCGAGGTTTTTTAAAAATCAATCAGAAGATTTTAATTTTTATAGGAATATTGATTTAAATTTCACCAAGCACGTTTCACAAATAAAATATTAATATAACCCACTTAACAGATAAAAAGAACCAAAAGCATTTTTGATCGCCCTTTAAAATCACCCATTACAATACCCCAATAAAGTTTACCATTTTTGAGAATCTTTACACGGGTCAATGATGTTTTTTTTTTCATTTAAGACTTTATTTTGCACCTATATATATTCCCCTAAAATATAGCAACTAAATGCAAGGGGCACATACACAAGTATACTATTTAGTAAGTGCAGTCAATAATTTTTTTTGGGTGGAAAATGGTTGCAGCTACTTTAAAAAAGGTAGTTAAATAATAATTAGTTTATGAAAAAGTAATTTTATGGTAAAAGGTCCATCTAAATCACATTTGTTACTTGTTTGTAGTTCAAAAATTTTCTTAGAGTGACATTTTCATTTCGAAGACGACATTATTATATTTATAATATACGCAGCATTTATAACAACTTTAAAATCATCGTTACGTGACAACCAGTGGACGGATTTTAGATTGGTCAACGGATTTGAATTTATTACGACCAGGACTATTTTTTTGCCACCTTGGCCGACTAAATCGGCCAAGGAATAACCGGCTACGGTATTTTTAAATTTTACTTCTATTTTATGCAATTATTATCATGTCTACAACTTTAAAAACATCGTTACGCGACAACCAGTGGACGGATTTTAGATTGGTCAACGGATTTGAATTTATTACGACCAGGACTATTTTTTTGCCACCTTGGCCGACTAAATCGGCCAAGGAATAACCGGCTACGGTATTTTTAAACTTTACTTCTATTTTATGCAATTATTATCATGTCTACAACTTTAAAATCACCGTTACGCGACAACCAGTGGACGGATTTTAGATTGGTCAACGGATTTGAATTTATTACGACCAGGACTATTTTTTGCCACCTTGGCCGACTAAATCGGCCAAGGAATAACCGGCTACGGTATTTTTAAATTTTACTTCTATTTTATGCAATTATTATCATGTCTACAACTTTAAAAACATCGTTACGCGACAACCAGTGGACGGATTTTAGATTGGTCAACGGATTTGAATTTATTACGACCAGGACTATTTTTTTGCCACCTTAGACGACTAAATCGGCTGAGGAATAGCCGAATACGATATTTTTAAACTTAACATGAAGAAAATTTGGGCCGATTATGTTCATTGGCCGAATCCGGCCGAAGTCGGCCGATTTCCGGCCGGCCGATAAAGAAAACAGCTTGCTAATACTGTTCCAATTTGGTTACACTTTTAAGGGAAGGTTTATAAATGTCTTAGGGTTGGTTTTAGGCTTTGTTCCTGACCTCCATCAGACTCCCCAATAGGATAAGGATCAAACAACTAATATTCTAATATTATAGCTTCTAAAATCCTTATTTCTGAACCGATTTTTAAAAAATAAAGGTCTAGCAGCACAGTTATGGGACCTGGAAAACGATTAAAGCAATCGTTATATGCGTGGATTGAATCATAACAAAGATATTAAAAACCGCATGAAGATTTAGGGTTAGCAGAGTTATAAAATTAAAAAAAAAAATTAGCTCAAAGATATAAACTTTTCAGATAATTGGCAATTAAAATCCTTATTTGTATCATAAAAGGTAATAGCTGCACAATCATTCCAAATGTTATAGCCATTTTAGAGAATATTGACTGCACTTACTATTTAGACCGTAATTTATTAATTATAATTTAGATTGAACGGCTTGCAGTTGGACCTATGCTTTAGAGTAGGCGCGCTTTTGTTTTACCATACCAAGGAAGGGAGGATACATTAGGTTGTTAATTATATACACTAATCCCGAAATTTTTATAATTCCGTTTTCTTATATGTACGTTGGCTTAACAACTTTGTGGACTTTTATTAGATTTTAATTGGTTGATTCATTAAGTTGAGTGTTTAAACGTTCAACCCCAAATTGTAATCTACAGGTGGGGTAATTTTGTGTATCATCGTTGGGTTAACAATTTACTGGCCCCTGAGACTATAACCAACTTTAGAATACAAATTTAATTTTTTCCCCAAAAAACATTTATTTTCATTAAGATAAAAAAGTGTAGATTGATTTTATTAGCTTGATATCAGGGTTTGCAATCTACGAATAAAATTCATAAAAAATGTATAATTGTTAAAAAAAGACTTGAATAGATAGAAATAGGCTTCAGTACTCTAAAAATAAAAAAAATAGATTAAATGTTCATAAATATTCCCTGGACTAAAAGAGGGCTTCTTTGTAAATGATAGTCTAGTACTTTAAGACACGCACCATAAGTTACAAAAACAAAAATTGATGCTTAAATACAAACAAAAAACAAACGCCTTGGGTATTATTTGAAGCAACACTTAACAGACAACCAACTCACATAATAACAGTATTACATGCATTTTCAACGTCTGTTTTAATGCTTTAATGACGATATCTCTTTTTAACAATGAGGAAGGACACATTGGACTGTAAATTGTACTTGTAACCAATGTTTTATGAACACTTTCATTCGCTTAAAATCTTTTATCATATGTGGATTGGTTGGTACAAACTAGCAGAGTTCAAACTTTTCCCAATTAATTTTAATCTCATTTTGTTTTTAATGGTACATTATCAGCCATTGTCTTATCCCTTAAGAAGATAATTTCACAGTCACAAAGCATCACCTATCTTTTTTTCGCAATTTATATCCCTGTCATCCAAATAGCAAGTTCTCATCGTAAAATTCTTAAATAGCATGGATTATATATTTAAAAATCGGACATTTATAAAAAAAAGGGTTGTTATTTCAGGTTGCATCGTAATATTTTCTTCAGTAGTAATTTGACTAGCCTTGGGTTATGGGTTCGAATCTCAATCCATTCTGCGTCATTACTAAAGACGTTAAAAGATGTCCTACTGCAGTTGGGAATTCCTTTGCCAAAAATAGACTCATCACATAAACATGAATAGTTAAGACTTTTAATAAAGGTTCTGCAATCAAAGGCATGATTGTCTACAATAATTTGTATGTTATTGCCTTAAAACTTACTTGAGTTATCAACTGTTTCCAGAGGAATAAATCAGATATGAGGAAGATAGATATATGTTTCTCGAAGTGCTGATAACAATAGTATGTAAAAATCAAATTAAGTTATTAATAGAAGGATTTTAGATGTATGCTTATATTTTGTCAATGAAAATCAAGAAAAGCACTGATTAGCATGGATTAAGGAATTATAAAAAAAAGTCTTTAATCAATCAAGTAAAAGAATAGAAAAAGGTCAGGTATCGTTAAAAATTTTGCTGGATACCTTGGAGGATCAGGACTTCCATGATCATACCTGTGACTGCATGTTCAATTCAAAGTTGCATTTTGTTATCCATATTGATAAGTCAGTTTAAAACTACATCTCTATCTCACACAGAAAATGAGATATAAAAACCGAAGAGTTTTGTTGGTTTTGCCCGTACCCTCTCTCAAGGTTAACCCTATCTTACATAAAAAAGGGGCGTCCAAGCTTTTAATTTTAAAGTGGGTCAATGAGGGGTTTTAAAGGCTTAAGAAGGATAATCTTTTAGAGTAAAACATTATTGTATGTCCCCATCCCAAGGACCTTGTGCGGACTCTTAATTGGGTCTTTGAAAATCAACCAATAGTGTTGGGAATATTTACGCAGCCAATTGGCAGAAACCAATTTGCTAGCAGACGAAAAGAGTCATTGGAAAAGTGAGGCAGGTAGTTATTTTTATATACATTTATACCTTACAACTGAAGGAGGTTAAATTAGAGGTTTCTACGTTACCAAACTTTAATTGAAGCATCTATCCCTAATTCCCTGATAAACTTACTGATTAAGAGTAATTTGTATTCTAGTTTTACATCTATTTAAAAGGTTGTAGAACATGATCATTTCAACCTTCCTTATCTGCTCAGAGAGAAAGGGGGCAATAGGCTGTTTATTAAACTAGTCCCCAAATTTTTATAATAAAGTTTTCTTATTTGTTGGCTTTACAACTTTGTGGACTTTAGTAAATTTTGATTGTTGTTTCATTGATTTAAGTGTTCAAACGTTTCAACCACTAATTTTGAATTACAGAAGGGTATTTTGTGTATCATCATCGGGAATGTACATCATCTGCCATTGTCTTATCCCTTTAGATTCCTGTCCTTATCTACAGATAAAGTGTTCAACTTTAGTATTATTATAATATTCTAGCCTTCCGTAACTTTACATTGCTAGCAGGGATCTAAAGGGATAAGACAGTGGCTGATAAATTGATGTACGTCTACAATGATAATACAAAAAATAACCCCTTCACTAGATTACAATTAGTGGTTGAAACTTTTGGAAACTAAACTTATTGAACAAACCAATCAAATTCATAAAAGTAACCAAAGTTGTTAAGCAAACGAATATAAAAACGTTATTATAAAACACTAGCGGTTGCGCCCCTAGCATCTAGGTGATCTTTATTCTAAGGGATATATAAGGGAAGAAAAATACCCAGAAGCCATACAAAGGCTTATTTTTAAAATGAAATAGCCTATAACCATCGCAGGACCTATAAGAATCTTCACTGTAAATGAGAACCATATTAGTTCAGCGGTTAGTGAGATCCTTTGCTAGAGACAAAAAAGCTTACTACTTTATATTACAGGATATGGAAATAATGTAAAAGACAGCCCATTGTCCCCTCCCTCCCTGATTATTACTATATTCTAGCCTACTGCAACTTTACAACGCTACACAGGCATAGGACAATGGATGCAAAAGTGGGGTGTATCTATATAATATTCTGTGAAAATTAAGTGAGGGTGGAGATTATTTGCTAGGGTAATTTTTAAAGGGTTTATTTATCTTTTGTTGGTAGTGGTCCAAACATCCAATAGCTCCACTGTAATAAAAAAAGCAGTTAATAAAAAAAAACACCGATGGACATTTTATAATTTTTCTTCAAGGATTGTAGCAATATATTATTACAACAGGACAAACGGCTCTTTTTCTCTCTGCATACTGAAGAAAACAAGGATGACAACATCCATAAAAGCTAACTAAGTCTAAAAAAATGTAAATAAATTTATTGCAAAACTCCTTAAAGTCAGAGTACTGTATAAGGGAATACTTATTTTTAGAATATTTTTTAGAGATATATATAGAGATAACATTGTACCTTGTTGTAATAGGAATCAGTATTCCAAAAATCAAATGAATAGGATATTTATATCACATAAAAGTTGTTGTTAAAAAGTTTAAAAAGGCATCATGTTTTACCATCATGCAAAGTTTGAAATCGATATGGAAATTCTAACATGTTTAAATTATTGAAAAGAGCTAACCGTTTCGTACGGACGAATGGACTTATTACAGAAAAGCTTCGCTTTTAAAAACAACATTAAAGGTAGAAAGACACTAGGTAGATGTAATAATATACAAACATATATCGTATATCAAATATGTTTAATTTATGTATACTTTTTTTTGATTGTTATAACAGCGGTCACAATTTTTGTTTTTCTATTTGCTGCTTTCATACAAAATGATTTCCCTTAAAGTACAAAGTTAGTACAGACTCCCCCCCCCCCTTATAATGTTTTAAAGTGGAAATAAGAGTGGGATGGAGGGTACTTTTTTATGGATGAACCATAAGAAGCCTATACCTAAGTACCCTAACCCTGCAGGGCTACCATGTAATCAATATAACCTAATCTAACCTAGCCTAAGGTAAAAGAATAACACACCAAAACACTACCATCTACCCCTTATTTTCAATATTTTTCAAAATGTGGAGGTGTGGAGTTCTGTGATATCGAGTAGGGACTTTGAGTTAAACAACCAAATATAGTTATTATATATGGTCAAAGGAATGTAGACATAACATTAAGTCAAAAATATGTCAGCCATAGCCACTTTCATATAATGCCATAGTTTTCGCAGATTGGAGCAGGGTTTTTGGCTATTTTTAGGATTTTGTAAACCAGAATTAGAAAAAAGTGGAATTCAAAAAGTTGACGTCCAAGGGAGGGGAGTTGTTTAATTGTTTATCTACATAAAAAATTTGAAACTCCTTATAAACCTCCACCCCTCCCCCACTTTGAATGAAAAAAAATAATTAGATTACCCATCTTAAACCTTTAAAAAGCTTGGAAGTTCCTGAGTAAAAAAGCGATTCTGACGTGTACTTGAACATTAATGTGCATTTTATAACACCTTCTGACTGCATACTAATTGCTAAACCAGTGGCGTGCAGAGGAGGGGCGTCAATACCCAACTTTAAAAAGTTTGTTCATCCCCTAATGATTTCACAATACCCTGGTGAATCGCTGTGCTTAAAAATAAGCATATATTCTAAACAGTTTCGCCTCCCTTAGATTCTAAAGAAGGTCAATTATGTAAAGTGATGTGTGTGAATCTAAACTGCTAAGGCTAGATATGTTAAAAATAGTTCCACACGAAAGTTCCTTTCTTATATTAGGGAAGGGTAGATGAACCCTGAATGAGATATGGGACCCTGGACCCCTGGTAAAATTTTAACTACCCCCTCAAGATTAATTTATATTTATTTTATTCTTATATTCAGATTATTGGGAATGACAACCCATGTATAACTTTTATTCCAAATTTGTGAAATTGGTAGATACATAGTGGATGGACTTGGACATAAGTATATTTTATTGTTCTAAATTATTGGATGGACATTTTAGGCAGGGATACCGCAGGGATACCCGCAGATATGGCTTAGTGGTTTAACGTCCGCTTATCTGTTGGGGAGGTGTCGGGTTCGAGTCCCCAGACCGCATCAATACTAAAGATGTTAAATTAGTACCTACTGCTGCTCTTTCAGGCGTTAGAGATTTGGAGTAAGAGTAGGGGGGAAGCCTTAGCCCTAAATCAGGTATGCATGGGTGGTCCTTGGCATGGTGCACTAGTGATCGAAAAACGCTGTAAGGTCATAGGTTGATTGAAAAGTCCTTGTGGACTAGCATTGTGTAGTAGCTCACTAGTGTATTAGTGGCGTTTGTTAGTTCAACGACTAGGAGTCATGCTTGGATCCTAGGTTGTATTGAAAAGTCCCTAGGATTTGATGTGGCTTCAGTCATTGCTGATACAGCGTCATGTTCATGCTTGGGTTGCATTAATTGTCGCAATAATACCGTGACCGAAAAATCACGAAACCTTAACTCTCCACCCATAAGGTTGAAGTGTAAATTACCCACAAGTCCTAATTAAAGTGCCAAGGAAATTGATGGGAAGGATGCAACTCGAATCTGCGTCATACCAAAGACGTTAAAAATGGTACCTACCTGCTCTGTTCGGCACAGGACATCAAAGAGTTAGAGTAGGGGGAATGCCTTGGCCCCAAACAGGCGCAACTCATTACCATGCACAGTTAGGATCTCCAGACAAAGATCGTGCAATCAAAGGGTTGGTTGTCTGTAATGTACTGTACCACGGGTACGAGGTGAAGGACCAAGAGTCTGGCCTTGAGTTGACAAGTTGACTGTTCAGTCCAGGTGCAACTCACCCACACGACATTAACATTAGGCAGGGATTTGAAGGGATAAGACAATAGCCTATAAATTGATGTACATCCCGAAAATTCATACACAAAATTGCCCCTTCTGTTGATTACAATTAGTGGTTGAAACGTTTGAACACTTAACTTAATAAACCAAGCAATCAAAATCCATTAAAAATCCCCAAAGTTGTGAAGCCAACGCATACAAAAACGTTATTATAAACTTTGGGGACTAATATAATGAACAGCCCAATGTCCAATCTCTCTCTCTGTAAATTCATAGATAGATAGTAGATGGACATAAATTGTTCTAAATGATTGGATTGACATTTTAGGACACGTGTTACGAGCAGTCCTTACAGATAAAGAAAATACAGACAAAAATACAACCAGATTTTTATGATTATTGCTATTATGACAAATTTGTATCTAGCCTCTAGGTGCGATGGTGTTTTTTTATCCAAAACTATTTTTTTATTAGAAATTATTAAAGGTTAATGAAGGTTCTTTGAATTGATTTAGTATATACTTGGATATTTTGACAGGGAAAAAATTGTTGTTAATTTAGATTGCTATTTTCCCTATCACTTATTAGTTTATCCAGAAGGAGGGCAGGTAATGGGGTAATATGAGTGGAGGGAGGGGATCCTAAATCCAAGTAATAGATTATTTCCATTGTTTTTGGTAAACATCAATAAAGATGTTTAACAAAGAATGTTGATAATGTGTCAGTCAATTGCAATTTTGAAATGAACAGATACAACATAGTTTTAGTAGGGTGTCAAAAGTGCAATATTGATACTTTTTGTTGGTGGTAAAACTAACAGAATTCTCTTGTAACCCGTGGACCAATCCATTTACCTACTTAGAAAGTGGATTTCTTTGTTAATATTTACAGAAAATACAGCTTTATTTTTACTTTGGCAAAACATGAATTGTAATGTGATTCTACAATAATTCGTCGACTCTAGGAATTTTTCCAAGATATTTGGTTTTCCTACTACTCTTCAGCGGGGTAGAGGACAATGTCAGTTAAATTAATCTACAATCAAATTTTTTCATTAATAAACAACTAAAAAGACAACATTTTTACATTATAATTTTTAGAAAAGATTATTCAATTATTCATTATCATATCACTGAATCCTTGTTTTTCCTACAGTACTCAAATAAATAGTGCTCAAAACTTTTCATGTTTTTAATTTAAAATAACAACAGCATAGTGTTTTTAGCTCCCGCATGGTTTAGGCCACCACTGGGACAAAACAAATTAAGTGCAGAATAAAACCAATCCCTCCGCCACCTCCCACAAATCTTAGCTGAAAATATTGACTATCCAAAGGAGGTAAGAGTTATTCCTGGGTAAGATTAATTGCAACTCATTAAAATGGGACTGATTACATGCCATGCTCTTGATACAGCAGCAGAATTAGGCTACTTTTTAATATCTCTTCAATGTATAATGTATATTTTTATAATTTTGATGCAATGTACAGCATGACCCTCGAAAAAGTATTTTTAAGCATCTGCAGCCCTTATTTCTCAATGAATTATTAAAAAATGCATATGTCCTTGTTCTCCATAGTATTCCACGTAAGTAGATATAAAAATATTTTTTTTACCTCCATTAACACCGGAGATTTTTAGAGCTAAAGTTTTGAAAAAGTGACTGAGAAAAAGAATTTTTTTTTGTTTCTCTTATTTTTTGGATGGTTAAATAATGTTTTTCTGGCAATTGAATAATGAGACACAAAGAAAAACAAGTTAACTAAATATTTCTTTTTTATTCCACCAAAAAATATAAATTTTTAATGACAAAAAATACTACTGAATGAATTGATTATTTGCAAATTTTAGGTTATTTATTAACCCTTATTTATAGAAAAGGATTAATTATGACAGTTGCTCCGCCTACTTTTCTGACATCTCAATTATTTAATAAGGGGTAAATTAAGCTTTTTAGACTAAAAAATCATTATGTTTTATTTTTATTTTCTTTATAACTTTTTTGTTATTAAAGTTAGGATTGTGAAACAAAAATAATTTTCCTGCTATGTTCATAGAGATTTATTTGGTTTTTTAATCTTAAACAATTTTGCCTAATAAGTAAGTTTTTCAAAATATCATTAAACTAAAAAGACTCAAAAAATATGTGTAAAAAAATGCTTTTTACTCAAAAACTAAATTTTTTATTTCATTTTTGTATAAAGTTTCTGCTAGTAACAAAAATAAAAGGATTTCTAGCTTAATTTTGCTAAAAAAGTCGTATCACGTTAAAAGTTACTTTTTCCTCAGTCACTTTTTCAAAACTTTAGCACTAAAAATCTCCGGTGTTAATGGAGGTAAAAAAAATATTTTTATATCTACTTACGTGGAATACTATAGAGAACAAGGACATATGCATTTTTTAATAATTCATTGAGAAATAAGGGCTGCAGATGCTTAAAAATACTTTTTCGAGGGTCATGCTGTATATTTAAAAAGCTACAGGTTTTTTTTTATTAATATGATTTTTATGAAACGTCAAACAATACCAATCCTAATTTAACATAACCTAACCTAAATCTCAAAAGTTTATTGTCTAAACTGTATGATTTGGAAGGATTTTATGCCAATATAACTATCAAGATAAAGATTCACAGTAAAACAAGGAAAATTATGTTCATAGCAGTGTAGCAATAACTAGCATACAGCATTCAAAATTCAAAATTAAAATTGTAACTGTAAACTTAACCTTTTTATAATTAAGGCCCGTCTGTCCGTGCGTAAGGATTAGATGTTTTCGTTAATTTAGACATGTTAGAGTTGTCCTATTGATTTCAAACTTAGCCTGATGATTTTTTTAAGAGTTAGGTATGATTTAGGAAGCGTAACAACTCTATAATTAGGACCATAGTCAGTACTTCTATTTTAACAAGCTGATTTCTAACTTTTTTGACAACAATTTTTTATATGATGTAAAAATCCTATTCATCTGATTAATAGAATACTGATTCTAGGACAACATTACAGGCAAAGCTTCTCTATAATTAAGTCCTTAAAGTGTATTATGTGCTTAACTCAATAATAGACAGACGTGTGTTGTATCTTAGTTATAGAGTAGCTGTGAGACTCTTATCTTCCACTTATTTCTAGAACTATTAATTTTATGAATTACATAACAACTTCAGTGTTTTTAATTAGAAATTGTGTTGTGATACTTATAAAATCAATTGTCTGTAGTAACCGCCTGTAAAATGTCTTAATTTGCATCCATTTCAACGAATAATGGTATATTGTAAAATATCTTACTTTTTGAGCTTACTTTTTTAGATGCATAGCATTTATATAAATCATGTATCCTCATTTCTTCACTTTATCCATTATGGAGGCGAAGCTTCTCTATAATCAAGTCCTAAAAATGTAAGCATATGCTTAAATCAATAATAGACAGACTTTTATGGGCTTTTGCCTTTTTGCTTAGCTATTAGACTTTATGGGAGGGAAGGTTACGTAAGGGAAATAGCCTAAAACCACCCTAATAGATTTACAAAACTACCCTGACAGGTACAACAAATTTGGATTAGTAATTTACAAGATCTTTAGCAGGTGAAAAAGAATAGTTATTTCTCGCATCGTATTATAAACAGTTTTAATACAATAAATAAAAATAATATAAAATGTACAATTATAAGATTAAAACTAGTTTTTTTAGCCCCGAGATGCCGAAGGCACGAGCTAAAAAACTAGTTTTATTCTTATGGTTGTACATTTTTATATTCGTAGAAAGCTGGATATAATACGATGCTAGACATAGTTTTTTCGTATGGATGAGAACCGGTTCCTATCCACCGGATTCGAATGAATACGAGAAACCTTATTACTTCATAATACACGATAGCATCTTTTCATCTAGCCTCTAAAGTCTTATCTTTCCAGGTCAAACATATAGCCTCCCTGAAGAGCAAACACAATACAATTCTTTTTATTTTGCTTTATGATAAAATAACCTTAAATAACTATTTGACTTTAAAACTTTCAATTAATTGTTCTATATCAGAAAACACAGAAAAAAATGAAAATGTCAAACTGGAAGTTTCTTTAATTTACTGTAACTAATTTTAAAATTGGAGTGCATAAGTAAAAACCATGGCCCTCTTGGTATAATCCCATTTAAAAAGCGAAGCTTTATGTAATTAGGGTCAGTCCGTCCGTCCAGATCGGATAGCTTTTTTTTAATTTAGGCCTGTTAGAGTTGTCCCATCGAATTCAAACTTTGCATGGTGATTCGTGTAGTAGTTAGGTATAATTTAGAAAGCGTAGCAACTCTATAATTATTACCAGAATGTACTTGTGTCCATGTTAAAAATGTTGATTTTTCTACTTTTTTAACAACTAATTTTTATGTGATCTAATTATCCGTTTGATCTGATTTTTGGTATATTTATTTCTGAGACAACAAAGTACAATATTATAAGCAAAGCAACTCTATATTCAAGTCCTAAAAATATAAAAATATCCATAAACATTAGCCTGTATCAAGAAGTTTTTCAACAAATTTACTTACAATTTTGCTTCGACTCTTATATTCTGATTATTAAGTTCTGACACTATACAAGTGTTAATGTCCGTTTTACCTACCGTTTCAGGCCTTCGCTTTTATGGGTGTTGCCATCCTTGTTTTAAGTAAACCCACTAGCCACCTAGCCCTTCTGTAATATCTTGAACTGTATTTATAAGATTTCAGATGGGTTATGGTCCTTGGCTAATCATGAGATATCAAAAGGACTAAAAAGACACGTGTTAAATGCCATGGACCAATTTATATATGCGTTACATATTGCCATTTATATTTTGGACTTTTAAACTAAGGAAGTCATATTAAAGAGATTACATTCGACCTGACGTTTAGGAAGGCAACTTTGTATAATCAATGCTTATAAAGAAAGAAGTGTTATTTTTACTTCTGTGTCAGAATAAAAGGATCTTTGTCCGTAGCGAAGGATCTCGCTAATTGCTTGACTGATATGGTCCTCCTTTACGATGTAGATTCTCAGTCCAGTGAAGGCTTATAACTAATTTGGGTGGGGGTAACACCTACCTTCCAAGAGAAATCGCCCCTAGAAGAATATGACCCCCAAAAAAATTTTCACTTACAAAAACTAAAATTGAAAATAGGTGGGGGGTAAAAAACCTCAACCCTATAATAAGACAATAGTTAGATTTATTAACAAAAAATAATTACAGGCAAATAGACAACCTGCAATGATAGAGTAGCTTCACTACAAAACAATGGATAAAATTGATCCTATTCTACAATTGTAGCATATTAAGGCGAAAAATTTCCTAAACTTGAAATGAAACCTTTGCCTGTAGGTATGCGAAATCTAGAGAAAATGGTAATTGGGGCAATTATTATCTTATTATTGTATATTTTTAGAAAAGTAGCTACTTTATATAGTTAACTATAAGTATGTCCGACTATCAAAACGCAGGGAGGGAAGGTTAATTAGACTGCAAATTAACTAGTACCCAAAGTTTTTAAAATGATAATTTTGGCTAAAAAACTTTTGGTACATTTATACAATTTTGATTGATTATATAGTTTTAAACTAGTAATTTCCAAACAATTTTATTTAGAAGGGGTAATTTTGTATATCATTATTGGGTATATATTGTACATCAAATTATAGTTTATTGTCTTATCCATTAAGTTCTAAAAAGTCAGAACTATAAAGTATATAAACAGTTTAAATTTTCATTTCTAAAACACAGTTTAGCTAAGTTTAGATTTAAAACTGATTAATTTTGGGGAAATTGATTTATCATCCATTGTCAAACCCCTGTATCCCTAACTAATAAGCATTAATTAATATTATTTAAACTTAATATTTACTAATGACCTTCAACTAGACCTTACTTTGAAATGAATTACTGCAATGCTTATTTAGAATTTTAAAGCCTGCCAAAATCACACCTATAGTCCAAAGTATTTATAATAAAGTTGTTACATTTATTTAAGATGAGAGAAAAAAGGGTGTTTTTGTCAGTAAGTAGAGAAGTGTTGACAAGAAAACAACAGTTGAGTATCATATGGGTCCTGAGATGGTTTTAGGCTATTTTATTAAATAAGTCAAGGTATTATTTTATGTAATTTTCCTGTCCTTCTATGTCCCTTTGAAAATAGATCACCTAGGTGCTCGGGGCGTAGTTAAGAATAATGTAAATCTGTTATCTAAGGTCTATTAATCTAATTTAACAAGTAAGAATTTAACAAATAGCTTCATTTTGTAAGCTTTTGTTTGTTTGTGTTCTGTAACAGTGTAATCTGTCCTTACTAATGTCATCTTATTGCCGTTTCTAAGGTCTTAAAATATGTTACGTCACAGTTGATCATTTTAACTTGAAGTCACTGATGTAATAAATACATAGTCACATATTTAGTTTACCTACTTTGTTTTCTTTTTATAAATTTGTGAATAAATCTATTTCTCTTAAAATACTCATTGAAAATATTCAATTGATCTATTATTACTTACCAGCGGCTGTTGTCCCAGCACATAGAAGCTCTGTTTACAGAAGGAGTAAATAAAGTAGGAAAATAGCCTAAAACCAAACTTATAAATAGGAATTAAATATCCTAAAACCATAAGAAGCTTCCATAAAATTGAAAACTTAATCGGTTCAGTAGTTATTGAATTCTTAAGCTACAGACAAAAAAAAAATTACTACTTTATACTAAAGGATAGGATTGCCTTTTTTTCAACTTATCATAGCCGTAACCAGCTCAATGTCTTGTTAACATCAAACTATAATGTTATTTAATTGTAAGATAATGTTCATAGAAATCGCACTCGTGTCATCTTTGTCACACGTTGTTCAGGGATATAAGGATAGGTATAAACAAAATTCTTTTTATTCAAAGATATTTCTAAAGATTTTTAAAATTCAATGAAAAAGTTTAATATTTCTTTTAGATGTTTTCCTAAATATTTAGTTCTTTATTTATCATCATAATCTTTACAAACAAAGGAAAAACTATTTTAAACAATCTGTAGCCGCAGTCACTTCAAATGATAGCAGATCGTTGCAGGGCCCCTAAAATTAAGAGAATGCTTGAGCCGCCAAAAGGTCGACTGTCTGCAGCCAGGCTTTTGTTATTACAGCAGTCTGCAGCTATAGCATAGCAGCCCTAAAACTAAGCGACTAATTTTTATACTTGAAAATAAAACATCTGTTTTTATAGTAAGGGATAAGACAATTACTTTACCTTCCCAGTGAGGATAAACAAAATTACCAGATTTTGTAGATTAATAACATTTGTTGAAAAGTTTAGACACTACTAGTTAAATTGGAACCAACCAATCACAAAGTTATAATCCAATGAATAAGAAAAATTTGGGTACCAGTGTAATTTACCGTCTAATGTCTCCTTCCTTCCTAATTTTTTTGTTGTCTATTTCATGAATCCCTACAATCCTGATTTAGCAAACACACTCCTGTTGAAATATAATATGCTCATTATTCTTCATTTAGAAAATACTTTGACATCACTGTGTCTTAATACTCTCTTTATGTATATTTAACAAGGACTATTGTGTCAAATATTAGTGCAGCAATCAATATTCAACTATCTATCTATCTATCTCAACTCCTTCCTTTTTTATGAACATACTAGCGGCTACACCCATAGCCTCTAGTAACCCTGTAATGAAAGATGCATAGAGGGACTAAAAAATAGTTTAAAACCTTCCCAAGACTCAAATTTGAAATGCATAAAACCATTACATGAGCTATTTGAAACATACCATTAAAAGAGAGCTCAATCGGTTCAGTAGTCAATGAGATATTAAGCTTTAGACAAAAAATACTTTTTACTTTATAGGATACTAGAGGCTTCGCGAAAATATGGCGAAATTCGTAAAAGGACCAAGGAAATCTTCAGCAAAAAAAATGGGGGGATTTTTTTGTTTTTTGGAGGGTTGGGGGTGTCCCACCCCCCAAGAAAATAGCCTAAAACCACCACAGCACAAGTAGGCATATACCCTGAAGAGTAGAATCCGATCGGTTCATTGGTTACCGAGATCTTAAGGGACAGATAAACGGACAGACAGACGGACGGACATCATTCTACTTTGTATTATAGATTATAGAATAAGATATAATAGGAAGATAGATAATATAATTCTGTATATACTTATGTAGATATAGCTTTCTTGAACAAATTACAAAAATTGTCTTACTTTCCCTTTCTCCTGTTGTTCTGTCATTGTAAATGTTCTTTTAACAAATTTTGATAAATGAAAAATATTACTTATTTTCAGAGTTCGTTAACCGCATCTGTATTCGCGTTAAGACTCACTTCAGCGACAATTGTTTTAACGGTTTTTAGAAAATATGTAGCCGCTAGTTAATTTTATAATTCATCTAAACTGGATAATAAATTTACAGTTTTCCTGAGCCTCATCTACAGCTGCAGCTGCCAAGCATTGCGGCTGATCGCAAATGAATGTAAAAAATCAACAGTGCCAAATGTCCAATACATTAGTTCAGTAACATCTTTGTCTATAGGATGTAAAAGAAAACCGCATTAAGTCAACTTTTATTTAAACTTATTCTTCGAGCTGCCTTTTAAATTGTCGGCTGCCTATCCCTGCTTATTTTGTATAAAGAGCATGTATATTTTGAGACTAAAATAAAGATAAATTATTCAAATCTAAAAGAGTTAGATTTTAACTTTTATAAAGATTTGTATGTCTGTCTGCCTGTCTTTAACTAAATTATTTTAAATCATCTAATCATTATATAATACACAAATATAAATATTGTTTTAAAAGTTTATATACACTTAAAATATGGAAAAAATATAGGCAAAATAGTTTTAAGGTCATATCCCTATTTAAGTATTTACTAATGAAATAAGTATTAAGTACTTATAGTTACATGTATATTAGAGGGTTTAACAAATAATAACTTTTTGGAAATGCTGCAAATTTATATGTATTAAAAGTAACGGGATTTCTGTCTGTCTGTCCTACTGAAGCTTAAGATCTCAGTAAAAGCTAGATCAAAATGGTTGTGATTTTCAAGAGATTATACCTACTAGCTCTGTGGTGGTTTTAAGCTATATCTTTGGGGTTACGACAACATTCTCCCGAAAAACATGCCCCACACTCCAAAATATTTTTTTATTATAAAAAACAGTTAAAGCAATATTGATAAATATATCTTTATATACAGCAAATACAAATTCCCGATTTTTAGGAAATTTGAAATCCTTTAATATACAATAATTAGGTATACTTAAACATGAATAATTAGTTATGGCAAATTAATATTACATTTAAACACAGAAGCTTAAATTCAAAATGAAAAATCCTTGAATTTCAAGTAACTTATTATACACATGTCCGTACGTCAATTACATCCTTTTCTTTCTAACTTATAATAACAGATATCCTAATGGACGATAATAGTTATTTCTTTCATCGTATTATAAACGGCTTTCTGCAGATATAGAATGTACATTTATAAGATTAAACCCGTTTTTTAGCCCCGAGATGCCGAAGGCACGGGCTAAAAAAACGGGTTTTAAGGAGAATTTTTGTCATGTATTTAGGTTTCTAATATAGTCCTTAGATATTCCTACATTTTATTATATAAATTAAAACTGAGATTGTTAAAATTAATTTTGATAGAAATTCAAAGAGGGGTTATTAAATTATAAATCTTTTGTACATTGCAAAAAATGTTTAAATTAGTTTTAAACTGTTTTTAACCTATTTTTAAAACGTATATAAAAAATATACTATGACACCAGTAGAATGAGACTGCAGAGCCTAAATTTGAATTAAGTCCCCAATAAACTTTTTTTGGGGGATTTAAATATTAATTTTTACTGTTGCCGTGATCATTTTGATCCGAGCAAAAGGTCTTTTTTTATTTGGGTAAAATTCGTAGCTTTTAGAGTGTTTTGCTTCATAAATATTGTATTCTGGTATAGAGTAAAATTAGGCCTTATGATTTTACTATAAAAATTCACTAAAAAGTTAATTCTTTAGAATATCAACGAATTAACATTAACATGTTTGTGTTCTCTCACTTATTCTTAAAACATAAAAATTGGCTGTAAAGGGTTAAATGACAACAAATGTTTATGCAATACAACAAATTTATTTTTGTCACATATACAAATGTGTTGTAAAATAAGATTATTCAAACTTATCTTTTAAAATAATTTTAAAAAGTATGTATCTTTTATGTGTACGGTTTTCATTCTTTTCATTTTAATTAAATAAAAAAAATTTAACTACATTGGAAATAAGTCACTTTGTGAAAACACTCTTTTTTTGAATTGTAAAGAATTATATAAAACAAAACTTCTTATTGGTTAGATTTCAGAATAATTTGTTTAATTGTAAATGTTAGATTTTTTAATGAAATTAATTGTTTTGGAAAAAAAAATTATTTCCATTGAACAGAGTAGTGTTTTTTTATTGTATCAATATAAAGTGAATTATATAAAAATGTTCTGTAAGCCACAATATTACCCGAAGTAAAAAAAAAGCTTTTGCTTCGGTCAAAATGATTACAGCAACACTAAAAATTAATTTTTAAATCCCCCAAAAAAAGTTTACTGGGGACTTAATTCAAATTTGGGCTCTGCAGTCTGATTCTATAGGTGTCCTAGTATATTTTTGACCCCCCATTCAAAAATAGGTTAAAAACAGTTTAAATCACTGGGGTTGTAATAGTTATTTCTTGCATCGTATTATAAACAGCCTTCCGCGGATATAGAATGTACAATTATAAGATTAAAACAAGTTTTTTTAGCCCCGAGGTGCCGAAGGCATGTGCTAAAAAAACTGGTTTTAATCTTATAATTGTACATTCTATATCCACCGGATTCGAATGAATACGAGAAAATCATTTCTTGAATTGGAAATGAATGGTATAAAAGTAATAAGGAAACTGTAGAATCTAAAATCCAGGGAGGGGAAAGGCAATGGCGCATAAAAAAATAATACAAACCTTCTTCCCTTAATAATCATAAGCAAATGAAGAAATTCAAACGTAAAAATTTTACGAGAAAATGAATTAATCCTCTATTGCCAAGTCCCTGTATCCTTGAGTAAAACAAATATAAATGCAGTATCAGATTGACTTGGTGGCTTTATAATGCACATAATACAAAATTTCCTACACCTCGCTTTTACCCAACTTTATTCATAAGTACATATTTATTGGAAGCAAAGATATGTAATTGTAAAGTAATAATGGATTTTCATCTAAAGCTTAAGATTTTATGAAAGACTTAATTGATTTTTAGGATAGCTTCACATTTGTTTTGTGATATTTTACTTTTAGGCTATTTATATACACCTCCATACTTACCTCTATATATGCTAAGAGCGCAGCTGTTAGCTTTAGATAAAACAGTCTATCAACTTTGCTTTTGATAGGGCTGTCTTAATTATGTAAAATTCATTTTTGACTAGATTTTTGACACAATCTAGCCAGTTGTGTTAATGTTGTTTTCTAGGAAAGAAACTATTTGTCACTACTGACACAGTAGATAGATATTTAGAAAGAAAGATAGATATATGTATAGATAGATAGATGAGAAGATAACCAAAGACGTTAAAAGTGGTTCCTACTGCTGCTATGTCAGGTGGAATGCCTTGACCCAAACCAAAAGACAAACATTCAAAGAACTGGATGTCTAAAGGGTGTGTGACCTTATAACCATGTACAGCAAGATTTGGTTTGAAAACGCACCAAAATAAGATGTATCTTAAGGCAAGATATATACATCGATGGATAAACTGTAAGCTTCCCTGTTAATATATAAGACAGAAAGACAGGTATCATAACACTTCTCCTATCATTCTTCCAGTAAAAATGACTAAATTGAAGATTCTCAAAGAAGCACAAATAACTCAGTTTAATCTTGACAGAGATAATAAAACATCATTTATCATTAATTTTGTTGTTTTAAATAAACTAATAGTTATTTACCGCATCGTATTATAGACAGCTTTCCGCAGATGATAAAATGCAAAATTAAAAAATTAAAACTTTAATGGTTTTGTTAGCACCAAGGGCTGAGAACCGGTTCTAATAAAGCGGATATTAATCAGTTTCAAAGCGATACTGGAAATTGTTATGTAATCTTCATGTTGATGCATTTCTTGTCAATTTTACACCTCTCCTTTTAACAGGGTAAATAAGTAGTGCAAAATATTGTTATTTTTCTTAAGCTCTTCATATTTTGCAAGACCTTGTTATCTAACAAGAACGACTACAGCTAATAGTAGCAAAGCTTTTGAAAATCACAGGACAACAAACATACATAACACAAATAGTATTTATCATGATATGAAAGTATTAGGATATCTATCTGTCTGTAACAAAGAATCTTGCTTACCACTGAACCGATACGGTTCTTCTTTACAATGCACAATGTAGTACAGCACTGTAAAAAACAACTTGAACTAAAATAGGGCAGTTAACTATAGTAAAGGAAATATAACTTACTGTATAACTGAAATAAAACTAATTGATCCACAAATTGTTTATAAGATTTGGAATCTGACAGAAAAAAAGATAGACTTAATTGACTTATAGAGTAGTTTTGCTACTAAAAGCAAAGCTCAAGGTGGAAAAACAAATAAATTGAATTATAGGCTATGATTATGATTTTCAATATTTTATATTGTGCAAAGAAATATTTTTCTGTATTTGGAGTCGGTCCGTCCGTTCGTCTTGGAATTGTCCTTTTGATTCCAAAATTTTTATGATGAAACCAGTGACTATTAGATATCATTTTAAAAGCGAAGTAACTCTATATAGTCATTGATTTAAAAATAGTGATTACTAAGACATCCAGGAAAATATTATAAGCTTAACAACTCAATAATTGTGTTTAAATTTACAGTCATTTTCAGAAGAAGAAAAAAACACCCTTCATTTTTAGGGATGAATATTTAATTCTAAAACCATTTTTTCCTGAATTGATGAGCTTCACTTTGATTGATGTTTCCATCCTTGTTATTGTTTATTTTACGATGCAATTCTTTAATTAAGTACTGTCCTTCTGTCTTTTCTGAGAAGAGGCTATTATATAATTGTACAGAATTATTAAACTTTGCATAGCAAGGTATGTTAAGGGACTTAACAACTCTATAAACAATACTCATATGACAGTGCGTCCTTTTGGAATGCATAAACATTTGATTCAAAGACATAACTTCGGCTGTTTAAATCCCCTACTATCCCCTATCCTTACATAAAAGTAACAAAATATCCGTCTGTGCTTCTGTTTTAGTGTATGTAACGAAGAATCTCGCTTACCGCTGAACCAATATTTTTTCTCCTTTACAATGTAGCTTTTCATAGGTACAGGAAAGGCTTATAACTATTTTAAATAAGGGTTCTACAACCCTCATAAAAGAAATCGCCTCTAGAAAAAAATTACTCTCTTACCCCCTCCTCCATTTTTTAATTAAAAAAACTTGAATTAAATTTGGAAGGTCGACTTCCCTCTAAGAGGACTCTAGGGGCGAGTCCGCTAGTTTTGTGAATTATACAGTTTGATATAATGTACATTGTAAAGAAAGCATTAGAAATTAATAATTATAAACATATGAATAAACAAGGTTTCAATTACGACCCTAAAGTCAATTAATCAAAATAGTAACATCACTAAAGCAAGCTATAGTAGATATAAATTATATTGTGTAAGGGAGCTACTCTAAATCCAGTTTTAATGCCTTAATTGTAGCTTAGATTTCCATGCATAAGAAAGCAAATTTCCTCAACCCCCTTTTAATTTTGGTTATCTTACAACTAAGCTAAATTATTTCTATGTTTTAGTAGCAAATCTACTCTTGTCTATGTGTTGGTCTGCCTGTCTGTAAGTACCGAGGAATCTCGCTAATTGCTGACCCTATATGGCTCTCCTTTGAAGCTTATCATAGTTCTTGTGAAAATTCAATTATTTTTTCAGAGGTTATCTCTCCACGCTCCCATGGAAAACCCCCATCCACCATAATTTTGTTTCTTTTTAAACTAAAATATAAAGTAAACGGATGACTCACCTCTCCTTCTATCAAGTGCCCCTAGAGGCCTCTAGGGGGCGTAGCCATAAGTTTAGTAATAAAGTATAAAGAATATATGCTTGTCCATAATATGTCAGACATGAGCAATATTTAGAAAGGCATTTTGTCTAAATAGGTATTGGCCAATGATATAATAACTACTTATAATTGTCTCTTGGTTTTAAAAAGCTTTGCATTATTTATTATTTTGTTGTATTGAAGAAACTCTGTGAGTAAATGATTATTATAATAATAATCTTGGAACCCTTTACGCTGACAGTTTGACGACCAAAACAAAGGAAATAACAATTAATTTCATTTCCTTCCATAGAGCAACTATTCTAGAGTAGATTTTTCAATACTGATTAAATGTTAGTTACATCATAGATTAAGTATTAAAGAGTAGGTCTTTTAAATTGCGAAGTTACTTCATTTGTTACCCTGTCTGTCTCTTTAGGTACATTTTCTTTTCTATACACTCTTATCTCTCTCCCTCTCTCTCTATCTCTCTCTCTCTCCTCTCCTATCATGACCTAATTTAAGCAATACTACTTGATTCATATATCTACAAGATGATTCTATTTTACGTGAAAAAAAAACACACATGATGTCATTATTATAATTGCCTGTCGCTATAAGTCAGCCACGACAACTTTCATTGAGAGATCTAAAGATGATATTATGTATATGTTAACTGAAAAAAAGTTTGACAGATTATATCAAGTAAGAAACAAAAGTTATATAGCTAGGAACTGCGCTTTTAATTATAGTTTTAATGGGTCGAAATTTAATTATATATTGACTTGATAGTAAAATGTAATAAAACCCAAGGATCCTAAGGGACAATAGACGATAAATTTATGTGCTCCCCAAATTTTGATAAACAAAGTTAAATCTTTAGTTGAAAAGTTTTATAATCAACGAATGAGAGAAAGTGTTTGGGGAACAGTAAAATTTACAGTCCATGTTTTAATACCCTCTGATTAAAACTAGATAATATACATTACTTTCCCTAAAATAAGTTTGCCTGTTATTAAAGGCAGAATTTTACCACAGAATCGGTGAAAAGATTTGTTTATCGTACATTGACCTATCCATTGATATACCTGATTAACTTATGATATTTTGACAAACAATTACAAGTATAATTACAGGTTAATAAAGTGTATTATTAGTAGCGGAGCTACTCTATAATGAAGGTCTAATGTCCATACGTTAATCTTTTTTTTCGGGCTCTTTTTGATCAATAAATTTATAGATTTATCTATTAATACTTGGTTCTAACACTAATCATGTACTCTATATAATAAGTGAAACTTGTAGCTGCCTAAGATAACGATACCCACCCTCCACCATTTACCTTTTTTACCATATCCCCCACCCCTCTTACTGGATGAATGAACTGACCAAAAAAAATGATGAAATTTTCCCCTGTCATAATATCCACGTATATTATATATCCATTAATAATATTGTTACTTGTTACTAGCGGCTACGCCCCTAGAAGCCTCTAGGGGCACTTAAGGTAAGAAGGGGAAAAGTCGACATCATCCAATTTTAAATTTGAGTTCCAAAAGTGTAAAAAAAAATATTTTTTGGGACGGGGAGGGGGGTGAAGACACTGTAAAGGAGAACAATATCGGTTCAGCGGTTAGCGAGATCCTTCACAACGGACAAAAAAAGCTTACTACTTTATATAATAGGATGATTGCTGCGCAGCTTATGATTATAAATTTTCTTATTATATTATTCATAGGAATGGCCATTCAACCGTCAAATTTTATCAATTTCTATATCAAATATTAGCATTAATATTTGTCTAATTAAAATTAATTCATGTTTTGAAAGTAAATAATTAGGAATTTAGATCAAATATGACTGGGATATAAAGGGTTTAAACTATCGTGGATAAATTGATGTATCAATTAAGATTAACAAAATTACCCTTTCCGACTTAAATTAAAATCAAGTAGAATAAAATTTTTGGTGGAAAAGCTTGGACACTTCTGACTAACTTCATAAGCTTCTTTATTTTAACCTTGAAATATCAATAAATTTGCTCTTTAGTCTTGACTTTTGAATTCTTAAACTTTAAAACTGACATAAATGTAAAATTTTCTAACTCATATCTATCAGTGTTTTTCCTTTACAGTAAACAAAGAATAAATAATAGCAGGGTAATAATTTTTAAATTAAGTAATTATGTCCGTACGTTTGCTGAAATCAAGTGTATATTTCCCAGCAAAATATTATTGGGACATAGGACAAAAGACAATGGCCGATAATTTGATGTGTATCCCAAATGATGATACCCAAAAGTACCCCTTCTGTAGAATAAAATTAGTGGCAGAAGCATTTGGACATTCAACTTAATGAACCAGCCAAACAAAATTCATTAAGGCCACCGAATTAGAAAAAGTTATTTAAAAACTTCTTTATTGTATATAATCTTTTTTTAACAAAAATGTTATTGATGCGCTACTTATGAACTGACTATCCTTGTTAAAATGTATTCACACTATCCACCTGATGAAGAGATAAGCCATTAATGGAATTCAAATCTCAATCAAAACTTTACATTACCAAAATTTTGTATAAAAAATTCACATGCCTCCTACATCATGTCAGGAAGGAAGGGACTATGGACTATTTATTACCCTAGTCCCCAATGATTTATAATAACGTTTTCTTATTTGTTGGCTTAAAAACTTTGGAGTGAATTTTAATTGGTTTATTATTAACTTGAGTGTCCAAACGATGCAACTACTAATTGTAATCTACTGAAGAGGTAATTTTGTGTATATTCATTGGGGACATACCTTTATCTATCCATGATTGTCTTATCACTTTAAATCCCTGCTTCTACAAAGATTTAAGCATACAGATACAAAAATCAAGTTGTTTCAGTAAGAAACAAGGATGACAGTATCCGAAGCAATGACAAAAGTACAAATTGAGTTATACAGCAGCTATTCAGTTAAAAGAATAGAAAAATAAACAATAAATAGAAAAAATTATAGAAAAAATCAAGGACCATTTATATTAAGAGACATTGTGTAGCATGACCGAAAGACCAACGGACCATGCTCAATTGTATGTGGGACCTTCCCAGAAGTTGTGAAAATCATGCTGGCCCAAAAATGTTTCAGACAGACGACTAGATATAAAGACGAACCTACGAATTATAGAGTAGCATCGCATCTAAAAAGGTCTTATATAACTTTAACGGCAATAAAGTTAAACATATGCGTATACTTTGTAAAGTATCGTTGCTACTAAACATACTTAAAAATATGATGTGCCTAAAAATGAGTAAAATAATTGACCTGTTTGTTTTTAGAAAATTTTGTTGCAAAATATGGATTGACACAAATACATTTTGGGGATTAGTAATCTTCATTTTAAATTGTGAAGCTAATATAAACTTCTATTTTATATCCTTTCATCAGCTATGCCCATCCGTATTTTCAAGGGGAAAGTTCATATTTTTAGTTACTATGAAACACAGGCTTCTGAAACTTGATGTAAAACAAAATATAAAAAGAATATCTGCTTTATAACATCCTATTTTTACATCCACCTGTATAATTGTTACCTTTGGACCTCACTTAGATATTTCTTTCGAATGTACTCCTGGCTTAGAAGCGTTGAATTTTAAACTAATTAAGTCCGTCCAACCGTTCGCCATTGACAATGTTAGAAAATTTAAATGAGAAAAACATTTACTCTATAACTTTATCAATTTCTTTAAAGGTTTGAAAGGGAAGAGAGGACATAATTATTATAGCTTTTCTTTATAATGAAGAAACAATTTGAATACGTGACTGTGAGAGGCTTAAGCTTAAAAAAGACAAAGAAACATTGTTGTAAATCATAAAAGTAAAGTCATCCTGTGATAATAAAGATTTTAGTATACATTTTGGTAATCAATGGGAAGTTCTGTTCATCAGAAAAAGTGTATTAAGGAGTTGATAATAGAATATGTTATTTTTTTTTATTTTACGGATTTATTTCAATTTCATTGACGATGGTATAAAAAAAGATTTCTATTCTTACTGAATTATGATTAACTGTTTGTTTTTGCATCTTGCTAGCTTTGTTAGTTAAGTACAATATTTACAAAATTAGTTTGATAAAATCATATTTTCAATGGTTGAAGACACTTTTTTAAAAGCTTGCGTGTTAAGATAATATATATTTTTATATACATATATCATCAACTCGAAGCTGCTCGTAGACCAATTTACAACAAACAACCAACATATTAATTGAATGACCTAAATCTAAATCTAAATACGTTTTTTGTCCATTAATTTCTATGTTTTAATTTTTAAATGCAATGGTCAATGAATTGATGGTCTCATCCCAATTGATGATACACACGATTAACACTCTTTAGATTAGTTGTTGAAACATTTACACACTCTAGTAAATGAACCAACCAATAAAAATTCAATTAAAGTCCCTAAGGTTGTTTAAATGTTCAGACAACGAAAAATAAAACGTTATTATGAAACTTTTGGGACAAGTGTAATAAACAGCCCATTCCCCTATCGCCCTGGTGTTGTTTTTATTTCAATTTCAAAGTCATGAAAACCATGGTTTTCCTTCACGGCTTTAAACTAGTTTAGTATTAAGGCAAAAGGAATGGATTTAAAATTTTGAATCAACGATTAAGCTACGCCGTAGCAAATATTGAACAAACTTGGTTAATATTTAAGATGATTATAATTCTCTCACAATATTTTGCATTGCTTTATTTACACTATACTAAATTTTAGGAAGGAGGGAGAGGATAATAGCACATAAATCAATTTTGCCATCAATAAATAACTTAAGATTTTTCTTTGGTAGCCTGAAAATATTTTAAAAGAATCGAATCATATATATGATACATAAATAAATATTCAAAAAGGAATACTAATTACAAAAATATTCTGGATTAAACAGTTTAATATGTTATCTATAATACAAAGTAGCTTGATGTCTGTCCGTCCGTCCGTCCGTCTGTCTGTCCGTCTGAAGCTTAAGATCTCGGTAACCACTAAACCAATCGGATTCTACTCTTCAGGGTATATACCTATTGGTCCTGTGGTGGTTTTAAGCTATTTTACGAATTTTTACGAATTTTTACGATTTTTTACGAATTTTACGAATTTTTACGAATTGTGCGAATTCGCCAGTTATTTACAAAAATTTGCGATCCATTTGCATTTTCAGCTGGGTAGGTAATAGAAGATGTAATTATACCTCTTGGGGCAAAGCTAGTATATTACTTAAAGTACCCTATCCCTGACAAACAAACACTTTAAACATACTGACATTTCCTACTTATAGAGTATCGGAGCTATTATAATTGTACTGAATGTATATCATCACTTGAGCAGCTATAGAGTAGCTACTGTATTCCTATTCATAATTATAGATATTTTTACTTTAAAACAAGGTATATTTAATTAAAATTTCCCTTCTATCCTACTGAATATATATCATTAATTGTGTAGTTATAGAGATTAGAGTAAAACACTAGAGGGAGAAAGGGTTAAATAACTGTGTCTCCCCATCGCGCTGTCCTTGTGCCGACTCTTAATTGGGTCATTGAAAATCAACCAATGGTGGGGTGTGAATTAACACAGACAAGTAGCAGAAAACAATTTGGTAGCAGACGAATAACGTGATTGAAAAAGGGAGGGAGGTAGTTACTGTATATACATTATACATCTATACTAAAGACCTGTTTTATGTAGTAGCTTTGCTAACATAACTCTTTTCTTAGTTATAATTATAAATATTTTTACTTCAAAACAAGGTACATTTGATTAAAATTCCCCTTCTATCATTTTGAATATATATCATTACTTTGTTAGTTATAGAGTAGCTTTGCTACTATAACTTTTAAACAAGGAAAAATTATATTCTTAGTTATAATTATAGATATTTTTACTTTAAAACAAGGTGCATATTGAGTATATCTAATTAAAATTCCCCTTCTAACAAATATTAGTTTGGTTCATTGGTGAACTACAGACTACAGTTTACTTTAGCAGCAATTCTACTTATCTCAAGATGTGGCAAGAAAAAACTTTAGATTTAATAGTTTTATGGTTGTACAAAGTTGCTTGTCTATAGCCTCTAAGGGGAGGAAGTGTGAGGGGGGGTTGGTGAAATGTTAAAAATAGCTTAAACCACTTTAATATATCTAAAAAAATTACGAAATATTTAGCTTTCGACAACTTTTTACTTCTTTAAATTATTGAATTATAAACAAAACATTCAATGCAAATTGTTTAATATCCACTCAATTACACTATTGTCCATTTATAATCCCTACTAGCTAGAGTATTCATTTCTGCCAAGTAACTTATAACTGCATTAGACATAATAATAATAATAATAATAATAATATCATTACAAATAAGTCAGGAAAGTATTTTGTGCTCTTATTTAGCTCACCTAATCTCCAATATATTAGATATTAGTTCTCATGTTACGAACGAATCTGAAAATTGACTATAAAAATCCTTGTTTGTTGATGGCTTTTATGAAAGACTTTAAATTGCTTACCCATTGACGTCCAAGGATAGGGGTAAGGAGTGTTTATCCTCCTTCAAAATTTGAAACCCAGCATGATACACCCTCGAATTATTTTTAATGCATTAGATTACCCCCTCAAACTTTTGAACACCTCATTGTACCCCCATAAAAATATAAAGCTTGGACGTTCCTGGCCTAACCTATATTTGTAATATAACTATAATATTATAATAATTACCTCTGCGATTTTTGGACTCAATTATCTTTGTGTAAGTGAAGCTTTTCTAAAAGACCTTATTAGAACGTAACCGTTCATTAAAAAAATACTTTAAAGATGTTGCATGCATGTATATTCCAGACAAGTACCTGGCCCAAGTGGTGGAGACTCTTTTAATCTGCAAGCAAATTGTTTTCGGCTTTTTTGTAGGGACTTTTTAGTGTTTATAATTCAAATTCAGGGTCCTTGCCCTGTGGGAGTTACATAGCGCTCATGCCCCCTCTAGCATTCTACTTTAATACAAAAATACTTGCAGACCTTACATATAAACTAACCAAAAGACGAATGCTTATTTAAATCCTGACATAATTACATACGCTTATAAATATATATATTTAGAATGGAAATAATATGATAAATAAGAAATATTTCTCTAGGATAAACATATTTGTTTTTACCAATAAATACATAACTTTAAATAGTAAGTATTACAAAACAACCAAAATTGGGGTTTAAATAATAACTTTCACACTTACAATTTTAAGGTAAATGCATTGTTAAAAGTTTATATCATTTTTGAGGCTTGCATAAAAGTTAAGACGATTGACATATTATAGAAATACATTTAACACCCCTTAAATAATCTTCTCGACGATATTTCTACCTTTATCTATAATACAAAGTAGAACAATGTCTGTCCGTCCGTTCGTTTATCTGTCTGTCTGAATCTTAAGATATCGGTAACCATTGTTCCGATTGGGCTCTGCTCTTCAGTAAATACAGACTTTTTTTATTTGTTGTAAACAAAAATTGAAAAGAAATATGGGGGTGGGGTAACCCACACCTCACCATAGTTTTATATATTCAATAGGTTCAATAAGCAAGATCCTGTGCACGCTTCTATAAAGACTAGAAGCCTATAACCATTCATCATACAACAATTTTCTTATAATGCTAGCAGTCGCGCTCCTAACATCTAGGGACATTACATAGGAAAGGTGTAGGAAGGGGAGAGAAAAATAACCTAAAACCACACCAAGTCATAAAAATAAAATAGTCTAAAACAGTCTATTGTCCTATGTGAAGATTCCTCAAAAAGAAGAACTGAATCATTTCAGTAGTTATTGAAATCTCCGTTTATTATTTTATGTTTGAATTATGAGATAAATTTGGGTTGGATTGAAGTAACATATTTTATGAAATTAGGTGCTAAATTGCAAAGTTTTACTAACAAAATTGACATCAAGGAATTCAAAAGGTGGGGAGTGGAACTCAAATTTCAAAATAAAAAATAAAAGAAGAAAACAAACTGCAAACGATAAATTAATTAGATGTATTGCTAATGCCCTGTTTGATATCAAAATAACAATTTCAGTCCAAAATAGTGGGGTTTTTTTTTTTGGGGGGGGGGGGGGTAGGGAAATCAATACCTTACATATCACTAATTAAAATTTTTATAAGAAATTTGGAGGGGTATGCGTTAATATATATAAAGATATAAGATAGAAACAACGTGTAAGCAGTTTTGCTATCTTGCTAAACACACATTAAAACAAGATATAATACTCAGGGATCTTAAGGGATGTGACCATAGACAATGAATTAATGTAAATCCTTAATAATAAAGAACAAAATTCCACAACTAGGGGTTAATTTTTTATGAGAAAGTTTTGATACGAACCATACTATCTAGATTGAATAAAAGTGTCCAATGTTTAAAAAGTAACGAATAAGAAACGTGTTCGTAAAACTTTAGATACTTTTTTAGGAAAGATTTATAATTTTGAAATTTTGTTCCCTCTTAATTTGAAATGTATGAAAAGTGTATGTACTTGATTGATAAGGAAGTGAAAGGTAAGTGAATAAACTTATACCCGAGGATACAGGGATAAGATAATAGATGGTAAATTATTATTACAAAAGATAAAGGGGAAAGGCTTCAGGGTTCGCTAAGCACATTGAGGAAAATATAATCGGATAACTTTAATTCTAGGCTAAACAATTTAGAGTTTATCGATGCAGTCAAAATTTTTATCTGTTGTATATACTTTTGTCCATTGATCCGTAATTTGACAAGTCAACAAGAACAAAACTTTTCCCCAATTGGGGAAATAATAAACACACACACATATAAGCAATAAGCATACCAGTAAAGAGTTTATTAAGAAAGTAGGACATGGATGAATAGTCATAAACAATTTGAAGGCCATGTTTGCTATTTAGAAGATGTTAAAAATAAGAGCATAAGCAATAAAATTATAACTATAAATGTATAACCCAGACAACTACCTGTTTCCAGGCGTGGGGACCTTTTTCGTCTGCGGGCAAATTACTTTCTGCTCTTTTGTAGCAACTGGGCTATGTTAGTATTGCCGAACTTTTGTCTGATATTCAATGACCCTATTAAAGGTCAACACAGGGTCTTCGTAAACATTCAGTTATTTAACCCCTGCCCCATCTATTATTTACTTGTATAATTATATTCTATTTCTTAGGTACTTCAGTATTTAGGATTTTTTTTCTGTGAAATTTATTCTAAATCCGGTGATTTTCTTGGGGAGGAAAAAGGGGAATGTAAACTTTTGGACAGGTGTGAATTATTTTCTTAAAAACAAGGGAAGGTGAGAGTCATAGAATAGATACAGATAGAGTAGACACTGGATATTTTCTTATAAACAAGGAAGGAGAGAGTCATAGAGTAGATACAGATAGAGTAGACACTGGGATTATTTTCTTATAAACAAGGAAAGGTGAGAGTCATAGAGTAAATAAAGATAGAGTAGACAGTAGACACTGGGAATATTTTATTATAAACAAGGAAAGGTGAGAGTCATAGAATAGATACGGATAGAGTAGACACTGGGATTATTTTCTTATAAACAAGAAAAGGAGAGAGTCATAGAGTAGTTACAGATAGAGTAGACACTGGGATTATTTTCTTATAAACAAGGGAAGGTTATAGTCATAGAGTAGATACAGATAGAGTAGACACTGGGATTATTTTCTTATAAACAAGGGAAGGTGAGAGTCATAGAGTAGATATAGATAGAGTAGACAATGGGATTATTTTCTTATAAACAAGAGAAGGAGAGAGACATAGAGTAGATACAGATAGAGTAGACACTGGGATTATTTTCTTATAAACAAGAGAAGGAGAGAGACATAGAGTAGATACAGATAGAGTAGACACTGGCATTATTTTCTTATAAACAAGGAAGGTGAGAGTCATAGAGTAGATACAGATAGAGTAGACACTGGGATTATTTTCTTATAAACAAGGGAAGTAGGGAGTCATAGAGTAGATACAGATAGAGTAGACACTGGGATTATTTTCTTATAAACAAGGGAAGTAGGGAGTCATAGAGTAGATACAGATAGAGTAGACACTGGGATTATTTTCTTATAAACAAGGGAAGTAGGGAGTCATAGAGTAGATACAGATAGAGTAGACACTGGGATTATTTTCTTATAAACAAGGGAAAGAGAGAGTCATAGAGTAGATACAGATAGAGTAGACACTGAGATTATTTTCTTATAAACAAGGAAAGGTGAGAGTCATAGAGTAGATACAGATAGAGTAGACACTAAGCATCTTTTTATTCTACTTTTATTTTGACTTTATATAAGTTACTCTTTTTAATAAACATAGAATAGGTAGATAGATATGTAGATATCTATATAAATATCTATATAAGGGGTTGAAAAACAAATTCTTCTCTTTATCTTGAAAACGAGGGAAATACAGGGATGTATAGATAGGACAATGAATAATTAATCTTCATTAATTCTCATGTGTAAATTTGACAATATTTAAAGCGTAATGAAAAGTTGCAGGGACGTCCAAGCTTTTTATTTTGAGAGAGGTAAAATAATGGAGGTTTCAAAGGTTTGAGGGGGGTAATCTAATGTATTTCTTTTAATTTGAGGGGTATAAACCCTACCCTACAAAGGGTGATTAATTTGATAAACCTTTCTTTGATTCCTCTCTCCCTGGAGGAAAGTATAATGTATTGAAAACAAGGGCAGTTTTGTATATTTTAGCTGGGTTCTAAAGTCAATCCGATACAGTTGTGTCACACCACAGTTACAGAGTAGCTTTAAAAAAATAATATCAATGAGGAAGGGGACATTGAGCTGATTATTACACTAGTCACCAAATGTGTTATAAGAACACTTTGGGGACTATCAATGGATTTTAATGGGTTGGTTCATTAGGTTGATATTCTACCCCACAATTGCAGAGTAGCTCTAGAACAAGTAAGAGGGAGGGGACATTGGAACGATTATTACACCAGTCACTAAAGTGTTTTAAAAACATATTTTTATTCGTTTGCTTCACACTTTGCGGACTCTTCATTGAATTTTAATTGGTTGGTTCATTAGGTTAAGAATCCAAACATTTCAACTACTAATTGTAATCTTTAGAAGGAGTAATTTTGTGTATCATAATTAGGGATGTACAATGTACATAAATTTATGGGTTATCGTCTTATCCCTTCATATCCCTGAATATTACTGATCTGTCTCATTTAAGGCGGGGGGCTATATACCTTGGAGGTATTGACCTAACCGCCTACAAAATAGCTTAAAACCTTACAAGGACCAAAACAAAGATTCTTTGATAATTGTTGACATACTGGTTTGAAGATTTTTATCAAGTTTTACAAATTTATTGAAATAACTTTGTTACTATAAGACATAATCGTCTTTGAATGTAATTCTGAAATTTTAAGCAACTATGGGAACGTGTTTTCGTTGATTTATTGCACCTCTTTCTTTATTCTTTTACGCATATATGTCTTGTTATTCATGTTATCTTTGTTATATGTGCAATATTAGGTGTGTAGCCACTCTATAATTATATTTCTTTATTATTTTACACATATATGTCATGTTATTCATGTTATCTTTGTTATATGTGCAATATTAGGTGTGTAGCCACCAGTGGCGTGCGAAGCAGTTTGTCTAGGGGGGGGCATTTTGAAGATTTTGTAAAATTTTGCCCCCCCCTAAATCAAAGTGCCCCGGGGGGGCACTTTGCTTTAGGGGGGGGCATTTTGATTATATATACTAATTTTAAATAAGGGCGTTTTAAGGGGTGGGATTATTTGATTATGGGCCTCCTAGTCCTTATCCCTTCTTCCCCATCCCTTCCCCCATCCCTATTACCCATTTATATCCCCCACCTCTTCCCCCCCCCTATATCTTCCCCCCCCCCCCCCCATCTCTTCTCTCCCATCCCTTCTCCCCACCCTGCAATGACCGAAGGGAAGGGAGCTAGAAAGCATCTTTGGAAGGGCGCGAAGCGCAAATTTTTTTCTTCAAATATGCAGGGAGGGAGGGATTTTTGGGCTATTTATTACACTAGTCCCCAATATTTCATAGCAGAAACCATTTGGAAGGGCGCGAAGCGCAAATTTTTTTCTTCAAATATGCAAGGAGGGAGGGGTTTTTGGGCTATTTATTACACTAGTCCCCAATATTTCATAGCAGAAACCATTTGGAAGGGCGCGAAGCGCAAATTTTTTTCTTCAAATATGCAGGGAGGGAGAGGTTTTTGGGCTATTTATTACACTAGTTCCCAATATTACATAGCAGAAACCATTTGGAAGGGCGCGAAGCGCAAATTTTTTTCTTCAAATATGCAGAGAGGGAGGGGTTTTTGGGCTATTTATTACACTAGTCCCCAATATTACATAGCAGAAACCATTTGGAATGGCGCGAAGCTCAAATTTTTTTCTTCAAATATGCAGGGAGGGAGGGGTTTTTGGGCTATTTATTACACTAGTCCCCAATATTTCATAGGAGAAACCATTTGGAAGGGCGCGAAGCGCAAATTTTTTTCTTCAAATATGCAGGGAGGGAGGGGTTTTTGGGCTATTTATTACACTAGTCCCCAATATTACATAGCAGAAACCATTTGGAAGGGCGCGAAGCGCAAATTTTTTCTTCAAATATGCAGGGAGGGAGGGGTTTTTGGGCTATTTATTACACTAGTCCCCAATATTTCATAGCAGAAACAATTTGGAAGGGGGCAAAGCGCAAATTTTTTTCTTCAAATATGCAGGGATGGAGGGGTTTTTGGGCTATTTATTACACTAGTCCCCAATATTTCATAGCAGAAACCATTTGGAAGGGCGCGAAGCGCAAATTTTTTTCTTCAAATATGCAGGGAGGGAAAGGTTTTTGGGCTATTTATTACACTAGTCCCCAATATTTCATATAAAATTTTCTTATTCGTTGGCTCAACAACTTTGGGGACTTTAATGGAATTTTGATTGGTTGGTTAATTAAGTCGAGTTTCCATACATTTCATCCACTAATTGTAATCTATATAAAGGGTAATTTTGTGTATCATCATTGGGGATGTACAAAATTTCTTTGGTAAAAAGTTTATATTAAACAAAATAAAATACTTCCTATAACCTGGTTTGTTATGTTCAGTGAAAAAAGATTATAACCTAATTTCTACATTAATTAAAAAATTTGGTAAGGTTAAATGAATAGTAACTGTATGTTTGGCGCGAAGCGCCAAAATTTTTTTTTTGGAGTATTTCTTGATCTTTTTTTTTTGGAAACTGGGATAGTTTTGCTTTTTGTAGGGTAGGGGGCAAAAAGGGGCATTTTTGTTGACCAGGGGGGGGCAAAATGGGGCATTTTTTAACATTTAGGGGGGGGCAGGGGGGGGCGGTTGCTAGGGGGGGGCAGGGGGGGGCGTTTTGGTCGCTAGGGGGGGGCGATTGCCCCAAATGCCCCCTTCGGTTCGCACGCCACTGGTAGCCACTCTATAATTATATTTCTTTATTATTTTACACATATATGTCTTGTTATTCATGTTATCTTTGTTATATGTGCAATATTAGGTGTGTAGCCACTCTATAATTATATTTATTTATTATTTCTAACATATATGTCTTGTTATTCATGTTATCTTTGTTATATGTGCAATATTAGGTGTGTAGCCACTCTATAATTATATTTCTTTATTATTTTACACATATATGTCTTGTTATTCATGTTATCTTTGTTATATGTGCAATATTTGGTGTGTAGCCACTCTATAATTATATTTCTTTATTATTTCTAACATATATGTCTTGTTATTCATGTTATCTTTGTTATATGTGCAATATTAGGTGTGTAGCCACTCTATAATTATATTTCTTTATTATTTTACACATATATGTTTATATTTATTCTATAGGCTTCGTCCCTAGCCTAGAGGGGAATGGAGGGGGAATAGCCCCCATATTCATTATTGTTTTTAATTTTTTTGGGAGATTGAGAAGCTATATCTGCTTGGTTTTTTAAGAATCCACTTATCAAAGCCTGCTCTTTACCCTTACTAAACTTTGCTGAAAATTGTATAAGAATACGTCCAGTCGTTTACGTTCTTTCTCCTTTTCTCTCTCTCTCTCTCTCTCTCTCTCTCTCTCTCTCTCTCTCTCTCTCTCTCTCTCTCTCTCTCTCTCTCTCTCTCTATTTCTCTCTCTTCTCTCTCTTCTCTCTCTCTCTCTCTCTCTCACTCTCTCTCTCTCTCTCTCTCTCTCTTTCTCTCTTTTCAATCTAACTCTAATAAAAATTTAGTAAAAATATTTTGATTCGTACAAAAGTGCTTCTGAATCTTTGCTAAAACATGTATGTAAAAATAAACAAAGGCATATTCATAACAAAATAACTAAAGAACAAAGAACAATTATTAGTTTATTAGTTATAGTAGTCTAAAAAAAGAAAAAAAGCCTATATATAATATATATATAATTTTTATTGAAATATTTATCTATGTTATCAAATTAGTACAGCAATAGCAAAAAAAATACATTCATTTTGACTTTATTGACTAACAGAATCGAATATTTTATTAACTCTCTTTATAAAACGAACATAAGGATGAATCCTAATTATAGAGTAGCGAACAAAAAGAACATATTATACATTGTAATTTTTTAGTATAACAGAAAAAAATGTACAATAATATGACATTGGATTAAATTACCTGGAAGAAAAATATAAATAATAAGAGAAAAAAATACATACTCAAAAGTAGTTGAATGTCTTTTTATTCGTAAATAAATATTTTTAGAACGATTGGATTCTTATTTCAAGAATAGTTTTGTATTGATTCTGGGAGGGTTTTATTTTTTTTTAGCAGTGAGGTGGTAAACCCTCCACACCAAAAAATGAAGGTTTTATGAATATGGACACCCAAGGAGGGGATGGGGGAAGGGGTAACAAAGAGATGTATTTCTCAAACATTTTGTGTACTACACGTCCTGACTATAATTATAGAAAAGCTTCGCTTTTAATAAAAACTAAGGTTAATATACTTTTCCCGAGAAAGGTCAATACATTGGGGGATAAAAAGAAGTAAATAATACAGGGGTGAGGTTCAATATAATATTTTCAATCTTTTCCACCATATTACACAAATTTTCTTATATGGTATTATATTCTGGGGCCCAGGGATTTTAATATTCCATAGCATTCTCCCTTTTCATGCTATTAGCAAAGTAAACCATATGAAATTTTAATGTTTGTTTTCAGAAATGCATTAAAATAGTCTCAACTAAGGAATTCTAGTAATATAATTATTCTAATCTCTATATAAATCTCAATTTATTCAACTACGGACAAATGAACGTCAATGATATAGTAGCTGTGCTAGATTTAAAGATCTACACAAATACAAAAAGATCCTCTTCCCTGTGAATGCCATATTATTTTCCAGGGATTTATCTCCAATGATAATACACAAAATTATCCCTACTAAAGATTAATATCAGTGGTTGAAAAGTTTGGACACTCAACTTTATGAACCATCCAACCAAAATTTAATAAAAGTTCTTAAAGTTTTTAAGCTGACGAATAGGAAAACGTTATTATAAAACTTTGGTGACTAGTGTAATAAACATCCCATTGTCCCCTTCCTTCCTGAATACAGATCCTCTTCCCTGCAAATGCCATATTATTTCCAGTGTTTATTCAGTGTCCTTTATTGCAAATGTCTGTACCACAATAAAAGCATAAATAACATACATACATATGTTTCTATGTATGTTTGTATTTACTGCACAGTGGGGTAAATACGACAAGTTTTTGATTTATTTATTTACAGACTTTAAAAAGGAATTTTTAAGACTTGAAGCAACTAAAAAAGGTTCAATTGCACCAGGGCTGTATATAAACTTATTCCATTAAAACTTGATGATTTTAATTTCTTATTAAAACCTGGTCTGTTCGCACCGAGGGGGCCGAAGGCCAGTACTAACAAATCTGGTATTATTTCTTTATTCCAAAATTCGTGAAAAATACGATGCTATACATGATTTTTTTCAGTTTGGCTAAAAACCGATTCTAAAACAGGTGATATTGATCGGTTTCAAAGCCATTCTGAAAAAAAATTAAAAATATTTTTTTTACAGTACATGTAATATAAATGCGTTTGGGTCTATATATTCATATTGTCCTTTTATTGTATGATATGTAATGTTTACATATTTCTTATTATTTTCAACAAGGGATGTCTTATAATATACAAATACAATTATTTCTAAAAGAAGCGCAGCAAAAACCAGAAAATCATTAAAAAAACCTAATGGTAATCATTTTTTTGTATCTAAGTTCTAACATACTGTTACACATTTTGGTGCTTTTCCTTAGAGTGCCACCAAAGCAAAGAATACCTCCCCCAAATTTTTAACTAAACAGTAAAAAGGGAGGGGAATTTTTCCAGATATCCCTGCTAGGGTACCAAGTTCCTAATATAACCTAACCTAACCTAAGTTAAAAAAAAAAAAGAAAATTAAACTCATCCCCTTTTTCAAAGTAAGGGGATTGGAACAAGTAATCTTTTACGTATTTTTAGGTATTTCTTCTGGTGATTTTTTTTGTAAATGTTATTTTTCTTCATATCTATCCCTTTTCTATGTTATGACAACAAAGAAAGTTATGAAGAATTGTAAAAAATATATTGTATGTATGCAAAAAGCCAGATATATTTATGTCATATTTACAACATATCATATTACTTTGAAGGAATAAGAATTTTTGTTTGTCTATTAAGATCTCATTAAATATGAACAGATTTGGTCCTCTATTTTAGGGAAGAAATGTATAGGCCCTGTGATTGCTTTTCACAATTTTGTTTTCATTGAATTAAGGTCTTGGAATGGTTTTAGGCTATTTCATTTTCTTTCACTTGGAGAGAGAGCCCCTAGATGATAGTGGGTAACCGTTTGTGACATGTAAGACAGTTATGATATTACTAAATAGTTATATAGATAAATTTATATATGCTTGGTTTTCTTGTCATATTTGACCTCTCTATTAATCCTACAGTCTTAAAAAGGTATATTTTTATATCTCTTGTATGACGCGTATGGACATAACATAATCTATTTTTAATTTAATTCTAAATATCTAACATAATTTGTACAGCAAAAGACAAAAAATTTATTCTTATAATAAGAGCGTACAGAAAGAAATGCAGTCTTAAGAGTTATTTCAACTAGGGTTCGGCAGCCAAGTTTAAACTACAGATTTGTAGACGTTCAAAAATCAAGATGTCTCAAAAACATGTTGTTTACATTATATGACAACTTATCTATTAAGTAAATATTTAAGAACTGGCGACTGATTCGCTGCTGCCGAGCCTTGGTATTAACCTATATCATCAAAATGTACAATCTTTGTATAAAGTAAAAAAGAAAAAGAAAAATAGTAATTAATATCTATTCAGATTAATATGTATGTCAATAATGAACCATCAAAAGAAAAAAGTACATTAATATTGCTTCGTAAAAACTTGGATAATATCATGTAAGTAGTTTTTTTTACGCAGCAAAGCTACTCTGTAATTTATTTTCAAATATTATTTACTTGCTTGTTATATAAAATACTAGCGGCTTCGCACCTAGCCTCTAGGAGCTGTGCTCCAAGAGGTAATTAAAAAAAAAATAAGTATCCCCATTACTTTCTATTAAAAAAAATTAAGTACCCCCACTCAGGTAACCCCAATACTTTCTATTTAAAAAAAAAATTTAGAGGGAATTTTCTGTTTTTTTGGGGGGAAGAGGGTGTCCCACCCCCTTAGAAAATAGCTTAAAACCACCACAGGACCAATAGGTATATACCCTGAAGAGAAGAATCCAATCGGTTCAGTGGTTACCGAGATCTTCAGCTTCAGACAGACGGACGGACGGACAGACGGACGGACGGACAGACGGACGGACAGATAGACGGACGGACGGACGGACGGACGGACAGACAGACGGACGGACGGACAGACAGACAGACGGACGGACAGACAGACATCAAGCTACTTTGTATTATATTTAGATATCGAGGAGGATTATTCATTGAATTCATATAGCATTTCTTTATTGAAAGGTGGGAGCAAGGGGACAGAAAAATAGCTTTAAACCATAAGCAGACTTCAGACTGGTTGAGCGGTTAGTGAAATCTTAATTGAAATAAGAAATCTTTCTTTTATACATAAGTTTGCAGAATGACACGTAACTTGCTTGGTGTCGTTACATTTTGATAATTTATTCTAATTTTTAAAGCACCTTTTTATTATGGGGTAGGCCTCATGAAATCTCTAATGGGCCCAGACTTACAATATTTCATAGACTATTTAAGTTATAGAAGTCTATCAAATATATATATATTATTCAAATTAAATATTATTGACAGTCAAACTTTCTATACTTTGAATCTAACTTTTTACAATTTTTTCTCTTTCGTTATTTCTTTTTCTCCCTCTCTCCCTTTTTTTATTCTCCCTATCGTTCGTTTTCTATCTTTCTTTCTTTAATTGTCTCTTGTTTTCTGTTTGCTTTTCTTACTTTTCTCTATCTGATCATCAGATCTTATGTAACTTCTATATATAATATTCTATGATAAACTTATAAAAATTCTAGTAGTATGTTCATCAAAATCAAGATTTCAGAGGCATAATTGCGAGATAGGCATAGAACGGCCAACCAAACGTATTTTAATATTCCACAGATATAGAGGGGACATTGGGCTGTTTATTACACTAGTCCCAAGGGTCTTATTCGTTGGCTTAACAACACAACTTCGCGGACTTTTATTGTTTTTTGGGTAGTTGGTTCATTAAGTTAAGTGTCTAACGTGTCAACCACTAATTTAATTAATACAGAAAGTTAAATAGAATACATTTTTGAATGACTTTAAAAAGTAATGTTAGCCAGGCTAAAAAATCGCTTTAACCCTATCTTTGTATATTATGCCTAATATTTGGCCAAGCTACCGTCATTAAAGAATTTTCAAATTACGGGTTCTGAGTTGACGTGAATTCTAAAGTCCAATTTTAAAAGCTGTATTACACCATGCTATTGGGCAAGCTAAAACATAAAATGAATTGTAATTCTACGTAATCTAATAGCTATGGAGCCGCGATTGCGTAGTTATTGCTACTTTCATTAATGGCTTCATTACAGTCACTAAAAGGGTACACAGACATTACTCCATATAAACAATTTTTGGCGCATTATTATCAAAGATACACAAGAAAGAAAACAACAGACTTTTTGGGTAAAGAGCATAGAAAACATTGCCCCCCTCCCCTCATTTAAAATTAAACTTTAAAATGGTGATATTATTATTTTTATGCCTAACCCCTGGACCTGCGGAGCCCAAACCCTGTGGGGCTACCCTGTACCCAAAATAATCTAGCCTAACTTGACTTAAAGTAAAATACAAACACAAGAACACTTCCCCCTCTCCCCCCCCCCTTATTTACAATTTTGTGGTGTGGAGTTTCTGTGCTCGGCTAGGCACTTAGAAGGAAAGTTAAAGCAAAACAATAGAGGGAGAAGGGGTTAAATAACTATAAGTCTTTACCCCCTGGTCAATTGGGTCTTTAAATAACAGCCAATAGCGTCACAAATATTAACACGGTCAAGTCGCTACAAAAGAGCAGAAAGCACTTTGCTAGCAGAAGAAAAGGTCCCCAACACTGGATCCAGGTAGTTATTTCGTGTATACATTTATTTGTTAATACATTTATTAAAGAAAACACAAAATTAGAGTTGCTCCACACAAACAAAATATTTTCTACATTACCTATTCAATTTTTAAGAAAAACTATCAATGTTCTTATTTAGATTGAGTTTGCAATTTTTGATCATTAGTTTTTTATCACAGGGACTTTTTTAAATTATGCAAAATAGTAAATAGTAGGATCCCTCACTCTCTAGTTTGTATTCAAGTGTCTTTTTTAATTGAAATGGACATAATATTTTAAATTAAGCAAATATTAATAAATTTTATTCTTCAAATTTTACACTTTAAATTAGGTTATTTTTAAGCAATTATAAAACCAAATTATAGGTTTTAAACCCCTGAGTAAATTTACCTTTAGGGGGATAAAAAAGCTTGGACGTCCTAGAAATGTATCGATTGTTATTCTTTTTTATTTAGTTTTCATATCTGCGTGCAATGGCCGTCTACATCCTTGTTTATATGATATACAGCCTTAGGAAGGCAATTTTGATTAGATAATTTTGTCTGCAAAAAATAGTTTTAGTTATCTAAATATATTTAAATTTTTCTGAGAATCTTCGGCCTTTTTTACCGCAGTTTTATTATATTTGATTATAAGGGTTTAAATATAGGAAAAAGATGCGGCATAACCAAAAAGTTAAATTTGAAGAAAATGGCTTGACCAATAAAAAGGTAAAATTTATCTTTCTATTATAGTCGGGAGTGGGATAGTAAATTTCAAATGGATAGTATAATGAAATCATCGCTAAAAAGCCCAGATCTGCAAAAAGGAAAATAGCTTTCAAAAGTTAAAATCTTTACTAGAAGAAGGTGATTTCAAACTTATTTCCAGCTATTTGGTAATTTTATTTTAGCGGGGAAAAAAGTGATCAAGTCATAGCACTACGGATTTAAACACTTGATATCAGATCCAAATATGCCCATAGGTAGCATAGCAATAACCAGCTATTAGCAATCTAGATGATTAGTAAAAGTATAGAGGAGGTGTGATCTAAATGTAACTTTGTCCACAGAGCAGAGAACCTGTCCCGATTTTGAATTGAGTCTTTAAAATCAGCCAATAACGTAATATAAACATAGACAAAAGAACGGAAATCAGTTTGCCAGCATATGAAAAGAGTCTCCAGTACTGGGCCCAGTTAGTCTGGATTAAATATCTATACTTATTTTTAGTACCAGAAATTAAGCATCAGAAAAACTAGGTTTAGCTTCAGGCTTTCTTATGCAATAAACTAATTGTAAAATTATTTTTACATTTTTTACTCTACTTTTAATTTCTCAATAATAAACGTCCAATTATTTCATTTTAGAGAGTTATTTCAATTCTAAGTTTAAGAAACTTGTTTGTAAATCTTTTGCGTGCCCTTGATTTATCAGGAGATAAGGGGGAGGATGCGTCAAAATTACCCCCCCCCCCTCTAGTCGTGAGGTTGTGAGATGAAAGAAAAAAATTTAGGCAATTTATACTTTCTATAGTTAAGGTCTGTCCGTCCATATCGAAAAGCTCTTATCTTTAATTTAGGCATGTTAGAATTATTCTAACATGTGACGATTCCTGTGACGTCATATAAAAAGGAAGGGGGGAAGAAAATCTCTTTCCTTTTCTCCCATCTCTTTTGAAGAGATTTTCTTCCCCCCTTCCCTTTTTCTTTCCCGAAACGTATATGACGTAAATGGAATCGTCTTGCTCAAAACTGGGACAGTTTGGGGTTTGTCTGTTATAAGCGAAGCATCTCTTTAATCAAGTTCTAAAAAAGCATGTATGTCCCTAAACAGTATCCTCTATTAAAGCAGTTTTCAACAAAATTTTTTTACAATTGTAAAAATTTTGTTTAGACTTAATCATTTATATTCTGCTGATTTCTAGATTCTAGTGGCGCAGCAGATAGTGATCAAAATATTGACACTTACTTCAACCCTTTTGACACACAATGGTTCAATATATGAATGGGGTTCCTAATGTATTGTCACACGCAGATTTTTCAAATATGTACACTCCATTATCATGGGGGAGAATTAATTTCCAGTATGGCTTTGAAACATATAATGTCCGCTGGATTAGGATCGGTTCTCAGCAAAACTGAAAAATCATGTATAGCATCGTATTGCAGACATTTTTCCACGAATATTTACATAAAAATCTTAAAATTTATACCGTTTATACAGGTCTAATAAAACTCGTATTTAACCTTATGATTTTACATTATCATAAACGCAAAAAGCTGAATATAATACGATGTGATAAACTGTTAAATTGACAATAAGTAAAGAAATAAGTAAAGAAAAATGCATTGCAGCCCTACCTTTAAATTTTACCTTGTATTTATAAATTGAAAAATATTATATTTATGGTGCATTTTTACGCATCTTTACGCATTTTAATAAAAAAATCAATATTGAGGTAACTTCTTTGATTAAAACGACAATAATAAAACATTATTGTAACTGAGGTTTCGGATACTATTGTTTTGAATTATGAAAAAAAAATTAAACCAAAAAGATTTTTGTAGTATTGGGATTTGGGAGAAGTAAACCACACTACCGTTTTTTCTGTTTCATTTTTGTGAATTAGAGATAGAGGAGGATAGTGATTTATCTTTTTGAAAATCACAATCCAGGAAATCACAGGAAGCCAGCTAACTTTGCTGGCTCTTACAGGTATAGAGCAAAAACATATGTTAAGGACTTATCAAAGAATTAAAAGTTAGAACACTAGACATCTTACAGAAGTGAAAATGATATAAAAGTTCTGTTAATGTTCTTAGACCGATTGACCATTCTATGTTTAAAAACAAAATTGGCCTTGTTATTTCAATATTAGTAAATTTATTTGGGTAGATTTGCTAATAATTTGATGAATAGAAGCTAATCAGAGCAATGTCATACTAGTGTTTTCACACAGGCATAAATCCTTATAATATAGTAAAAGGATCTCTGTGTATCTGTCGGTCTGTACCGAAGGATCTCACTAACCAATAAACCGATATGGTTCTTCTTCTCTAGGTTATAACTGTATAGTGCATAACTGTATAAATTTTAAGGGAAAGTACCACAACCCTCCTAAGAGTAATCGCCCCTAGAAAAAATGTCCCCAACAAAAAAATAAACTTAAAAATTTACAATTGAAAGTGAAGGGGTCGACTTCTAAATTTGACACTGTGAACCAACCAGTTATTGCACTTCCTTTGTTTAGAAGTCCTTCCTTGAGCAAGAAAGATAAACAGATGTACGAACCTACCTATAAGTATTTAGTTATAGAGCCACTACGTTGCTTATAATACATATTTATAGAATTATTTGTTACATTATAAGCATACCTGTTTATAAATTATGACTTGGTAATATTAGATTTAGTAGCTTCTATCTTTTATGGTTGAAATTGGTAATTTGTGGTGCGAAGCTTTTCTACATTATGGTGTATTTGAAAGTCTGTTCAGTGTTACTTAAATTTAATAATCGATCAGTCAAATTATAATTTTAATTCAGATTACTTCACAAGAGCGAGGCTGCTATCCATAAAATTATCTAACATCATGTCCTATAACCTAGGATAACACATAGGGTACAATGTTAAGTAACTCCCAACAGACAATCAACTCTTTGATTGCACGACCTTTGTCTTGAAGTCTCAACTGTGTATAATAATGAGTTGTGCCTGTTTTGGGCTAAGTCATTCTCCATACTTTAACTATTAATGTCACTCACCTTGCATAGCAGCAATAGAAACCATTTTAAAACTATGTTATTATGCAGTTTTAAGATAAGACTTGAACCTATCACCTATAACTAAGCTGTAAATAAAACAAACGGATATATAGATTACTTTGTTACGCTATTAAACACTTTTTGTTTGTTCAGGCAGAGATTTTGCTTCATTTATGATTATAATATAGACGTATGCCCTTATTTCTGAAAATAAGATCTAGCAAACAATATTTGCCAGGTTTTCCAATAATATATATAAATTAATTTAATTATGCTTCTATTGTTACCAACAAAGAAATTGATAAGATATTAAAAGAAAATAGTCTAGTTGTTTTGAATGACCACCACTGCTTTACAGCATGTGTTGTTGGGCTTGTTTATTTACACACATAGTGTATCAGGAATCTGAAGGGATAAGACAATGGCCGATAAATTGATGTTAATCCTAAATGAAAATACACAACCCCTTCTGTAGATAAAAGTTAGTGGTTAAAAAGTTTCAACACTCAACTTAATGAACCTTAATCAAAATTCACTAATGTCCCCAAAGTTGTTAAGCCAACGAATACGAAAGTGTTATTATAAACTTTGGGAACCATTGTAATAAACAACCCATTGCCCCCTCTCACTCAGAGATAGGTCTTTGTATTCTATTCCTTATATAAAAGTAGAAGGACCTCCGTCTGTCTGTCTTTTGTCTGTACTGAAGGATCTTGTTAATCGCTGAACCGATATGGTTCTCCTTTACAGGGTAGCTTCTCATAGGTCCTAAGCTGTAAAACGCCATAGGATCAGAAGAAAATTTTCTTCAAATTATATATTTAGCTTGCTTTTGAGGCGCTACCCGTGTATGAAAAGTTGTACTTGTTAAACTGCAAACTTTACATCCCCTCAATCATAATTAGCTAATCTAATGAAACATGTGACATACCTACATTTTTAATACACTCATAGTTTCTTTACTAATTTTCTAAACGTATTCTGTATAGCCGTCACCTAAGACGTAGATTGTTAAATCCTTATATAAAAGTAACATGTGAGACGTTTTATAACTGTTTTAAAGAAAGATATTTACACCCTTCAAAGAGAATTCAACCTAAGGAAAAAAATCACCCCCTAAAAAAGTTACTATTTATTCTCTTAAAATCAATGCAGGATGGGTATATCCACCCAACCCAAGGAAAAAAATATCACCCCTTTTTCTCTCCTTTTTAAATCAATTGCTCTTACCTTATATTTATCTCTGGATATCAGGGCTAGGCAGCTGCGCCTTAGCAGCGTTTAATCCTTAAATTTATACCCGAAATAAAAGTCCGAAAAGATAGATTGTCTGCCTAGAAACAAGGTATAGACATCCAGCTGAATTTAAGATTTATATTGATACGATTTTACAGAGTCTTACACACGGCTTACGCGCTGCTGTCGAGTCCTGCTAAATATATAAAGACATGGGTGTCCTTGTTGTATATATTACTAAAGTAGAATTGAGAGGATCTAATGATATTTATACATATATAATACACTAAAAATCAGATAAAATTATGTTCATACATTTTAACTACCTCTAAATTCTGTCTGTATTTCATGATGATCAAAAGCAAGTCTTTTCTACAAGGTTATGTACATTCTGTATGTAGTGGCATGTTTGTATATAAAAAAGAACAAAGTCACTCTATCAATGTTAGGGATTGTAGAGTCCAAGCTCAACAGGCTGCTAACAAAAGTAGAATAAGAAAACGTGAAACTGATTGGCTTCTCCTTTTCAGGGAATCTTAAATTTGTTTTGTATTTATAAGAAAAGTAGGGACAGTCTTTCCCCCCTTTGACCATAAGAAAAATTTGCCCACTTCAAAAGAACTTAAATACTTAATTTTGAATTTAAGTTAAGAGGGTGCTTTTCTTGTCAAAACTGCACATAGATACCACTTGCAATCTATTTAGATACAATACCTTTTAAAAATAAAAGAATAAACTTTATTTTATTAAAGGAGACACGTTGTTTTGTATTTAATCCGGATAAAATATGTTAATTAGGTCGGCCTTGCCATTTTTATATCAAGACATGTATTCTCAAAAATTATTGTAACAGCAAATGTTTTATCTAAATAAAAATTGCTATATAGACATCCAAATTCTTAATTTTAAGGTCATTATTGTGAATGTTATTTTTTTGCAGTTATCAAATAATCCAAGGCATTACACCACTATTTTAAATGTTGTTAGAATAATTCTAAAGCTAAAAACTTTCTGAACCTTTGTTTATGTTCTATGCTCTGGTTGAGTAAACTTGGTATTATAGTCCCAACTAAGCTACTAATAGTATTCTTAACCTATATTCATGTCCTCAACTCTTGCTGAGTAATGAGTATGTCAAACATTTAATTTAGGCACACGGCCTTATTCATAGACTATATGTTCATAGATTATCATAGAAAACTTGGTTTAATGATCCCAACTAAGCTACTACTAGTATTCTTAATCTGTATGCATGTCCCCAACTCTTGCTGAGTAAAATGTATGTCATACATTTAATTCAGGCAACAGGCCTAGTTTATAGACTATTTGTTTATAGATTATTATAGAAGACTTGGTTTAATGATCCCAACTAAGCTAGTAATAGTATTCTGAACCTATATCCATGTCCCCAACTCTTCGTGAGTAATGAGTATGTCAAACATTTAATACGGGCACCAGGCCTTGTCCATAGACTATTTGTTTGTAGATTATGATTAAAAAATGGTTTTATGATCCCAACTTTGTTTTTCATTGTTTTCTAGACCTTAATTAATGTTCCCAACTTTAGATAAGTTTCGTATGGACATACAGTTTATTAGAACTATAGAATACTTTGCCTTTAAAGTGTATTGGAAAAATATTCTGTAGCATTTATTTTATGTTTTTTATGGTATAAAAAATGCCTCAGAAGATAGATGACATTTGTTCTAAAGATACCTTTCTATGTAAACTAAGTTTTATTTAATATTCTAAACAAATCTATATATTACTAGTCTATGGTTTGAAAAAATGGTTTAGGGTGTGAGTGTTTTATTAGATATATTCTGTAAATATGTCATCTTAACACTATCTCAGCTACGCCCTAATGCTAATTATTTTTCTAGCCAGAAACATGCGCTAATTCATGCGAATAATCCAAAGGGTTGGCAGCCGCAAAAGGCTGTCTTTTTATAACTTAAAGCAGTCATAAAGTCAACACTAACAATGGATATAGAATATTCGTGGATAATATGACAGGAGAAAAAATGTCGACAATTTAGCTTGCTAACTTGGAATTATTGGTCAGTTCATTCATGAAGTAGGAGGGAAGAGTATGGGGTAAAGGGGGTAGGGGGAATCGTTATTTTGGCCCTCTGCCCTTTTTGCAACGATTTAAACCTGCAAACAGCAGTGAATATGTTGCTGGTTGGGCGGTAAATGGCGGCTGCAAGGCGTACATAAACTCGTTGCTTTGTTTTAACCTTTTAGATGTTAAGGCACTCTCTAATGTACTTTACTTTCAAGTTCAAGGTTGTTAACCCTTACAGATCGGGCCCCTATTCCCACCTTAATAGATCGGGGGGGGGGGGGGGGGGGTCATATTGACCCCCCCCTCTATCTCGGCTTCTGTTACAGATAAAGACGTAAAATTTTTTTCTGGTGGTTCATGTGTATTTTTAGAGAAAATTACTTTTTCTACTCATAGCGATCAGGCCGCTCCTTAGCCGCTTTTTAGCGGCCAGCCGCTAAATTTTAAAACAGCTGTAGAGCGGCCAATTTTGCAGCTAGGATGACCAAATTTTAGGACGAACTTTTATTTTCCATAACAAAAAAATTACTTTTTCTGATCATCGCCAAAAAACGGCAAATAACGGAAACCGCCATTTTCGGCGGTTACGGCGGTAAAACGGCGGTTGGCGGCGCCGATTAATATTTTTATCTGTTAATTATTGCTCAAGGATTTACCAAAAAAATTTATAGGTCTCTAGCTGTAATAGAAGCCACGATATTCATGATATATGTCTGTAGTAAAAGCCGGACAAAAATCGGTCATAAAGTCGGTCAGGGTGCGGTCAAACGGTCATAACACCACTTTTCTCATTCACCAAAAAAATTTTAGGTTTCTACCTTATATACAAAGTCATAATGTAGAAATTGAGATTTATTTAGATTTTTTTTAAAATTTTGGTGCTACCCAACCGACTTTGACCGGACACCGAGACCGACACAGACCAGATATCCTAATAAAATCAACTCTTGCCGGCGTAGAATTACTAAACTTAAAAAGTCATGAAGTCACAACTCTCTGACTTACCTACAAAAAAAATGAAATTGAAAAAATAGATGGGGGGGGGGGTCAATATGACCCCCCCCCCCCCCCGATCTGTAAGGGTTAAGGTTATTAATTATTAGATAAAGCTTATGCCCTCTCTATCTAATTACTATTAAGTCATTTTTTTACTGCTATAGAATCATCCTGACTTTACTGGGGTAATGACAAGGAACTGGCAACTATTGGGGAAAGAGCTGAAAATCACTTTATTCTTCAATGATATCTTCTTTCTCTTCCTTTTTGAAGTTTTTGAAAATTATATAATATGAATTCACTATAGTAGAAAAAGTTTTTTCAGAGCTTTTTTGCTTTTAAAATGTCATTGTTAATCCTTTCAAGCACTTTCAATTTAGAGAAGCAACATTTCCTTATTAGAATTGAAATACATCACCTTCTTATTTTCTTAAACCCTGCGGGGCCTACACCTGTGGGCCTCAATCCTGTACCAAATACAACCTAACCTTACCTTAATTATCTTAATAAACAATCTTGCAACCCCCCCCCCCTCACTTATTTCCACATATGATTTTTAAATAAGGGGGTAACTCTGCTTGACTAGTCATTTTGAGGGCTTTTTTTTAGAAAAGGGATGGTAATTAGGGAGGTTTTTTTCCTGTGCCCGTAGATGTGTTAAAATAATTTTATAAAATATCTAGATAAATATCTATTGTGTATTTATCTATATATATATTCGTCTATTAGTGTATTTATCTATCTAAATATTCAACTATCTATTTTGTCTCAAAATAAATCATTTTTCTTTTTTATTCCCTTTTAATATGATTTTCACATAATATCATTGGTTGATGATACATGTAACATCTAAGACTTCTAAAATCAATCATATTTATTAATATTTCTAAGGACATTTTCGTACAATAATATAACAGTGATGTAATAGGATAGCAATAACTAAAACTTTACTGTTACTGATACTGTGACTAATTTGCAGTAATTCTACTCTACAAGTCTTAATTTTTCTGGTCTGTCCGTCTGTTAAGCTATATCAACTTGTGATCATGGCCCCTCATTTTTCAACCAGGCACTTTGAAGGAAACATTGTTAAAATCAAAGCTTTCCTATAATTAGGATCGCTAAGTCTGTAGCTTCTTTCGTTAATTTGTACATGTTTGCATTGTCCTATCGATTTCAAACTTTGCAGGATGATTCCCAAAAAAGATAGGTACAATAAAGAAAGCGTAGCAACTTTATAATCGTTACCAAAAAGTCCGTACGTCTCTTTAAAACAGGTTGATTTTTAACCTGTTTGAAATAATTTTTTATGTGATATAATTATCCTATTCATCTGATTTTTTACTGATTCCACACTAGTGTTAATGTTCGTTTGTTCTATTGTTTCATAGCTTCGTCTTTATGGATGTTGTAACCCTTGTTATACTTGTAAATCAGATATATTGAATTATTTGTTTAGTTGATTATAAATCCCTCAAAGAAGAACTATAAATATATGGTTATGATATGTATTTACATATTTATCCATTGATTGAGACTAAATTGTTTACACTAGTAGCGTAGCTACTCTATAATCTCTATAGTGGAGGTGGAAATAGATATCCTCCCATCTCCTTACCCCCCAATTTTTTTTATATTTGATGCTTCTTGTTAGGGAGGGGCAGGGGGGGTGGGTAAAATATCAAAGTGTTAAAAATCTTTTTCTTCATGTAAGAAGAAGCAGCATAGGGTGCCTATAAAAAATGGACGTCATACAATACAAATGACCAATGATAGATTAGTATACATCTTACCATTGGTCAAAATAAATGCATAATGGCTTATCATAGATCATTTGTAATGTATGACGTCATTTTTTTATAGGTACTATAAGCTGCTTTATGTAACAATACATGTTTCTGTATTTTGAAAGTTCAGGAATATAATTAAAGAATAACTATAGCATGACATATCAACAGACATGCAGACAGAATGAGAGAAACCAATCTTTTTCTAACACATTAGACAATTTGTAAATAAAAGAGATAGAAATTTGTTATAATAGGAAAGGGAATTATTGGGCACCGCAGTTTGAGAACCTCTTATTCAATTCTACATTTAGGGATAGGGCGGAAAAAGGACAAACCAACAAACTATTCTCAGAAATAAAGTAGCTGCGCTATTGAGTACAGGAACAGCCATGGATAAACTATTTGATTTAGTTCTGCTGACGAACGGACAAAAATTAGGTTTCTCCATGTAGGTGATAATTCAAGGAGGAGGGATAAGAGAAGTGGAAAAGGAAACCCCTGACAACGAGATGGATAATAGACGTATTTTTATGACGTAACGCATGACACTTTCCGGCGCAACCTGTTTTTTTTAAGTTTTTAAAAATCGTATACATGGAAGGATTTTAAATTTATGAAGATTTATATTTGATAGAACCCGAAGAAAAATGATCTACTTCAAAACCAGAGGGAACAAATTGTGATTTATAAAGATAGATAGATACCACATCTTCACTAATACAGTTCAAGATTAAATCTGAATGTCACTAAAAGATAACATTTAGACCTAGAAGCGACACCCTTATTTTGAATTTTCAAAGAGATATTAAGATTATAATAATTTTAATTATATGTTATTAATAATAAAACTATTTTAACTTTTAAATTAAACATTATCTACAAAAACTGAAGTAGATGGGAATGAAACATTTTATGATGTTAGCAAAGCATTTGATTATTACACAGATTTGCATATAGTAAACAATCATTATATTACTTATTTTGGCATGTACAAAAAAAACTGTTTTAAGAACCAATAACCATGATTTGGCAAAGAATTTAAAAAAAAAAATATTTTGCATTAGAAACATATGACCTTGCTTCTTAGGTAATTAATTAATATTAGTTTTTTATTAATGTTTTGATTTAATTAAAGAATGGTGTGATGCACAGGAAGATAGATAGATAAACCGATCTTCTTGAAACCCCGAGGGAATACAATGAGATTTGGGATGACTAATGCTCCTTACAAATACTCAAGAGATAGATACGAGAGTGTTTTGAAAGATGCGGACCAACTCTATTATTGTATACTAGCGGCTACGCCTCTAGAGGCCTCTAGGGGCACTTGAGGAGGAGAGAGTCAAATTTAATAACCCAATTTCTTATTTTAAATTTTTAAAGAAAAAGTAAAAAAATTGGGGGGGGGGGGGCAAAAAAAAAATTTCTAAATTTAGTTAAAAGAATTAAAAATTTTTTTTTTTGGGGGTTGGGGGGTTGGGGGTGTCCCACCCCCCAAAAAATAGTTATATACCTTCCCAGGACCTATGAGAAGCTACCCTGTTAAGGAGAACCCGATCGGTTCAGCGGTTAGCGAGATCCTTCGTTACAGATACACAGATACACAGACACACAGACATCCTGTTACTTTAGTATAAGGATAACTCTCAATCATCAATATTAATTGTATCACCAAAATTTCAAAGATTTTCTATTCCCAAAACTGGAGGATTTTAAAAATATGTTTCTTTTGTAATTTTTTGGGTTCCACGACAAACGTAGGAGTGGAAAAACATCAGAGTGGACAAACGCAGGAGTCCCAAACGTCGGAGTGGGACAAACGCAGGAGTGGGACAAACGCAGGAGTGGGACAAACGTCAGAGTGGACAAACGCAGGATTTTTGGGACAAATGTCGGAGTGGACAAACGCAGGAGTCCCAAAATATTTTTTTTCAATTTTGAATTTTTTTTTTCAATTTTAATTTTTTGATTCAATTTTGAATTTCTTTTACAATTTTGAATTTTTTTTCAATTTTGAATTTTTTTTCAATTTTGAATTTTGTTATACAACCCCCCTCCCTCGGTCCCCTTATTTTTCTTAGTTAGGTTAGGTAAGGTTATAGGCCAGGGGGCCGAGCGCTGCGGCCATAACCATTTTTTTGTAGAAAGGGAGATAAAAAACTTCAAATTTGTCATATTATTAAAATAGCGGACACTCCTGCGTTTTACTTAAGCAATGTCCACTCCGACGTTTATCCACTCCGACGTTTTTCCCACTCCTATGTTTGTCCACTCCGACGTTTGGGACTCCTGCGTTTGGGACTCCTGCGTTTGTCCACTCCGACGTTTGGGACTCCTACGTTTGGGGTAGGACCATTTTTTGGTCTTTACTTTCTTTCCTATTTTTTGTAGTAGCCAATCTTTGTTTTTCCTCTAATACAAGATAACTTTATATTTTAACAGCTTATTATCATTCTTTTCTGCGTTGCTTATGAACATAATTTGTTGTATTGTCTGACAGAGTACTTCAAATTTAGCTAAGATTATTTTTTGTTAATTTCTTAAGTATTCTAAAGCTTTTATATTAAACAATATTCTAAAATAACAAAAACAGCAATACAGACGGACTGACAAAGTAAATTGAATGTTGATAATCATTGAAAAAAAAAGAAATGTCTGTCATCTATCTCTGATAGCAGCAGAGAAAAATATACAGTAACTTCACAACAAACAAGGATGCCAACAACCACAAAAGCGAAGTATTTTAGATGAATAGAATAATTATAACATACAAAATTGTTGTCAAAAATGTAAAAATTTAGCATGTTTTAAATAACCGTAAACACGGTAATGATTATAGAGTTGCTATGCCTTCTATATCGTACCTAACTGTTATATAGGAATCATCATGCAAAGTTTTAAATCGATATGATTAAGAGCTAACTATCCTGGACGGACCAACTCTAATTATAAAAAAGCCTCGCTTTAAAAAAGTACTTTAGAGGGGGGTTGGGGGTACGGGATGATTTTGTCTTAGTTGGGGGATCCCCCCTAAACAAATATCAATTTACAATTATATCCCCCATAAATCCTTTTTTAAAAGAAAAAAGTAGAAAACAAGAAAAATAAGTTTTCGTTGTTGATAAAAGTTCTTATTTCGATTGACTGGTAAAAATCAAACAGCTGAAATCAAAGACAAGTAATCTAAAAAACAAAAGCAGAACAGCATAGATAAAAATTTATTCTGAAAAATTTTGTATTATTGAAAAATTATTTCTTGTTCTTAGTTCCGGAAAACACAGCCGAGTGCCTACAAAAGAACAGAAAGCAATTTGTGAGGAGACAAAAGAGTCTCAACCACTTGAACCAGCTAGTTGTCAACTATAGCGCTACAATAAATCAATAAAAATCAAATATAAGTCATCTTATAAACCTTTCAGCCAATGTTGCAAATTTGTTTTTAAAAACCACAATAAATATGTCAAATAGAAGCACAGCAATTTTTGTTGAGTAACTACCCTGTGAAGTCGTGATATAAGCATGTCTTATTTTGTATGTCTGTCTTTTGTCGGCAATGCTAATGCAGCAATAATTTCTTTTTCATCGTTCTTTCTTTCTAATTTTCTTTATTTAGAAGATAATCATAGCAACGCAACAAATTATATTCTTAATATAATATTCTCTTTCCTAGCAAACAATTGACAACAAAAAAAAACTAGGGGAAGATATGTTCTTATCCCCAAGGGACAAATCCAAAGAAATTACATGACATATTTTGTTTTGATTTCAGGGGATGGAGGTTAATTCCTTTTTCTCCTACAGGAATATAATATACACCCCGTCCCCCCCCCCCCCAATTAGAAATAATTTATTTTCAAGTATAGCTTTGAAACTGATTAATATCCACTGGATTAGAACCGGTTTTAAGCCATACTAAAAAATCATTTATTGCATCGTATTAGAGACAATTTCCGACAACTAAGAATGGAATTTACTTTGCAAAAATGTGGGGAAAATGTGTGGATCAACTGATAATATATGCAAATCTAACCAAAATCACTTTAATCGTATGGATAAATAAATAGATCTTCACATTTATTGATTTATTTCAACATTAAATCACAAAAAGAACTATTTACTAAGTATATTTGCGATTACTTTTATTTAATGAAATCTTCCAATTTTTAACATGTACAAAACGGCCTGCGGTATTGCATCAAGATCCATGACAGATCTATATAGGAAATAAACGTCTATAATCGAGCTCGAATCTTCCAAGCTTATTGTGTATAAAACTCATAGTGCTCCAATAATCCCTATTAAATTCTCATTGACCAGAACGTTAAGACCCATTATCCTACTTTTATCATCATAAATTCAGTTTTTTAATTCATGTTACTATTTAAATAACATTGAAGTATTTGATTTCTATTCTATTAAATCGTGTATTGTTACATTGGGTGTAAATATAAAACTAATAATTACTGATTAAATATATATTAAACAGATATTCTAACATAAAATGTTAAAGTCGAATCATTATGTGTAACGTATATATGAAGAGAGAGAAAAAGAGAAGGAGCAAGAGAGATAGAAAGAGAAAGGGGGAGACCGAGAGCGAACGGGGGAATGAGAGAGAGAGAGAGAGAGAGAGACAGGTTGGGGGGGGGAGTGAGAGAAAGAAAGAGAGAGAGAGAGAGACGGGGGGGGGTGTACATAATGAATCATAGGCATTCTAATTTTATTACAAGCTGAATTTGAAGAGATGATAAAATGAACATTTAATTTAAGAATAAGAGAATAAAATTTGTAAGGCATAGAGCGATAGTATTTAAAAAGAGTAATTATCTCTGATAATTAATAACATTAACAAGGATGACAAAATCCGTAAAATAGAAACATTAATCAATTCTACTAAAGAACATTTAGATCTCAGCAAAAATTTAAGTAAATATGTCATTTAATAGCTTAAATAAAAGTTATTTTATTTGGACATACTAACGTCATGGTGATAGGGCTATCAGAACTATTTGTAAGGGACGTACGGATGGACAGATCAACCCCCACTGTAGAAAAGTTTGGCTTTTAACATGAAATAGATCATTAACATTATATACAACCCTTTTACCCCATTTCCTTCCCTCTTACTGGATGAATTAACTGACCAATAAATGAGGTTCATACTGTCAAGCTATAAAGGGAATATTAACACAATTTTCAGCCATTGAATAGCAAAGAGAAAATTACTTTTTCCTCTAATCCTAGCCAACAGACGAACGGACGGACATTTTGAATTATAAATAAGCAATAAGCAGTTATAATGTCTATTATAATCTTGATTAAAAATTTAAGCCATCTAATTTTTAAAGCAGCTGAGAAAACAAATATTTTAGAGTGAATTATAGAGTAAGAAGGATAATTTCAATTCCAAAATTTTTTTCCTCAGGGAAGGAGGTAACATATGACTGTAAATTACACTGTTAACCAAAGTTTAGTAACCACTTTGACTAAAAAACTTAATCAGTGTTTCGTCAGTTCTAAAGAAGAAGATCCCTTAGTTTAAAAATCATCAACAAGGATGATAATATCCATAAGTAGCAAAAATCCTAATTGTAAAAGTAAAAACACAAAAGCAAAAAGAAGAAAACGCGGCATAACCGACAGACAGACGAACGATGATCAGTGCAGTGGTCATACAAATCTTCACACAAAATATTAGTAGTCTATAGACAGAATAGCGGACTAAGTAAGGAATAAAATTAAAATTGAATTAATTGACTTAAAATTTAAATTAATTGACTTCGCTACTAACATTTAACAGGTAAATAAGGATGACAACATCCATAACTATAGAAGCTCTTGAATTTGAAAGAAACAAAAGGCAAAGCAAATAAAAGCAAAAAGGGTGCACAACATACAGACATATAAAGTAATGATGCATAGTGAATCTTTACACAAAAAAGATCTTTGATAAAAGCTGGGAAAATTATTTAAGAGCATTACCGATAGACCAACAGACAATATTATTCTTAGAGTAGAGGTGCATTGGTCAGCAAACATAAAATAAGTCTTTTGTCTTAACTGATCGGATTTTATACCTTAATAATTGCATTAGCCTTCTACCTTTCCAGTACGGATATTTAATATTCTCATGAGCATTACAGACCAGCGAACAACGTGAGCTGTAGGCTAGTATACAAATATAGTTAAATGTATTGTGTATGCATGTCATATAAGATCTCTTAACCTCTTTGATGTATGCAATTTTAAGGATTTTTTTAGGCTGTGTTTAGAAAAATGGGTAAACAGGGGGGGGGGGGGGTCGTTATTTTAGCACCCTATACTAAAAGCTTCACTTTATTAGAGAAAATGATAATTTGGTGAAAGATCCAAGTAATAATAAATCCATTTTAAGAAACCTTTCATGACAAATAGATACTGATAAAATTTGTGACATTGGATTTACTTTGTTTTGACCAATTATAAAAGGGGATGAATAAATCAATTACTTATGTCAATCATTAAATTTATATGATTCTGAACATACAATGAGATTCTTAATATTGTTCAATATCATAATGTAACAGAAGGTTTTATATCTTACTGCGACTATTAGTGTGCTGTCTTTTAGTGTCAAAGTCTGTAGAACCCGTTATTCCAACTAAATGGATATATTATTACTTTGATGTTACACAAAATTTGCATGTTCTCTATTAAAATGAATCACGAAGCAGGTTAAAACAACGATACCCTCGATTTACCCACTGTACCCCATCTCCTCCCCTTCTACAGAATGACCGAACTGAACAATAAATGAGTAACATGTTAGCAACCTAAATTAACGATAGTTTTCCCCTGTCATAATATCCACTATATCCTTTTCCAACTCTTACTATTACTTATAATCAACAGGGAAACATTGGATAGGGCAATAATCGATCAATATAGTAAAATACTATATATTTACTGTCATTGTACTTTCCCTCCCATTAAAATAAAAGGAGATTTTAATCAAATTAAATCTCGTTATTTGGTCAAAATCATTTAACTTTTTCTGGATAGCCTAATATTTTACTCAATTCTAAAAAAATCACTGTTTTATCTAAAATATATGTGTTTTTTAGGAATTATGAAAAAGTACAATTTAGTTACAACACCCTGGTGTACACAGTTCACTCGAAGCGACAGTAAGAGAAAAAAAATTTCCCAGACATAAGGCCAACTGGTTCTAAAATGTCCCAATGAACATAAAAATTTAGTATAAAAGACTTGAAATCTTAAAACGAGGCTCTGAGAAAATTAGATTTGAAAATTCAATTTTCACCCCCTAGGAGTTACCGCATAATCATGACAAGATTATTTATTTAAAATTTTGAACAACTTTGCTTTTATGAAGTCTTTCATAAAACCTCTCTATATATGATTCATTTAAGGCTGAATTTCCGTGACCTTAGCAAAGCAACTGATAAAAATGGCCATTAATTAACTCCCTTCAGGAGTGGTTTTATGAAGAACTTTATAAAAGCAAACTTATTCAAAACTTTAAATAAATAATCTTTGCTTTTCTTGCCATGATTTGGCAGTAACTCCTAGGGGAAAAAAATTGAACTTGAAATTTTCAAATTTAATTTTCTCAAAAAGGCCTCATTTTAAGATTTTCGTTTTTCCACTAAATTTATATGTTCATTGGGACATTTTAGAACCAGTTGTCCTTATGTCTGGGAATTTTTTTTTCTCTTACTGTCACTTCGAGTGAACTGTGTGTATTAGACAAACATTGAAAAGTAGTACACTAAAATTGACAGCAATTAGATATAGGGTTAAAAGAGATAACTATAATTATTGAATGCCCAAACCCTAAATTGAAAGAAAAAATATGAAATATGAAAAATATAACTTCTTTCATTTTGTTGGTAGTTATTTTGTACGTCTCCTATCATATTTTGAGGGCATGAATCTTTAAAAACAAATTGATGTACATTCCAAATGATGATAAACAAAATTACCCAATCTGAATGGTAAAATTTATGGTGAAAGTTTACTCATGGCTAGTTTGTATAACCCAATCGGGAATTCGATTGGTCAATCCAGCTAATGAGGGAACATTTTTATAAAATTTTGTTTACCACTGTAATTTACAATACAATGTTCTTTCTCTCAATGGCTACTCTATATTTTTAATGAAGTGAATACAAATATGTGAGGTTTCTTCCCCTCTATGAAACTCTATTTGTAGGTATAAATAGTAGATTGATATAAGTCACAGAAATACGGCTACTACTGTTTAGTGATAATAGGGCACCTGCTTTTATTGTCATTAATAGATTAATTTCAAAAATGCTTAAATAGCTGGAAATGTGTCGGCGAGTTCATGAAGATCTCAATAACGGCTAAATAGTTGGGTCTAAAGTAATGTAAAATATCTTCGAATAAGACATGTATAGGATTTTGGTTATTTTATTGGCAAACCCAACCAATCTATGCTTTTTTTCTATAAATTTTTCTTAAAGAATGGTCATATAAGGACGTCCAAGTTTTTACCCCTGTAGGTGAAATTGAAATTGAGGGAGGGGTAATTACCCCCTTATTTTTTGGAGGGTTAAACAGAAAAGCCTTAGATTTTAAGAGGATTCAAGGGGTAAATCTAAAAAAATTTCAAAAAATTTGGTGGTATCAAAACTTACACTTGAACTTTTGAATCAATACTTTATTGATCTTCTGCTGATCCCAGCTGCGCTACTTATGAACTTTAGTATTCTTGTTATATAAAATCTAAGGATTATGAGCAAGGATCGATGATCATCATAAAAGGATTAGATAAACATGAGTCAAACGTTTATCATTAAATCCTTTAAATCCCAACTAGCAGCTGAGCCCCAAGCATCTAGTAGCTTCATTGCTAAAAAAGTTTAAGCCCAGTAAAATTATATAGTAATAAAAGAAAATATGATTATTTTAAGATATGTCAGCTATAGCAACTTTAATCTAATTCAATAGTCAATGAAAAGAAAGAAAACATGTCTTTATTATGTCAGCCAAAACCACTATTTATGAAGCTTATAACTATTGAAAATGCATTACCGCTTTTGATAATTAATAGACATGACCAACAGATAAACATTTTAGGAAGTTTTTCTGAAACCCAGGGATAAGATAATGGAGGATTAATCAATGTACATCCTCAATGGATGTAAGGAAAATTGTTAGTTTAAAAGTTTTTACACTGCTGTGCTGTTTTTTTTTTTACCAATAAATCAAGTTTGAATAAGAGTTCTCAAATTCTTTGGGTACCAGTATATTTTACAGTCAAATGTCCACTCCATCCCTGGCTGAAACCACATCCTATAATACAAAGATGCTGAAGCAACTACTTTCGATTTCCCCCACCACCCTCCCTTCTAGATATTCCCTTTTTAATCTTCACACCTCTTATTATACTGTTTCTAAGGCCCTAATTGAATCACAACAGAAGTTAAAGATAGACACAATAAAGTTTTGGGCTATTTTTAAACGAATTAAACGGTTATAGAACCAGTCTTTAATCATCATAACTGCTTAAAATCATTTAGCAGGGAAAGTAATTAGTGCTCCCATAAAACATGAAAAAAAATTTAGATTTAACAAAATCCTTATAATACAGTAAAAGAATCTCTGTCTGTGTATACCTCTTTATTTTGAAGCTTCTTATAGGTTCAGAAAAGGTTTATAGCTATTCTCTCCACCCTCCCAAGAAAAATTGACCCCATTAGTTTTTCTTTCTTTTTCTTTTTAAAACTAGAATTGAAAGGGAGTGACTTCCCCTACCTACCCTCAAGTGCCCATACTCGTCAAGGGGCGTAGCCGCTAGTTTTAGATGTTTTGATACAGACAAATAAACACACAACCAAGTAATTTTTATATGTTCTGTATGAACACTAAATTACTTGTGAGTGATGAGTAAGGGCCAAAAATCTTTCTAAGGACTTCCTTTAGGGGAATTTTAGGGATGTATTTGTCTCTTAATTTATCTATTTTATGTATCTACCTATCTATTCATCTATCTTATGTTTAAGTGTACCATTTTATCAATCTATACTAACTAACTATCCATCTATCTATCTTTAAAAAAAAATTCTATCTATATTTTATAAAGGTAACTATCTTTTTTTCTGATAAAAACGTTTTAAATATCCCCTTTAGTAGTAAATATAAAGTAGTAAAATGATCATTGAAACGACCTAAAATGCTTTTCAAATTGTACTTCTGTTAATTCTTAATAGACATGCCGACCCCTTCTATGTAGGATAAATAAACCAAAAAGGTTTTATTGTAAACATTTTTATGTTCAGGAAAAATATTGAACTAATAAGAACACAGTGTAGGAATGAAGCTCAGAGTGTTCTATTTTGTCCTCAAGTGTTCTATTTTGTCCCAAAGGTAAGTTATTTTTTCACTTCATTCAAGTAATACGTCATTTATGAAAAGCCTTAGATCATTCAAACCAATTTATTTTTTGTTAGGTTTAAAATATAAGTTCCACAAGCTTGATTTTTTTCTTAAAGCCCTTTATAATTCCTATAAAAACGGGCTTAATTCAAAAACTTTTAGCCAAAGTATCCCGAATGACGTCTTTATAGAATATTCCATTATTGACGTCATTCAGAATATTTCGTCAACAAGTTTTTAGATTTATCCCTTTTTCTTAGGAACTTCAAAGAGCTTCTTATGCTTCATTGGCTGGAAGACGAAAAAAGTCCCTCAATGACGTCATAAAAATGAGATGGGAGGAGAGGAGGAGTGGGAAAGAAAACCCCTAAAAAAGAGATGGATAATCCCTCGTTTTTATGACCTAACATGTTGATTTTTTGACGGACTTTCTTCGTCTTCCGTGGACTGATTTTTTTTCTCCGAAATCATTCTTTATCCTAGTCCTTTTTAGCTAAATTTATTAGTTTATCTTAGCAAATGGGCTGAGAGATAAAGTAAATTTCTTTCAAATTCCAATGTTAATCTCAAGACATAAATTACTCCTCTTGTGTTTTAATTTTAGAAAAGGTTATTTATAGATTCATTTTAGTTTTATCTTTTCTGTTTAAATTTTTTAATCAATATAGAATTACAATGAAGGCCTCGCCCCTAGCCTCTAAATGAGAATCACCCAACCTACATAAAACCCTTCCAAAGCTTCCCTAAAAGGAGAACCGTTTAGTAGAGGGCTTAATGAGACTTTCAGGGACATACATTCTCCCATAAAGTGAGGGCTATTTAATACACTAGTCCCCAATTTTTACAATTACGTTTACTTATTCGTTAATAACTTTGGGGACTATTATTGATTTTGATTGATTGGTTCATTTAGTTGAGTGCCCAAACGTTTCAACCACTACTTGTAAACTACAGAAGGGGTAACTTTGAGTATAATCTCTGGGGATCAATTTATCCACCAATGTCTTAGATACCTTTAGATCCCTGCATTCTTTCCACGCAAATTGTGTTGTATAGAGCTAAGAATTTCATTTTTATAAAAATATCACTTTTTGAAAGGAGGTTTATTATTTTTTAAAGCTGTTTCAGTAAGAAAACAAACATAAAACATTTTTGTAAATTTTGTTTAACCTAGTATTAAAAAAACTAATTGTAAGTGATAATTTCATTGTTTATTCAAAAAGGAATTTTAACATGTGACTATCCTAGTTTGTTCTGCAATAAAAGAGGTGAATATTACTATTAGTTGGAAAATTTGGGGTCAGCTGCCAATAGTGACAATAATTTACACTAGATACTGATTCTAAAGTTATACAAATCCATAATAAAACAGTATATTTACAACTGAAATTAGCCTCATACTGAACTGTTATACCATGGTTACTTCAACTATAGGAATAGAATTAGACAGTCGTCCAACTATTGTCTATTTGGTGTTGATAGAAAACAACTAAATTCCTCATAATATAAAAGTAAATGAAAATTATCTATAACGTTAATTTAATCATTTTTTGAAAGCCGTTACGTTTTACATATCAATCATTGTTCTTTTCTGGCCTTTAACTACAAATCTGTAAACGGTATTTCAAGACTTATGAACAACATATTACCTAGTTTACTTTTTTATATAATACCTTCAAACCTTGAGCCCATATGAAACTGGGTCAGTAATTTGTGAGATCTTAAGGAACAAACGGAAAAACTCTAAATTTTTTTCTATCGAACTGTTCTAATTTATATTATTCTATGCTTAATGGTTACCCCTTTGTTGTCCATAGCAAAGGGTGGGGGGGGGGGGATCACACATTCCTTAACAAACAATGTAAAGGGGATGGAGGTTGCCCTTGGGGGGTCCCCAACAGCCAGGGAAATATAGAAATGTTTGTTAGTGTTTTAAGAAGCTTTCTGGTGAAATCGTAGCAGGAATCTTAAGGGATAAGACAATGGAGGAAACATTTATATACAGTACATACCTAATGATGATAAACAAAATTACCCCATCAAATAATTTGTTGAAAAGTTTGGACACTGCTATTTTAATCAAGGTTTAATTAGTACCTAAAGTTTCTATGACAATTAAAGAGAAAACTTTATAAACCTATGTTGCCATTATAATTTAAAGTTAATTGCCTCCAACCTCACTAAAAAAAATAAGATGCATAACTTTGCACCAATTTACTTATCTCAATGTGTCTGATGGTTACGCATAGCTTACTAAACCATTGCAGTAAGGGGTCAAATATTTTACTAAAGATAAAAATGTTATTTGGATGTTTATGCAATACAAGTGAAAACCAAAAAAAAGAGCTCTTGTGACAATCTTCTGTTTTCAAGTGGAGCCAGGTATTATCCTACAGGCACAGATCCTCCAAGATTAAGGAGGGCTTCTCAGTGCTTAATGGAGTACCTTCTTCTCTGAAAGTGGTCATTAACTGTTGAGTCCTTTTGCATTTTGATTTTGTATATTTAGCAAGAGAAAATCAAAACATTTGATATCATGACCTTCACCAGCAAGTTTTAAATGTAGAATTATATTTGAAAATGGGTTTCGGGTACAAAGCTTTGCACAGCAACGCGCCTGACGACATAGTAGTATTAGGTACAGTTTGTAAATGTTGACATTATTTATCTTTGGTCAATAACATGCCGTAAACTAAGTAACTTTAGAAAAATTATATCTTTTGAGTTTATGATATATTTCAAAGATTTATTTTAAAAAATAAATATTTCAAAGAAATTCTTACTTTATTTTCAATTTTGGTAAATTTTGTCTCGCTTTATAAATCTCAATAATTGTGCTTTAATAATTGTTGCCTTTTCATCATGTTGTAAGCTTTTTATGGCTTCGCTGCTTATGAACTTAGACATTGTATCATTAAACAATAGAGGGAGAAGGGGTTTAATAAATGTAAGTCTCCACCCCGTGGACCCTGTGCTGACTTTCAATTTGGTCTTTGAATATCAGCCAATATTATCGCAAATATAAATACAACCAAGTCGCTATAAAATAGCAGAAAGCAAGCAGACGAAAAAGTCCCAAACACTAGATCCAGGTAGATATTCGGATTATATATCTATACTTTTACATTTATTGTTGTATCTTTTAATATGCAAATCCCCCTACTCATTATTGTATATTCATAAATGATCATTGTATTTACTTAGTTAGTCAGATAAACATCAAAAAAGGTATTCCTACAAAACAGTATAATTACAAAAATGGCATAATTATTAATCAAATAAAGGCATATTAGCAAACCTACATTAATACCTGGCTTAAAGTCTTTATTATAGAGATTCTACTCTCATAATATAATACATGATCGTCATAGAAGCCACAATAATATCAAATAAATAGAAAGCATATTAGATCCAAACTTGTGATTAAAATTAGAGGAATCATTATGTTAGGTTTGAAAACAATATGACAATTCAACATTTAAGGTTGATATGAAAAATGTTGTTAATAATTGCTGTAAAATTTTCACTTTTAATATATGTGAAGTATAAACACTCAGTTAATAGATTTTCTTTTGTTTAATTCCCCGTTTTCTTCCATTTAAAGAAAGTCTACTCTATAACTAGGATGTGTTAGACAAACTGAATGCGATCATCCATTTACAAAGTAAGTATAACATCCTTCTATGTTAATAACTGTTCTTGTCAATTTATTTTATCAGAGGAGTTATTAGTATTTTAAAATTTTATTTCCAGTATACCTTTGAAACCGATTAATATCTGCTGGGTTAGAAACGGTTCTCAACCAACCTGAAAAAATTATGTATCATATTGTATTATTTTCACGAATAGTAAAATGAAATATCATAATATTAATGCTAGTTTTGTTAACCAGCTGTCTATAACATGATCATGCAATAAATAACTATTACAGTTTTTTGTTCGTAAAAAATACTGATAAAACATGGATGACAACATTTATAAAGATAAAGCTCTAAAATCCGTTATGTACCGACGGATGTACAGTAGAGATCAACAACCCTTTCTTCTCTAAAGGCAGAATTCTGTATATCTATAATACAAAGTAGAACGATGTCTGTCTGTCCATCCGTCTGTCCCTCAGGATCTCGGTAACCACTGAACCGATCGGGTTCTACTCTTTAGGGAATATACCTACTGGTCTTGTGGTGGTTTTAGGCTAATTTCTTGGGGGGTGGGGCACCCCCAACCCTCCCAAAAAACAAAAAAATCCCCCCTATTTTTTGTAAAAAATATGTTCGAAAATAGTGGGTGCACATCCATTTTTTCATATTTAAAAAAAATATATTTCGAAATAAGTGGTTGCATCTTCAATTTTTTTTCAATTACCTCTTGGGGCAAAGCCCCTGGAGGCCAGGAGCGAAGCCGTTAGTATATATGAAAGTAACGAGAAGATTTGTTTATCATCCATTGTCCTAATAGTGTTGTTGTATCTTGGTTAAGTAAGGCTTTAAGAGAAGTGTTTTTGTCATAAAGTTTAATTTAGCTCAAATAATGATAACAAGCGACTACGCCCCCAGCGGCCCTTAGGGCCACTTGAAGATAAGGGGTTGTCATTTTTTCTAGAGAAGTTGTCTCCTTTGTGTTTTAGGAGGGTGGTGGTACCCTCCCTCAAAGTATTTATAAACATTCCAAAGACCTATGAGAAGCTATACTGTAAAGGAAGACAATATCCTTAGTTCGTGGATTGTTTGGTACAGTCAGACAGACACAGACAACCATGCTATCCTGTTTATGTTTTAGGCTATTTTGTGGAGAACATTTATAATTTGATGGATTTTTTAAGAAACACAAATACTCTGTCTACGTATTGATTTTTCTCCAAAAACAGCAACTATACATCTGATTTTTTTCTTCTGTAGATTCAAATAACCCATGAGACATGATAAAATAAAAAGTTAAACAAATTATATTCAATTTGATTTTTTTCATTGTTCTTATTTAGCCAGTTTGTTCGGACACTACAAGTAAGAGTAAAGTAAATATTTTGTAAGTAGTTTTAAGTGATTTGTATACAAAACCATCTTTACACACATACCCTTGTAGCAATATTAATGTATGGGGTGGTTTTTAGGGGGGAGGGGGGAAACCCACTTTTTATAAATTGATGATTTTAATATTGATATTTTATCAACTTAAGACTATAAGGTAGTTACATTAAAATCTATTTTTAGGCCATAAGACCCAGCAACACACACTATTTTATTCTTTTTTTAAGAAGATACATTCATCCGCAGGGGGACACTAAACATACAGTTCCCTTTCTCTATTGGGTACTGTACCCGAGGGGCTCTTCTATCCTTAACTTAACCTAAAACACCAATGAGCTCTTATAAGTATGTCAGTTAAGAAATTACTAAAATGTAAACCCTTTAATAATTATCTTAACTATACCTTGTTTTAAATATACTTATTCTTCATAAAAGTATTCAGATAATATTTTTACAGGAATATAGGAAAAAATATATTGGTCTTTGTATATTATATGCAAATGTCCTCTAAATTTAAACTGTGTGAGTATTATTTCCACAAATGTTTTACATTATTTAAATATTTTTTTCCCTTTTACTAAATCTCCTTGTTCTTTCATTTAAAAAAAAAGGATCATGGAAAGAAAACAAAGTCATTCCTTAATTAGGACAGAAGTCACCTTCCTAGGAAGGACATAAGTAGCTTCCCTTATGTGAGAATTTGTTAGATGAAGGGCATAACTTGTCTCCCTTAACAAAGATTTTGCAAGATGAAGGACATAAGTAGCCTCCCTTCACCACACAAAACCTAGCTTTTTGGTCCTTCACATAGCAAAATCTTGCATAAAATAGTTTATCTGTCCTTCACATAGCAAATTCTTGCAAAACATAGCAAATTCTTGCAAAACTTAGCAAATTCTTGCAAAACATAGCATTTCTGTCCTTCACATAGCAAATTCTTGCAAAACATAGCAAATTCTTGCAAAACATAGAAATTCTTGCAAAACATAGCAAATTCTTGCAAAACATAGCAAATTCTTGCAAAACATAGCAAATTCTTGCAAAACATAGCAAATTCTTGCAAAACATAGCAAATTCTTGGAAAACTTAGCTTTTCTGTCCTTCACATAGCTAATTCTTGCAAAACATAGCAAATTCTTGGAAAACTTAGCTTTTCTGTCCTTTACATAGCTAATTCTTGCAAAACATAACAAATTCTTACAAAACATAGCAAATTCTTGCAAAACATAGCAAATTCTGGCAAAACATTGCAAATTCTTGGAAAACTTAGCATTTCTGTCCTTCACATAGCAAATTCTTGCAAAACATAGCAAATTCTTGCAAAACATAGCAAATTCTTGCAAAACATAGCAAATTCTGGCAAAACATAGCTAATTCTTGCAAAAAATAGCAAAATCTTACAAAACATAGCAAATTCTTGCAAAACATAGCAAATTCTGGCAAAACATAGCAAATTCTTGCAAAACATAGCAAATTCTGGCAAAACATAGCAAATTCTGGCAAAACATAGCAAATTCTGGCTAAACATAGCAAATTCTTGCAAAACATAGCAAATTCTTGGAAAACTTAGCTTTTCTGTCCTTCACATAGCTAATTCTTGCAAAACATAGCAAATTCTTACAAAACATAGCAAATTCTTGCAAAACATAGCAAATTCTGGCAAAACATTGCAAATTCTTGGAAAACTTAGCATTTCTGTCCTTCACATAGCAAATTCTTGCAAAACATAGCAAATTCTTGCAAAACATAGCAAATTCTTACAAAACATAGCAAATTCTGGCAAAACATTGCAAATTCTTGGAAAACTTAGCTTTTCTGTCCTTCACATAGCTAATTCTTGCAAAAAATAGCAAAATCTTACAAAACATAGCAAATTCTTGCAAAACATAGCAAATTCTGGCAAAACATAGCAAATTCTTGCAAAACATAGCAAATCCTTGGAAAATTTAGCATTTATGTCCTTCACATAGCAAATTCTTGCATAAAATAGCATTTCTGTCCTTTCAATTTATGAGATCTTAAGCTACAGACAGAAAAACTTTGCTTTTTTGTTTTCAATAAACCAGGATATCATAACACTAATGGAGTAACAATGTTGTTTTCAAAGTACAGTTGAAGCTTTCTGACTGCCCTTGTACTATGTGTGTTAGTGTCTGTGTATGTTCTCACAGCTTTAGTGGCCAGGTGGAAATATTGAGAGCCAAAATTATCAATTTAAAATTTAGAAATATAGATTCTCAACAAAAATGTAGTCTCTTGATTTTTTTACTAGGCTCATTACATATTTTTTTTTATTTTTTAGAATATATATTTTTTTTTGGCCACATTATTATCATTTCTCCCCTTCCTTGACTGGCTATCTATCTATCAAACTTATTTCATAATCCTTTACAGTAGCCAACACATAAAATATTAGACCAAAAAGTATTTAATATGAATCTAATATTTCTACATATTTATTTTTGATTATTATATCAAACTATTTTTTTCTTCATAAAATATACCTATACAATTATCAATGCTTATATAAAAGAAACAGGAGAAATTGCCCAAGAAAAAAAAATTAACTAACCCTCTCAAAGATAAAAATTTGGACATTTGTATTTGATGAAAAGTACACACCTCTCTACATAGAGCATAGGCATATTAGTGTCATACTTGTTAGTCTAATCTAATGCAATTCTCCATTTATCTGGTACAAACTCTAAAGATGGTTGACAACTTCATTTTCAGCGGTTCAAATAAATCAGCTGATAAATTATGTAATGATTGCAAGGGCTTACTTTGAATTTTTAGGAAAGCGGATAGAAAGTTAGATTTTTTTCTCCCCATAAATATTTAGAATTGAATAAATTAGAGTTTTTTTTTTATTTTTGTAATACAAAATAAAACTTATTTACCATTCCATGAAAAATCATCCCTGAAAAAAATACTTGGTTTAATTATTAGAGTAATCTTTTATCTTTATATAAACCCAGGGAGGGAGGGTACATTAGACTTTAAATAAGTAAAGTAGTGAAAGGGGTTTTTTAAATTAATTATACTGGGAATGTACACAAATTTACCGGCCATTATCCCTAGAGATCCCTGATACTTCTGTTCAAAACGAAGCTTTTCTATAATTAGGTTGGTTCTTTCTATATGAAACAGTTACCTCTTTTCGTAAATTTAGACATGATATAATTGTCTTATCAATTTCAAACTTTGATGATGATTCCTATAACAGACCCTACTGATTTTAGAGCTACGCTTTTATGGATGTTGGCATCCTTGTTTAATTTTGTTTATACTTATACATGTTTGTATATAAATAATTTAAATTTAGATTATTCCAGATAGAGAGTAGACATTGGTCTGTTTATTACACGTTAGTCCCCAAAGTTTTATAATAACAGTTAGGGAGTTGAATCCATTTTTATAGAAGCAGAAATATAATCTATGATTATGGTTTGGACCCTCTAAAACTGGAATCTACCCTTCCACTTTCCCCTCTCTTGGTGAAGATATCTTCAACGCTGATACGATTTTTGAAATATAAGATTCCACTTTTGTCTCTCTTGTTGAAGATATCTTCACCAAGAGAGGCAAAAGTGGAATCTTAAATTTCAAAAATCGTATCGGCGTTGAAGATATCTTCACCAAGAGAGGGGAAAGTGGAATCTTACATTTCAAAAATCGTATCGACGTTGAAGATATCTTCGTCAAGAGAAGGAAAAGTAGAATCTTACATTTCAAAAATCGTATCGGCGTTGAAGATATCTTCACCAAGAGGGGGGAAAGTGGAAAGGTAGATTACAGTTTTAGAGGGTCCAAACCATAATCATAGATTATATTTCTGCTTCTATAAAAATGGATTCAACTCCCTAACTGAATAACGTTTTCTTATTCGTAAATTAACCAACTTTTGGAACGTTGATTTTTGAATTGGTTGGTTAGTTTAGTTACGTGTTTAAATGTTCAACCACTAATTTTGATCTCAGAAAGGATAATTTTGTGCATCATCATTGGGGATGTATATCAATTTTCGGCCATTTTCTTTCCTTTTAGATCCCTAATTAGATCATAAGATTATTCGTGAATAGTCCCTTTTGTGGCAACGCTTTAAGGGGCGATTCGTCGTATTTTTAAAAGCGAAGCTTTTCTATAATTAGGATCGGTCCGTCCGTCCGTCCGTCCGAGATAGATAGCTTTTATTCGTTAATTTAGGCATGTTAGAATTGTCCTATCGATTTCAAACTTTGCATGATGATTCCTGTAGTAGTTGGGTACGATTTAGAAAGCGTAGCAACTCTATAATCATTACCAGAATGTCTGTACGTCCATTTTAAACATGTTGATTTTTCTACTTTTTTAACAACAAATTTTCAAGTGTTCTAATTATCCGTTTGATCTGATTTTTGGTATATTGATTCCTGGGACAACAAAGAACAATATTATAAGCGAAGCAACTCTATAATCAAGTCCAAAAATTTAAGTATGTCCATAAACATTATCCTGCTTCAAGCAGTTTTTCAACAAATTTACTTACAATTTTGCTTCGGCTCTTATACTTTTAAATTCTGAGTATTCAGTTCAGATACTATACAAGTGTTAATGTCCGTTTGTCCTACCGTTACAGTGCTTCGCTTTTATGGATGTTGTCATCCTTGTTAAAATGGCGTTTTAGAGGTTATTAAGGTTAGGTTAAGTTATATTGGGTTAGGTGATTGCCCCACAGGATATTTTATCTCCAATAATTTTATGATTCATCGTTCAGGAATATACGACGCATCGTATTATATTTAGCTTTCCGCGGCCATAAAAATGTACATATTATGCTTTATATAATTTTTCAGTATTGCTGAGAACCGGTTCTAATCCACTGCATATTGCTAGCAGACAATATTTAAATAATATTAATTTATAATCGACGCAATTTATGTAATAGTACATTATTAACAAGAGGAAAAGGGGGGAACGTTTAATTAAAACAGTGGAAAAAGAACATTGTAAAATAAAAAAAAATCAAATCAAAATTCTATATTTTCAATAATAGAAAAATGAGGAATAGTCCCTTTTGTGGCAACACCCCTTAAGGGGCGATTTGTCTTATATATTTTAAATGGCTTTTGATGGGTTATTTTAGTTTAGGTTAGGTTATATTGGTTAGTGATTGCCTCACAGGGTGAAAAAAAATAAAGAATCGCCCCTTAAGGAGCGTTGTCAGGAAAGGGACTATACCCGAAAAATTAATTAGAATTAAACTACTCCTTAAGATCTACCAATTGGAACTGTCACATGAAAAATAATTAATCTTCTTAAATATATTACATAAATTCTTTAATTCAATGCTAGGACAATGGATTTAAATTTATCTTCTCCAGTGTTCCAGTTACATGAAATTGTGGAATAAAGATTTAATTTTATTGGTTATTTTGAATAAACACTGAATAAGATAATATAAAAATGTACTCTTTAAACCTTATTTACTATTGTTAGGTTAGTTCTCATCTCCTGTTAGATAGAAGTTTAAACAGTACATTACTTTCTGCCTTCTATACTATTATGAAATTCCTAGGTGGCCAAAAAAATATATTTTAAAAAATACAAAAAAATATGTAATGAGCCTAGTAAAAAAATCAAGAGACTACATTTTTGTAGAGAATCTACATTTCTAAATTTTAAATTGATAATTTTGGCTCTCAATATTTCCACCTGGCCACTAAAGCTGTGAGAACATACACAGACACTAACACACATAGTACAAGGGCAGTCAGAAAGCTTCAACTGTACTTTGCAAACAACATTGTTACTCCATTAGTGTTATGATATCCTGGTTTATTGAAAACAAAAAAGCAAAGTTTTTCTGTCTGTAGCTTAAGATCTCATAAATTGAAAGGACAGAAATGCTATTTTATGCAAGAATTTGCTATGTGAAGGACAGAAATGCTAAGTTTTCCAAGGATTTGCTATGTTTTGCAAGAATTTGCTATGTTTTGCCAGAATTTGCTATGTTTTGCAAGAATTTGCTATGTTTTGCCAGAATTTGCTATGTTTTGTAAGAATTTGCTATGTTTTGTAAGATTTTGCTATGTTTTGCAAGAATTAGCTATGTGAAGGACAGAAAAGCTAAGTTTTCCAAGAATTTGCTATGTTTTGCAAGAATTAGCTATGTGAAGGACAGAAAAGCTAAGTTTTCCAAGAATTTGCTATGTTTTGCAAGAATTTGCTATGTTTTGCAAGAATTTGCTATGTTTTGCCAGAATTTGCTATGTTTTGCCAGAATTTGCTATGTTTTGCAAGAATTTGCAATGTTTTGCCAGAATTTGCTATGTTTTGCAAGAATTTGCTATGTTTTGTAAGAATTTGCTATGTTTAGCAAGAATTAGCTATGTAAAGGACAGAAAAGCTAAGTTTTCCAAGAATTTGCTATGTTTTGCAAGAATTAGCTATGTGAAGGACAGAAAAGCTAAGTTTTCCAAGAATTTGCTATGTTTTGCAAGAATTTGCTATGTTTTGCAAGAATTTGCTATGTTTTGCCAGAATTTGCTCTGTTTTGCAAGAATTTGCTATGTTTTGTAAGAATTTGCTATGTTTTGCAAGAATTAGCTATGTGAAGGACAGAAAAGCTAAGTTTTCCAAGAATTTGCTATGTTTTGCAAGAATTAGCTATGTGAAGGACAAAAAAGCTAAGTTTTCCAAGAATTTGCTATGTTTTGCCAGAATTTGCTATGTTTTGCAAGAAATTGCTATGTTTTGCAAGAATTTGCTATGTAAAGGACAGAACAGCTATGTTTAGTAAGGCTTTGCTATGTGAAGGACAGAAAAGCTAAGTTTTGCAACATGAAGGACATAAGCAGCCTTCCTAATGTAAGAATTTGTCAGACAAAGGACATAAGTCACCTCCCTTAAGTTAGATTTTGTTAGATGAAGGACATAAGTAGCCTTCCTTAGACCAATTTCCAGTTACTTCTGTCCTAATTAGGAATGACTTTGTTTTCTTTCCATGATCCAAAAAAAAATTTCTTTCGATGAAATTTATGATTAAAGTAATACTAAAATAAGTTTTTTCAATAATAACTATTCCTATATCTCTGAAGTTTGTATATTACATATTTCCACAACCCTTTAGTTCTCAGGGTTGAATCAAGTTATTTACATTGTCTCAAAAGGGTGAAACGGGAATTATTAGCAGAATATTTAGAATACTTAAATTGTAAATGATAGAAAACCCTGCTAAAAGATCACTTTAACCTATACTAAACTGTTTAGTATTAAGACCCTTATAAAGACCCGTATAAATCAAAAATTATTATCGCAATGTATAGTTTGATTATAATGAATTTTTGGTTTCTTAGAATAGCAATATCTTTAAATACAATGTTTGAAGCGCGACTTCTTTACAATTAAAGCAAAAATTTTTACTTATTCATACATACCATATCTAAAATTATTTTACTGATTAATATATAGATTTAGGATTTAAGGTTAGTAAAAAATATCTGTTGTGTTTTGTTTCCCAAAAGTGTATTATGGAAATTTATCTATAAGTACTTGGAAGTTGCACTAGATTTTCATGTACTCGAATAAAGTGATACTTCAAGCTGGCTAATGTAACCCATCCCTTCCACTTCTACTAGATAAACTAACTGACTAATAAATGAATTCTATATTAGCAACATAAAATGACGACAAATTTTCCCCTGTCAATATATCCAAAAGTTCTATATCAATTTATAGAGTTGTAGATTTTGAGCTTTGCTTTTTTGGATGATCTAACACTTGTATCTAAATAACTTATAAATCTTTTCTGTTATTTTTTTTCCTTTTCTTAATATGAAAGAAAATAAAAGTTATTTGTATAAGTAATTATTTGACAAAAAATATATTATATTATAAGATTTCCTCTTACAAATAATCAATTTATTTGCATGATAGATAAATATCATTTTTTATTAAGATTATATTCAAAATATTTGTTTAATCCATATTGTTATCTTATTAGCGGCTTCGCCCCCACATTTTATAGGTCCTTTCTTATTCTTGTGCATTGCAATTACAACTATTTTTTTAGTTGCGAAGATACACTAAAATTATCGTTGTCTGTGTGTTTGTTCAACTCCGGGGGGTAACGTGGTTTTATCAGTTTTCATTAGAGATAAAGGATTCGTTTGGGTTTCTTTCTGTCAACAATGCCGTTGGGGTTTTATATTTCTGTTAGGGTTTTCTTGATATTAGTCTCTTATGGTTGATGTCATTCTTGTATTAGAGTAAAACACTAGAGGGAGAAAGGATTAAATAACTGTATCTCCCCATCGCAACCACCTTGTGCAACCTTTCTATTGGGTCATTGGAAATCAACCAATTGTGTCCCTTATATTAACACAGCCAAATAGCAGAAAAAAATTTTGAAGCAGACGAAAGAGGTCTTTAAAAAAGTAAAGGAGGTAGTTGTCTGTATATACATCTATACTATAGATCTGTTATTCTTGTTAAGATTCTCGTGGGAGAGTAAAGGTACTTTCAACCCTAAACCTTCTCTGGACCTATGCAAAGGTTCACTGTAAAGAAGAACCATGTTGATTCAGTAGTTATCGAGATCAGTAGCTACATACAAACACAAAGACAGACAGTCACATAGATATCCTATTACTTTTATATAAGAAATGAAATACTTGGATAACAAAATGACTGCAGAAATCATTTCTCCCAATGGCATACTAAAGTCCAAATGTAACTTTAGAAAAGCTTTACTCTCAATCAAATGCAGTATATATATTATTTACTTTAAAATATTTGTTATATAGATCGATAATTGATGTTTTAAAGAGAATACAATAAATTTATAGTATAGATGTATAAAGAGCTTACTATTTGATTTCTGAAGGTAAAGACCCTAAAGCTCAGCAGACGAGAAATAATTTTGTTAAACTTTGCTTTCTAAATTCAGCTGTTTAATGCTTTCTTCTGCTTTTTGAAAAAGAAAGGGACAATTTTTGTGAAAAATTGTCATTTCTGTCTAAACTTACGTGAAGTATTTAAAACTGCCATTATCAATTTCTTACAACTAGGCTCCTGACTATGAAATTATATTGATAATCATCTTTTCCGATTTACACTACTGAATTGTTAAACCTAGTTATTTGTGATTAACAAGACATTTTTATTAATGATGTGAATGCTTTCTTGCAAATCATAATTATCAAGTTTTTAGTGACATCTAGCGACAAATATAGAACTAATATATTGCAGATGTTCCCAAATTTATTCTTCGCCTGAATTTACGTTGTTTTCAATTATTTTTCCATAAAGGGTTGAACTCTCCCTGAGGTGGTGGCAAATTAACTATGTCCTTTTTTAAAGTAATTGGGTTATTGTCAGTTTTATGAGATCAATAGATAATTTTCAAAATATTTTTCAACAAATGAACAGTATTTAAACAATGCAAAAACGAAATTAACTAGGTAAAATGCAGAAATCATTATAGCTAATACATAGACGTCCAAGTAAAGGGGTAAATGGGTGTTTATCCCTTTAGACTTTGAATCCTCTTATCTACACCTCTCAAGTTGTTTTTAGGTACGTTAGATTACTCCCCTTGAACGTATAGAACCCCTAATTTTACCCCAATACAAAGTAAACAGCTTGGGCGTCCTTGCGGTAATATTAGTTTACAATTTGCTCTTGGTTCTTTTGCCAGCACCCGGCTGTATTTACATTTTTGAAAGATTCAGCTGATTTCGAAGACCCAACCAAAAGTCGGTAGAAGGTCTTTGACAAGGGGTGGTTGTTACATATACTATTTATCGCTCTATATATATTACTTTAATGAGAATACATTAATATTTTTTAATATTTGATGTTTACTCTAATCCATCTAACCATCTCTTGTTTAATATTTATAAGACAAAGTTGAACGATGTCTGTCCGTCCGTCTGTCTGGATGAATCTAAAGATTACAAATAGATAGATTTGGCCTTGCTTTCTAGGGAATGTACCTCATGGTCATGCAAAGGTTTCAAGCTAATTTTCAATAGAATGGAACAATGAAGCAAGTGTCTAATCATTTTAGGCATCGCCATTTGAAGATTCAATCATGTCAAATTCAGCATCGAAATAGCTTTAAAGATCAGTGATTTCTCCTCGATATGGGACCCTAATATTTTAGAAAAGTTTCTAATTCTCAAATCATTAAGTTATCCGTTTATCAAACCATCAATCTTTTACAGTTAGGGAGTTGAATCCATTTTTATAGAAGCAGAAATATAATCTATGATTATGGTTTGGACCCTCTAAAACTGTAATCTACCTTTCCACTTTCCCCTCTCTTGGTGTCAAGAGAGTCAAAAGTGGAATCTTAAATTTCAAAAATCGTATCGGCGTTGAAGATATCTTCACCAAGAGAGGGGAAAGTGGAAGGGTAGATTAGAGTTTTAGAGGGTCCAAACCATAATCATAGCACGGTTGGTTTTTTATTAAATGAATAAGTTAGGGTACAATGTTTGGCACTTTCGATATAAGTAAATGATAATAACAAAGCCACAGAATACGATGATACATTCAGAAAAATCGATGAAAATAGTTTTCATACTAAATTTTGTTTTTTTATATTTTTTCTAAAATGTCATGACAGAAGATGCAAAATGTCGTCTTAGTTTTTTGAAAGGATTAATCTTCTCTGAAATCTAAATTATCAAAATATTTTTTTTGGTAAATGATTATACGATATATGTCAAACATTTTATCAGAAAGAAATATTTAAAATTGTGAAGTAGAAACCTGAATAATTTTTCTTGTGGAAATAGTTTTCTGCAAATGTTGATAAACATATGTCTGCTAGCATTAAGATGTTTGTACTGCCAATACACGTTGGGTTTTATTTAAAGAATTTCTTTAAAATGTTTTTTTTTTACATTGTATACCAATAACGCAATATTTGCTATCAGAAAACCCCTGACTAAGACTCGCCTACGACCCGATCTTTTAGGATTGCTTTGTAATTTACATTTTTGAAAGTCTTTCAACAGTATACACAGCAAATTCTCTCTTTTTTAACTAACTTTCCGAATAATATACCTAAAGCATTTGAATTGACAAAGGCTATGCTAATATTTTTACCATTCAAGTTTATTTAATATTCTAATAAATAGCGCAACCCTCCAAGTTTATGACTACTTTTCATGAACATATGATCTAAAGAATATGCTCTGACGCAATGTCATATAAGGATATTATAATATTCATTAAAAAAATTGTTATTTTTGCATATATGTTACATTTTACAGTGTTTTGTGGCTCAAAAGAAAGACAATTAAAAATTATTTCATATTATATAGTTTAAATTATATAAGATAACCTAGAAATAGTAAAAAATTCCCTTTCTTTTTTTGTCGCAAAAGAGAATTCAACAAAGATTTTCATTAAAAAACACCTTAGTGTAAAAATTAAAAAGTTTAAACATGGTCACAAAAAGATTCAATTAGTTTATTAAATGTTTCATTTTCAGCAAATGACGATTTATCTCTATTACAAAGAATAAAGTGTAAAAAGATATTCTCGTTTTAATTTTAAGCAACTTAAAATGCATTTTAATACCTTTTAATGATTTATTTTTTAAAACATCATTTTATAAAATGTTATTGATTTTTAAAGTTATATATTAGAATGTTTTTAAATTTTGTTAACATTTTGTTTTAAATGTAGAAAATTGGTAATTCTAAACATTCAAAAAATGATTTTATTAAATTTTCATCACTTAAATTGCATGTTCGATGAAATTTTCAACTGATAATTCAAGAAAAATTGTTTAGGTTTTATTATATTTTACTTTGAAATGTTAAAAAAACAAGGATGACAACATCCATAAAAGCGAAGCACTGAAACGGTAGGACAAACGGACATTAACACTTGTATAGTATCTGAACTGAAAAATCGGAACATAAATGTATAAATGTCGAATCAAAATTGTAGGTAAATTTGTTGAAAAACTGCTTTAAAAAAGGATAATGTATATGGACATACTTACATTTTTGGACTTGATTATAGAGTTGCTTTGCTTATAATATTGTTCTTTGTTGTCCCAGGAATCAATATACCAAAAATCAGATCAAACGGATAATTAAAACACTTGATAATTTGTTGTTAAAAAAGTAGAAAAATCAACATGTTTAAAATGGACGTACGGACATTCTGGTAATGATTATAGAGTTGCTACGCTTTTTAAATCGTACCCAACTACTACAGGAATCATCATGCAAAGTTTGAAATCGATAGGACAATTCTAACATGCCTAAATTAACGAATAAAAGCTATCTATCTCGGACGGACGTACAGACGGACGGACGGACGTACGGACGGACGGACCAACCCTAATTATAGAAAAGCTTCGCTTTTAAAAATATATTATTGTCAAAAATGTGGAAGTTATACTTTCCTCAAAAAAAGACCTAAAACATGCAAATTAACACGTGTAATGAGATTTTTTTTCTTTCAGGTTTAATTTTAAGTAATTATTGATATTTTTTGTAAAAAGGATTTTATATAAAAAGTTTTAAAACTCGAGTTATGTAGTGGTTCTAAAAAAGGTTGCGAATTTATGCAATTTTCTTGCAAAAAAATTTTTCTAGGATTTTAAAAATAGCAAAGGGTGTTATTAGACGTACTTACAGATACAATTGCTAAGTCATTTTGGCCAAACACTAAAATAAAGTTTTGACATCTGAGGGTCCAACCGTGATAGATTATATTTCTGCTTCTATAAAATTGGATTCAACTCCCTAACTGTTTTATTTTATATTTACTCGCAATTCTCAAGAGTATTTCATTGACAAATACAATATTTTATGGTCGTTTGGACAAAACTGGTATTAATTTAAGATTTTTATTTTAATATTCTTGGAAAATTGTCTATAATTCGATGATATACATGATTTTTCAGTATGACTGAGAACCCGTTCTAATCCAGCGGATATTAATTCGTTTCACAGTCGTACTAGAATAAAATAAATATTTGCGTCGACTTTATTTCTATATGTTCCAAAAACTTGTAATAAATAATTATCAAGATGATCAATCAAAATATGGATCAGTGATCGACAATAATTGAGGTGGACATTTGTACACCTCAAAAGCAGAAACCAAAAAGAAAGCGTAGTGACAAAAAGTTACCAACGTTTTAGAAAATGTTGAAGAAAATGAATTATAAAATATCTTTTAGTAAACGTCAGACCTTCATAAAATAAGTGATATATATTTAGGTATAATACAACGGCCGATAAATTTATATACATTCCCAATGATGATACAAAAAATAACTCCTAGCGTAGATTACAATTTGTGTTTGAAACGTTTGGACACTCAAAACTTAATAAACCAACCAATCAGAATTAAATAAAAGTCAAAAAAAATTTTTAAGCCAACGAATAAGATTATTATAAAACTTTGGTGACTAGTTTGATAAACAGCCAAATGTCACCTTTCTTCTTGGATATGTAGTACCTCATATATAAAGCAGCTTGGATTTTCAATGCTTTCTTTCAATCTAGTAACAAGGATGACAACATCCATAAAAGCGAAGCTCTGAAACGGTAGGACAAAAGGACATTAACACTTGTATAATGTCAGAACTGAATAATCAGAATGCGAATGTATAAGAGTCAATGCAAAATTGTAAGTAAATTTGTTGAAAAAATGCTTGATAAAGGATAATGATTATGGACATACTTACATTTTTAGGACTTGATTATAGAGTTGCTTTGCTTATAATATTGTACTTTGTTGACCCAGGAATCAGTATACCAAAAATCAGACTAATCGGATAATTAGGTCACATACAAATTTGTTGTTAAAAATGTAAAAAAAAATCAACATGTTTAAAATGGACGTACGGACATTCTGGTAATGATTATAGAGTTGCTACGCTTTCTAAGTCGTACCTAACTATTACAGGAATCACCATGCAAAATTTGAAATCGATAGGACAATTCTAACATGCCTAAATTAACAAAAAAAGGCTATTTAAAAAAGTAAAAAAATCAACATGTTTAAAATGGACGTACGGACATTTTGGTAATGATTGCTACGCTTTCTAAATCGTACCTAACTACTAAAGGAATCACCATGCAAAATTTGAAATTGATAGGACAATTCTAACATGTCTAAATTAACGAAAAAAAGCTATCCGTGACGGACGGATGGACGGACCGACCCTTATTATAGAAAAGCGTCGCTTTTAAAAACTTAAACTGTTTTAATATTTAAAAAGCTATCTTCTACTCTAGGGTATCTGGGTGTCTACATTGGAAAGGAAGTGGACATTGGGCGTTTTATTACACTAGTCGCAAAAGTTTTATAATAACGTTTTATTATTTGTTGGCGACTTGTAATGAATTTTAATTGGTTGGTTCAGTAATTTTAGTTTCCAAACGATTCAACCACTAATTGTAATCTATAAAAGGGATTATTTTGTTTATGATCATTGAAGATCCATTTATCGGTCATTGTCTTATTTCTTGTGTCTACGTGTTCACATTTTTTCCTTGTACCCTTGAGACATCTAAAAGTACACGATTATAGTTGTACAAACATTGAAATAGAGAATTTAGTATCCTATAAAAACCACAAAACAATCTTGAGTCAGCCAAATTTGTCTCAAATTGGATGTCAATAATGAGTTCAGGTGTTCATACCCAGCAACAAATATAAATTATGGTTTAAAGCAGAGGTGGAAGGGGACATTGGACTGTTAATTACACTAGCCCCCAAAGTTTTATAATCAAAATGGATCGAAAACTTTGGGTACTTCCATTAAATTTTAATTGTAGCAAATAAATAAAAAAAAATTGAAAAGTAATATTCCATAATATGATATAAAATATTACGTTTGATCAAAAGAAATCAATTACCTTTACGTAATAGAAGAACTGACGAACAAATAGAGTTGTAGATTATCATTGTTCGTTAGTCAGAAGAATCTTCACGGAGAATTTCACATATATCCCCGTATGGAAATTCATGTTTTCTCGTCTCTGTTTTAATGGACAAATAGACATTTGTAATAAAAATATGACTATTTTCGATACACACTCATAAGAATAAGCGAATATATTTAAGGTAAATTTTAAGGGGGTGGTTTTGGGGAAAAATAAAAAAGAAAGACTTGAAGATGAAGGGAAACAATAATGGAGGTGGGGAAGGAGGGGGTGTAATGGTTTTTGGGTAGATTTGGAGGTTAAAAGGGGAATTTGGCATAAGTATTAAGTACCTAGTCCTTCTTCTTAATACAATAGAATAAACGAGGGAGGGGGGGGGGGGCAATCAAAAGGAAGAGAGAAGGGGGAGTGGGGAAATGGTTAAGGATTATAATGGGGATATTTTTAGATTTTACACTAATAGACAAAAATAGAGTTCTAATCTTAAAAAGGGATCTTATGGGATAAGACAATACTGTAAAAATTTGTGTTTTAGACAACATACTAAAAGAGTACTATTGGTCAGATTTATATTAATATTGGTTAAGAAGTTTAGTCACTGATAATCAGATCTAACCAACTAAGATTAAATGAAAGTACCCAAAGTTTTTAACTAAGCTAACGAATAAGTGAATGTGTTTATTATGTGTCCAAACTTATCCACAACAAATGTACTTATTTTGTTTTGATAATTGGGGTCGAATATATTGACTTATCTCCATTGTCCAGTCCATTAAAAACCTAATGTTTTTTTTACATAAAAACCTATTTATGAATAATCTACCAATTTCACTCTATAATGCTACTTTGCCTTATAAAGGATAAATAATCCCATAGTATTTTGTCAAATTATAACCTTAAGCTGTTTCGGTACGCATGCCTTGCCGTACACGAAATCTTAATCTCCAAGCCCTCCGAATGACCAACATGTGAATGTTTACAAATGTGTATTTATTACCTTGAAAACGGTGAATCTAAAACAAAAATATAAAGATTAATTACATAGCATTAATGGTTTATTATTTTTGTATATCGAGGTTGCGTGATTTCAATTTAATTAAAAATATAAAATTTCTAAAAAACTTTAAATTGGCACGAAACATATTAAATAGCATCAGAAATTGATAATTTTAGATTCAAATGATCAATAAAATTAAGGAAAATATTCGTATGTCAAAAGTTAGCAGTTAAATGGTCTATTTGTTGAAAAATTAATGTTTTAAATTTCTTCGTAAAAATATACCATACTACACTTATTATTAAGAATTAAGATAAATTCTTACCACATTATGATGTCAAACTAAGCAGGAAGGCTTATTTGAGATCTTCCACGGATTAGAGCGCATGTATATCCATCCAATACATTATTTTTATTCACGTAGCTCTTCACATGGGAATCAACAAGGAAAAAATGTGCGCGCCTTTGTTTGTTTACAAGCGAAGCGCGGAGATAGTTAGGAATGCCGCGTAACACACTCATTCTCTGGTGTAAGGAAAAGGGAATTAATGGGTTCGAACTTGCCAGGGAATACAAGAAAATTCATTCCAACACACACCCGTCTAGTCACTGGGAATCGAACACAATAACTCATCTTAACATCATGCGTGCAGACAGTGTCCACAAATCACAATCTCATAACGCATAAATTACAAGAGTTTAAAATGGCATGGCCATCAGGCCTAAAATTAATTATGGTAACTTACGAACACCACAATAACTCAAACCGACTCCACTACCACATAAGGATAGGAATAAGGAATGGGAAAAGCATTCAACATTCATGAAATGCACATTTACCACTCACACATCTCATTAATCATGGCCTCATAATCTCAATTAAAGTTAGAATTACAGACCATGTAATTGCGAATACATGAATTAATAATCAATAGTACCTAAACTTTGATTAGGTACCTACATAATAATAGGCAAATGATTTTTATATTAAAAATCGCATCAATAATTAAATAATCAACTCAAACTTTTAATCAAAAGAAAGAAAGATTAAATAATGACATTTTTTCTACTAAATCTTTTTGCTAGAAAAGAAAAATAGAATTTTCATAAAAAACTTCTCAAAATTAAGCATTTTCTCCAGCGGAAAAATACTCGGGCTTACATCTAGACATTCTTAGATAAAATAGGTAAATCCTTAAATCTAACATGTTTAATAAAATAGATACTTAAATCTAAATAAAATATGACTGTGAAAAAAATCATCAAACATCGGAAAATTAAAATCTCATAATTTTAAATCTTCGTGAATCAAAATTGCGTAAAATAAAATTGCAATTGAAATATGCAAATTAAATTACCAAAATAAAACAAAAGCTCAATTATAAGAAAAGAACTTCTCTAAATGCTGAGTTTGCAATTTCTCTCTGTTTTAAGAAGAAAGCAACTTGTACATATTCATACAGTCAAAATTAAGGCAATTTGGGGCCTCAGTTAGAATGAACCCCTCAAGATACAAACTAACCAATCTTTCAAATATTAATAATGCCATGTTCCAGCTATCCTGACGGACGTTATGTCTTTCCATCACAATTTTTTGATACTGCATAATTTCCGACAGGATTTCTGGCGCAGGGCTCCATCAACTGAAAATAAACATAATTAGTGATGTTTAAATCAAATCAAAAATTAAAAGAATCATGAATAATTCAAGAAACTTTAGAATCATCAATCAAAGCAATCAAAATAAAATTATCTTATGCTTTAGTTTTGCCGTTCTGTAGTATGTCTGGCCGAGGTAACAGAGCTAAGATACACTATAGAGCGGTCTTATTAAGCTTAAATCTTCGAACTCAAAGAATCTACTTAATTCAAGACGAAAAAAATCTGCATTTTTCTTTAGGTACAACGGTTAAAAGGTAAATAGAAATAAATTTAATATATATGTAATATTAAATTATCTATGTGATTATAATAAATCTTAAAGAAATATTTGTATGATGTAAAAAATTTCATTGTGTTACTTTTTATCATATCTAATTTCAATTAAACAAGGATAAAAATGTTCGTATTTGCGTAGGTACCTAGGAAAATTTCCGCGAAAAAAATCCCTGGTCCCGGAAAGACTTAAATCATTGAAAAAACTTGCGTAAACGTATAAATAACTTAAGTTTGCATTTCAAATGAAAAAAATCTTGCGTCGATTTGAAAGTTTAAACGAAATTGAGTCAAAATTTGCGTTTTTTGTCTTTCGAAAAAAATATCTGATAAATCTACCGTAAAAATAAAATTCAAAGTTAAACAAGAACGATACTTATACTAAACTTTGGGTAGATTGATCTTGAGCAGACGTCTTGCGGAAGTCTCGTTACTCGTGGCGGCTGCGTCATCTGATAATTTGAACTTGCAAACCACGGTCCTCCCACCTGGGCGCACTTCTTCCACACGCCCCAATCTGAACTTCTTCATCAAATTTGTGCTATCGTCGATCAGCACCACGTCTCCCGGCTCGAGCAGCACCTTGTTGCTGCGCCACTTGACGGACTTGAGTAGCTCAGGCATGAGCTGCTCCTTGTACACCTGATGGAACTGACGGGTCAACTCCTCCAAGTTCTCCAGCCTCCTGGTGATGGGCTCTTTACAACCTGTCTCAAAGGTGCAGATTGCATCGTTGGTCCTGCCGCCTAACAGATCAGCAGGTGAAATTATTCTCCAGCAATTGACGTCATCTCCTTGGGTGGCATAGGTCAATGGCTTAGAATTCAAGACTTTTGCAGTCTCAGCACACAATACCAATAAATCATTGAAGGTTACAGTAGCACCAGCCAACTTCTTGTTCAACACACGCTTGACCAGCCCAACCTGCCTCTCTACAGTACCCACGAACGAGTGTGCTGCGGTGGGCACCAGATGCCATTCAAAATGCATTCGGGTATCCTTCAAAAGTTCATCCATAATTCGCTTGGCACCGGCCATATTGGTGCCTCTGTCTGTGGTAACCCTTCTAGGCATATTGTAAAACGCCTGAAGTTTTCTCAAGCCGACCAGCACGGCTTCAGTTGAATAATCAGTCAACACATCAACAAACACAGCCTGTGTAAATCTACAGGCCACAATCAACAACCAAACTTTGTACTTGGTCTTGGAACTCCTGGTACCAACGCCAGGCTTCGTAACTTCGATCGGCCCCGCAAGGTCCATATGCACCTCCTTGAAGGGCACAGAGGGCTCGACACGATCTGGCAGAATATTAGCAATTGCGGGACTCGAACGCTTGGCATATTCAATGGAACATGCAGCACAACTCTTGACCACTTTCATAGCCTCCATGCGGCCATGTGTGATCCATGCATACCTGCGGCTTTGCGCCAACGTCTTACGATGGCCTCCATGCCCCAATTCATCGTGGGACTGTTGAAGGATGAGCCGCGCCAGCCTGTTGTGGCGGCTGAGCAAGACAACACCTGGGCTGTCCTTCATAATCTTCCTGGGGCCTCCAGCAGCGGCCTCAAGAGCCTCATCTCCTCTCCCGGACATTTTCAATATTGTAAATGTCCTAAGAGGATAACATCCATCATGACCCACAATGGGCCAACAAACCTGGACCTTGTGATGATACGGTTGAAGGGAGTCAAATTTCCCCTCGGCGTCCATGGTCATCTCCTCCTCTTGGTTGAAGGAAGTCAAAAACAGGTCACAAACAGAATCCATGTATGTATTTGTGAAAGTATAGTTCTCATAATACTTAGAACTATCATTGTTGCTAACACCATCCTCATTTGCTGCAACGCCACGTTTCTTGATAAGCAGCGTTTTAAAGCAGTTGGCAGCCTTAAGAACTGCGGCCACAGTCCTCCTTGCCTGCCTGTAGGTCCTTCTTGCCAGAGACCTCCAAAAATCATTGTCCACTACCTGTGTGAACATTACCTTGAGCTTCGCCATCTTGGGATTTAGCTCGCTCTCGGGAATGGATGCATTTACCTCACCCGCCGTCTTAACGGGCCACTGGTCCTGTTCCAGGCGCAACCAGCTTGGACCTTCCTGGTATGTAGATCCAGGTTGTACATCCTCAATCGTACACAAACCACGCGTTGCCAGATCGGCAATGTTGTGCTGGGTTGGAACCCATCTCCAATCTTCAGGGCTCGTCAACTGTTGTATCTCGGAAACACGATGACTGTTAAAAACATTTAACATAACACTGTCACTGGATAGCTGAGCTAGGGCGCAGCTGCTATCACTAAAAAACACTTTGCCAGAAATGTTGAAAGGTAGGGCTCTGGCAACAGTATCCACAAGCCTTGCCAAAATTAGACAACTAAGCATTTCTAACCTTGGTATAGACTCAATCTTCACTGGTGCGACACGTGACTTGGCGCAACACAAAACTACATCATATCCTCCAGGAACTGGCCATCTCAGGTAGGTGATGGCTGCATAGGCCTGGTTAGATGCATCGCAGAAACCAACAAGCATTGGAAGCCCCAACGGCTTATCAGGAACCATCGAACGTCTGAACGACACATTTCCAAGTGCCGAACGGTCCTGGAGGCTGGACACGAGCTCCGACCTCAACTCTCCAGGTATAACATCATCCCAGTTGCATCCATGTATGCAAACTGAGCGTAGACAAAGCTTGGATTTAAGCAGCAATGGCGCTGCTAGACCCATTGGGTCATAAAGTTGTTGCACAATTCTCCAAACTTCACGTTTAGTTATCAACTCAGGTAGACTTCTCCAGAGGTCCTCCAGATCCAGATCCTCCAGTAACTTTCTACCCTTAATCTTCTCGCCGTGGTTGGCTCTGACAGGTAGGAACAACTTATCCTGTTTAGGGTCCCATACAAGGCCCAGAACTTTTACACTGTCAACATCATCTCCAGAATAAACAACAGATTTAAACTTGAAATTGCCAGGTGCAATCATATCCTCCAGCTCTTGGACCAGCTGGACAGCTTCAGGTTTGCTGTTATGACCGCTCAAACAGTCATCCACGTAAGTACAAGTCTCCAATTTGACCGATGGAGGATCTTGATACAAAATAAATTCAGAACTGAGTGGTTGCTGAACATCTCTCCACACATCCTGCTGGGCTATAACGTCACAACCTCTAATCTTCTCAGATCCATAAACATCTTGAACATCCTGCTGGGAACGTCCACCAAAAATACGACCAGTGAGTCTGAGGGCGGTCACGGCCATATCTCCAGCCAAGGCCTCACCAAAGTTGATGGTTTTGGTAAGGTAGACCTCTGGCTCTCCATCAACTGTATCAGCGAAAAAAACACGTTTCAGCTGAGAATCTTCATAGGTAGCTAATAATGAATTATAGAACTTCTGAATATCAGCCACGAATGCACACTTATAACTTCTGAACCGGATAAGATTGTGCATCAGAGTATATAATGGAACTGGGCCGTCCATCATAATACTATTGAGGCTTAGCCCCTTGCAGCAGAGGCTAGAATTGGCGCATATCCTTAAGGGCGTGGAAATAGACTCTTTATATGCGCAGACTAGGCTCGAATAATACACGGGCTTAGTATAAGCTAGGTCTTCTGGCGAAGCTTTCTGATACACTCCACGAGACACAGCTTCTTGAAACACTTGGCAGAAGGTGCTGTATTCACCTTTTTTAATCATTCTCTGCCGGTCACGTAAGCAGATCTTATAGGCCTGCTCTGAATTGTCAAATAACACACTTGGCGGCTGCTTGTAGGGATATGAAGCCGTCCAAACATGGTTCTCAAGATCTAATGTCAGACCTTCTTCAATCAGCTGCCGCTTACGCACATCCAAGGCGGACTGCCCGGCGGCTATGGCGGCGCAATGACGGCAGTTCTTACAACCGCTGCACATTGATGGCGGCTGTATTCCCAAACTCTCAGTACTCAGGAACTCCATCTTGCTGACCTCCAACTTCACAGCTTTACAGGCGACAGGATTAGCAACAGTCCTGCCATCTGCAGACACAACTAAATAGCCTGTACCAAATAAGCTTCTGTACAGTCTAGAATCACCAACCATTTTATCTGCACACGGGAACATAGCTGGTGTTAAATGGCCGATTAAAACATCAATCTTGCCGTCGACCATAGAAAAATTATCAGGCTTCATGTTGAAAATGTCGGCGGCGGCTGTAGGATCAATAGAACGCAACCCTTCTTCAGTACCAATGCTGGGCACTACCGCCGCCTCCAGAATATGTGAATTCCGGTTGCGGTCAACCAAACAAATCTTGACTGTAGGACATGCTTGGCTCTTTCCATCTGCCAGAGAAATAGTAGCTGTGCGACCAGTTGATGGCAACTCTAACTTCTTGGCAATACTTCTAGAAATCAACGTCAAATTTGCTCCACTGTCCCACATGGCATTGACGGTGACTTGACGTTTGTCAGCCGCCAACGCCGGGACCTGCTGCAACATCAGCATAAAATTGTTCTTGCTAAACAATTGTGATTCATACACTGCCGCAACTTGTCCACTAGCAACTGATTCATGTAATAATGAATTATGAGGCTGGTTGCAACTGTCAATGGTACAGCTGCCAAGCTTATCGGCTCTGGGACAATCGGCCACCTGATGCCCTTTTTGTAAGCAGAGCAAACAGGCGCCTATCTTCTTGATGAAGACTTTGCGTTCAGGAACAGACATATCCCTAAACTTGGAGCACTTAAACAACAGGTGATCAGAGTTACAACCTTCCGACGGGCAAGGCTGTTTCTTCTTGGTCTTAGCTGGAGACCCAGGTTTACCAACGGCTGTAGCTGCGGCCGCAGGATTACCTTTCTTCTTGGAGGGGGTGTCTACATCGATTGAACACCTCATCAAAATGGCGCCACGCTGTTCCTCTATAATCTTCAACAGCTTAGGAATATTTGGGGTATCCATCGAGCCCAACGCCAGGTTGAGCTTGTCCTGGAAATCACGTGGCAACTTTTTGGATAACATTTCCAAAAGAATAATGGTCAACCACTGGCTTGTGGTGACTTCCTCATCATCATCATCTTTAGTCAGCTGCTCGAGCTGGCTAACTGCACCACCAAACTCTGCTAAGACTGTCACAATCTGGTTGGAGTCCGACGGTTTAGGCTTCTTCTCCCATTGGTTGAAAAGGCAGAGCATCTGACGTGTTTTGGACTTAAAACGTGCGTCGAGGTAAGCCCATTGAGATTCATGTGATTGAATCTGAATTAACTGAAGTCTTAACTCTTTATTTTTGCAGACCTTTTCACTGCTCAACAATAACTGTAAATATGACGGGTCCTGTCCTACGGTAAGCTTTTTAAAATTGTCCTTGAAACTTACGTAGGCTGACTCTGAGCCGTCAAAGCTTGGAAGAAGACGTTCGTCGACACGATTCATATATCCTGGCGTGAACATAGAACCGGTGCCGAACTGTGGTGTGCCAAACGGCGACACAAATGGCGATGCTGTCGAAGCACCCGCCGTCGTTGTAGGCGGCTTCACAGGTTCAAGCTTAACCTCGGCCAGCCGTTTCATCAAAGCAGACAAAGTGTTTATAATTGGTTCTGGTAAGGGAAAGTATGACCCTTTAATAACCTTCACAATCTTTAAGCAACGATCATATAGTTCAGCCTTATGGTCAGGCAAATTATCACCAACTAAATCAACAACACTTTGAATGTCACTAAGCTCCTCCATAGCATCTAGAGCATCTTTCAGAGCGTTATAATCTTTTTGCACAGTAATTATATTAGAATAAATGTCACTAAACTCCTCAAGCTCTTGGATTCTCACACCAAGCTTGCTAAAACCGACCATAATGCTATCGAATGTCTCGAACTTGTCATGGACAAGGATTGACTCCTTAGTGAAATGTCTAACATCAAGCTCTGAAGATTCACTGACCAACTTCATCACTTTATCTAGTTCACTGGTTAGGGCCTCGACGGCTGGGCGCAGCCGTAGTCCCAGTTGAGCGCCTTTATTCTTTTTAGGACCCATGATTGTCACAATAATTAACTGTACTGATTACGATTATAATAGTGTGTGGTAAGGTATCACAACCAACACATTCACAAAACTTCACAGATATTTTCTTAGCCGCATCTGTTCTGTCTCGTTTTCATTGTTTCGGTACGCATGCCTTCCGAATGACCAACATGTGAATGTTTACAAATGTGTATTTATTACCTTGAAAACGGTGAATCTAAAACAAAAATATAAAGATTAATTACATAGCATTAATGGTTTATTATTTTTGTATATCGAGGTTGCGTGATTTCAATTTAATTAAAAATATAAAATTTCTAAAAAACTTTAAATTGGCACGAAACATATTAAATAGCATCAGAAATTGATAATTTTAGATTCAAATGATCAATAAAATTAAGGAAAATATTCGTATGTCAAAAGTTAGCAGTTAAATGGTCTATTTGTTGAAAAATTAATGTTTTAAATTTCTTCGTAAAAATATACCATACTACACTTATTATTAAGAATTAAGATAAATTCTTACCACATTATGATGTCAAACTAAGCAGGAAGGCTTATTTGAGATCTTCCACGGATTAGAGCGCATGTATATCCATCCAATACATTATTTTTATTCACGTAGCTCTTCACATGGGAATCAACAAGGAAAAAATGTGCGCGCCTTTGTTTGTTTACAAGCGAAGCGCGGAGATAGTTAGGAATGCCGCGTAACACACTCATTCTCTGGTGTAAGGAAAAGGGAATTAATGGGTTCGAACTTGCCAGGGAATACAAGAAAATTCATTCCAACACATAAGCTCTTATATGTACATTTAAAGATAATCTGTGCATTAAAAACAGTTATCATCATCAAAATAACTTTAGGTTATGTCTAAAATTAACTTAAATCAATATATTATTCACAATAACAATGATATATAAAATACTTTCTTCTTGAAAAATTTTATTTTAAGCTCTTCAATTACTACATTATTATTTAAACTGGTGGATGTAGAAAAAATCACATTATAAAATATCTTTACGTCCAAAAAAGAATACAGCATCTAGAATAGTGAACCTCAGCAAATTAGACGGACAGACGAACGTTAACAAGTACAGAATCAGAGTGACTCCACTTTCATTATTAAAGAAACAGAATAACAGCTCGAAAATTAAACAAAAAGATAAATTATGTAAAAATGTAGTAAAATAGACTTGTTCATAGAGATGCTTTGCTTATTCTATGGTGTTTAGTCGTCATTAGAATCATTATTTTCAAAAGCGTTGTAATAGGACAACTAATTGCATCATGTAGATATTCTTATCAAAATACTTTTTAAAATAAAAATCAACTTGTTTAAAGTAGGTTGCTACCAGATCAACATTATACCTAAATATTTCATGAATCACCATACAAAGTTTCAACTAGATAATATTGATAATCTATACATCTAAAAATGAAATAGAAAACAATTAAGAAAATAATAGTTTACCTTATGTTAACATAAAGTATATTATGCCAAATCCACTAAAAATAAAACAATATGAGATAATATATTATATTATTATACATATTAAACATTATAAACTTAATACTAATTATCAGAACATTTGGAAAATTGCTTAAGAGTGTTTTTCAAAAACAGCAACTTTTTTAATATAGCAACATGTCTAAGATTTCATAGATGTGGTATACAAAAAAGTGGTCATTAATGAAATGTTAGCTACTTGTTATATTGATATAATAACGGCATTGGAGTTTTAATTGTATATTTTGCCATATAGTTAATTTTTTAATGACATTTTAACTATAACATAAAAATGTAACTCAAATATAGAGTAACACTAAAATTCAGAAAATGTTTTTTTTTTAAATTATTGTACGCTCATAGCTATTCGTCACTGACTCTTAATATCGAAAAATCCTCTTTTGATTTGCCTTTTTTTAATTTTTCCTATTTTATTAAAACACTTTTTTTGCACTTTATTTGAAAGATAAAAAGAAAAATATATTCAGAAATAATTCATTAGCAGCAGGAAATTGTATAATTACTAAAAACGCATGGCTAAATGGATACGTAATTGAAAAAAATATAGGACTGATTACAGTTTTAATCAAAGCTGGTATGATTATTATGATTTATATTTTATTATTCGAAGAAAATTGTCTACAATACATTTTTTTAGCATGGCTCAGAATAGGTTCTAATCCAGAGGGTATAGATCGGTTTCGTAGCCATACTGGAAACAAGGATTACAACACCATGGACGTTCAAGCTTTTTTTTGAGATGGGAGGGTTTATTTGCAGAATAGTTATTTCTCGCATCGTATTATAAACGGCTTTCCGCGGATATAGAATGTACAATTATAAGATTTAAACTAGTTTTTTAGCCCCGTGGTGCCGAAGGCACCGGCTAAAAAACTGGTTTTAATCTTTTCATTGTACATTTTTATATTCATAGAAATCTGGATATAATACGATGCTAGACATAGTTTTTTCGTATGGATGAGAACCGGTTCCTATCCACCGGATTCGAATGAATACGAGAAAAATAATTATGATTAAATAAACGTTCAATCAGGAATAAATAAGAAAATATTTTTTGACTCAAAAACGTTGTAGAAATGTAAATAGAATGGTTAATGTAATTTCCTAAATAATATTATTTGTTACATGAATCTTCAAACATAAAAACATGCTAAGAAGTTCATTCAAAGCTATTAATGACGAATAGAAAAAGGACTAGAAATATTTAGAGATTCCTTTAGTCTAGCTGTTATCATTTTCAATGTTCTAAAAAAAATTAAATAATTTGCATATTCCTATTCCTATTTCTATGCAATAAATGCATTTAATTATCCATCTACTTAATTATCATAATAGCATTTATATAAAAGAAGATTTTAAGTATTTTTTATACTTCTTTATGAAAGATGAAACCTACTGAAAAGATTTAATTCTTAAAATACACCCAAAAATACATATAAAAATGAATATAAAAATAAATTTAATGGCCCTTGATTTCACAAAATCAGTTTAAACATTTCTAAACATCCATAAAAGGCAAGGTCTAAAATCAAACAAAATTATACATAGATTTGTTGCAAAATTGCATAAATACAGGATTTGATTATAGAGATGCCTCACTTTTAACAAAGTTATTTGTTGTCCCAGGAATCATGTAACGGAGTTACTACGCTTCCTATATCGTACCTAATTGTTATAGGAATCATTATGAAAAGTTTGATATATATAGGATAATTACAGTATACGTTACGAAAAATGACCGGTCTTTAAAATGATCTAGCCCCCCCTGTAATGAAGTTGTAACCCTATTTTTTGTATGTGTGATCTTTATATACATGTATACTGGTGTTTGTTGCGGTAAATTAGATCAAAAAAACATTTTCCGACATTCAGCAGGCTATAAAAGAAGAAATTAAAAATGAAAAAAATCATACCCTTATTTTTAAAGTAAATTTTACTGAAGCCGAAAAATCACATAGTAAAATTGAAATAAGCATAGGGGTTGTGTCGAGTTTTATCTTCAGCATAAAATTCTGCTTTCATAGTCCCATTACCAGACTTCCTAGCTCTCATACAAGTCATTTGATCCCAAAAAGTATGTATCAAGACCTCAAAATCTATGATTTTTCGGCTTAACCAAAATTCAATTAAAATACATTAGGGTCGGAATTTTTTCATTTTGAATATTTTCTTTCATAGCCTGCTGAATGTCGGAAAATGTTCTTTGATCTAATTTACCGCAACAAACACCATTATACATGTATATAAACAGTTGTATTCTAACTCTTGTGGGGGAATGTTGACCAGCTAAGCTAGCCACACATGTGGACAGTTATGAAATAATGTCAATTCCCCGTTTGACTAACCCAAACTAATTGTGTATTATAGATAAATGAAACAAATATCAGTTATTATTAAACAGTTAATTATTTATCAGTTATAAACATTAATGTATAAAACTTACAGCTCTAACAAACAATCAACAAAACTATATTATATTGATAAACTGTGCTTGTAATTTCTTACACAACAAATTTTTAACTTTTTAAGAGCTGATTCATTAAGCCAACATGAAGACAAGAAATCAGCATAAAGCAGAAATCGTCGGGCTCTGCAATTCAGGGCCTAAATCAAGTCAGGTTACACCCCCTAAAGTTAAACCAATCAAGGCAGAAATTTCTAAATGCCATGAAGAAATCAGTAAAATAAGGGAGGATGTTAATCAATGTTATAACAAATCTGATGATAAATATACAGAGTTAAGTTCACAATTTATAAGGCTAAGTGATAATTTTCAGGATATGTTAAAAAGGCTTAACCTGGATGCTGGCAGTGGAGATAATCCAATACACATACACAGTGCCAATAAAACTCCTGAACTACAAGAGCTTTTTGCCACAGCCCATATTGTTAATGTGGCGGGTGTGATCAATATAAATCCATCTACATGGTCCACTCAATACTCACACTATGAGAGTCTGGCTAAGGTATTAGGAGGCACAGGTATTGCTGGTATTGATTATATAGAGGAGATTATCCAGTTACCTACAGTTTCTGAGAGAGGACAGACGAGATATGCTGTAAACATAAAATACAGCAACAGCTTAAAACGACAACTGGCAGTTTCCAAATTTAAGGAGATATGCAAAAGCAAAAATATTTCAGTACCTGTACACTTTTCCCTATGGAAATATCCTATATTGAAAAGGAATGTTACAGCTCTGTCAAACATACTGAAGGACATGCAGGGCAAGGGAAAGATTGAATGGTACAGCATGAACAACTTCATGGCAGTCAACCACATGGAGTACATTGCTCCAATGTTCACAGTGAAGATTCCAGGAGTAGAGGAGCCAACAGAGTACAGATCATGTCCTACCAACAGCTTATTTCATTCAGGATTCTACATTCCACTGGATGTCAAAGATTCTGAATCCAATGAATTTGAATATCTCAGAAAGACCATCTATGATTTTATAGACGAGATAAGCAATAACAATAGTAGTATGGAACATGCTACCAAAGGCATGTCTTGGGCAGATATAGTAGCTAATTCTGGTAAGGATAACGAGAAAGGAGTAGCAGAAAAACCGCCTGTCACTTTGTCCAAACATAAGCAGGATTCATTTCAGGATAGTGAATTTATATTGAATAGTAATAGAAATAGCAAAAGCCTAATGAACCAGCCCAAAACAAACAAAACACCTAAAATGTATAATAGTTGGACAAGAAATAACAGTGGGGGGAGGGAAGGGGGTAGATCAGATTACAGCAGAAGGCCTTTGACCCACATATCTCCAAGATTACTATTCCCACACCCTCCGCCCTACGCATCTACACCCTTTGCAAGAAATCCGTATAACAAGAACGAAAGCAATCATAGCACATACAATTCAATGCCAACACCTAATGCTCAACACCTAAGTCCTGTAACTCTGATTGAGCCAAGTCTTTTAAACCCGCATTATAGCCCAAATTATAACATATATGCTGCTTTAAGTTTGTTACAATCTCAATCTAAATACATTGAGAAATATTAGATAGTGAGTAAAGTGAAAATATAAAAACAAGTGAAACCTTATTTGATCATTAATTATAATTATAATCTTTTATTATATTATCATCAATTTATCATTTAATATGTAAATAAGGATACTAGCACCTTTTTTTTAAATGATTATTTAAAAAATCCTAATTTAAAAAAAAAATCATATTTCACAGAGTAGCTTTTCTCTACAATAATTAATTGTGTATACATACATCATTAGGGAATAACGGGAATAGAGGGAAGGGAAGGAGAGGGGATGGAGGGAGAGGGAGGGGATGGAGGGAGAGGGGGGGGGGGTGGTGGGCGAATAATATACAAAGTATTTGCGTATATTTTGTCTGTTTTATACAATTTAAAGGGTTTAGTCAAATGATCTAGGAATTATTTTTTTACAACTTTAAGGGTTCTGTTTTCTGACCTTAGAAATTAAATTAGAAAACAAGGGTTGTTTAATTGCAACTTTAGCTAGGAGTGACTTTGTTATCATTCTTAGAATTCATATTTTTTTAAAGCAAATTTTTTTTTTTAAATTTATTTTTTATCTGCTTTTCTAGAATTTAATGTCAAATAGTAAAATTATACCTTTGAACATAAAATTTGTAAATATAAGGGGACTAGGGTTTTATTCAAAGGGTAAATACAAACTAGATAAAGTTCCATTTAAAATCAAAGAATTAACAGCTTCAGCTAATTATAAACCACATATTTATGTCTGCTTAGAAACAAAATTGAAATGTTCACACAAAGATATTAGGTTGCCAAATGGTTGTAAATATGGGGGTGAAACTAGCGGCAACGAGGCTAGTGGTGGTATTTTTGTTTATAATGATAATTTATATGAAGTAATAGAAACTAAAACAATTATTTCTAAATATGCAATGTATTTAAAATATAAAATTGGAGATCGGACGTATCATTTTATACCTGTTTATTTACCAACTTGTTCAGCTAAAGACCTTGAAGATATGCTAAGTAAAATATCTATTTTTATTCAAGATCACAATTTAACAGAATTTAGCTTTCTAGGTGATTTAAACGTAGATTTCAATAAAGTAGAACATTATTCAAGAGCAAAATTATTGGACAATTTTTTAACCAAATATAACATGTATAATCTTGCTAACAAAGTAGGTGTTAACCCTGGTTTTACTTGGATAGGATCAGGCCAGAGATTTAGGTCAAAAAGTAGTTTAGATTATTTCTTTTGTAATTTTGAATATTTTAATTATATAGAGTTTAACTTTAATAGTTTTAGTGACCACAAGAGTGTAACAATTGGCAGAAAAGAAAAATTTAGATATCAAAGTCCTAAATGGAAAACTTTCCTTTTCAAAAACAAAAAATTCTTGGAATTAATGAAAGATCAAACAGATCAGTTTTTAAAGCAAAATTCTGATTCCAGTCCAGAAAACTTGACAAATGTTACACTCGACAATCTAACTTTCATTGAAACAAAGAATCAATATACTGGTGTTATGTTTAATCTTATACAACATCTAAAACAAGAACATGATAAATTCTATTCTAAATTAAGACAACAAGAATTCCAAAAAACAAAAGATTTTGACCTTCAGATGGATATGTTGTATAAAAAATTGAAAATAATGACAGTAATAATTATATGTTGCAAATTAATGAACTTATTCTAACACAGCAGCAATACTTCAAAACGTTAGTTAATTATAGAGCAGAGACATACTACATGAGAAATTTAATTCTAGATGGAATGCCGAATTCTTTGACATATCAAAATGTAAGGCCTTTTAAAAAAAGGAATTACAATTTGATAATAGACAATGAATTGACTAATTGTAGAGAAAAAATTGCAGATAAACTGTGTGATATCCATGCGGAAAATGTGTGTCCAAATGAAATACCAAAAGCTGATTTAAGTGGTCTTTTAAAAACATTTGATCTAAAAATAGATGACATATGTCCAAAAATACAAGATGTAATTTCCCCATACAGTTCTTGTGATGAATTTCTTAAAGTTATTAAATCTATGAAAAACAGTTCTAGCCCAGGCCCAACCTCTGAACCGAAAGCCCTATATCTATTTTTATTTCAAAATGTTCCTAAGTTTGCCACAAATGCCTTTAATCAAATTTATGATATTGAAAATATTGATAATTCAGACTTCGCATTTATTAAATTAAAAAATGTTTGTTTTCTTCCTAAAAAAGATTTAGACTCATCAGAGCCTAACAATTTAAGACCAATTTATTTATCAGAAGTAAGTCAAAAAATTTTGGACAAGGCACTTAACAATAAAATATCAAACTACATGACAAAAATAGTACATGCGGATCAATTTGGTTTTATTAAACAAAGGCATATGGCTACTGCAACTATTTCTATAACTGCTATTATGAACTATATAAAAACCAAAGAAATAGATTCCCAATTAGTATTTTTTGATTTGAAAAAAGCATATGATAAAACATTATACAAAGTATCTGATGCAATATTAAGTCATATATTCTCAAAAAACTTTGCCAAAATTTGGGCATCTATTTCAAACGGTGGTAAATTTAGGGTAGTCGTAGATAATTATGTTTCCAAAGTACGTGAAATAAAATTAGGTTTTGCACAGGGAGCACCAAGCAGCGCTAATAAATTTGTTATTTATAACCATTTATTTTTTTCATGTTTGAATAGCAATCTGCTATCTCATTTAATGCTAAAAATAAACAAGCAAAATCTTCCAGCAATATTTTTCGCAGATGATGGTTTCAAAGGTCTCAAATTAAAGTCAGAAAATGATGTTCACACCATTTCTAATGTTCTTAAAAAATTAAAATCAACAGTAAATATAGAAGTCAATTTTAAAAAGACAAAAATACTCGTTTATGGAAATAGCCCTGCAAACCTTAATATTTTGGGTGCACCCTGTAGCCATGTAAAACATTTAGGCGTATATCTTTCCTTTGACTTTAAAAATGCATATGAATTAACATACAAGGAATTATTAGAAAAGTTTTCAAACCGTTCTCGACAGATATCTTTCAAATATGGATCAAACATATTTATAAGACGAAATGTTTGCCTTGCTTTCATGAATTCATTAGCATTTCATATTTATAGAATTTATAGTCCAAATGAAGCAATGAACAAACAAATTTGGAAACATACATCTAAATTTCTTTGGTCAAGTCCTTCTGGCTATAGATTTAAAGTAGCTAAAAAAAGAATAGAGTTAGATTTTATTGATGGGGGACTTAATATGCTGTTACCAGAACAACAGAGCTTTTCAATCTGGTTAACTAGTTTTTTTAATGTATTAAAACATGCTGAAAAGTACCCAAAATCAAATCTAGCTATAATTCTTGCAAACAAGCATGTTCCAATTTCTTCCATAACTAAAAATTTTGGCTCTAAGACTATTAGAAAGTACAGAACAAAATTCGATTTGCTATATCCAATGCAGGATAAAAAAAACTTCAGAAAACTATGTGTTTTTATGGAAGAATTGGAAAAGAAGCCTTTAACATTTCTTAACTCAACTATCTCAACATCTTATTGGTCTAAAGATATTAAATTTACTTACGCAGAAAATAGAATACTCACTAACTCTAATATTGTTACATTAGCATCAATTATTAAATGCATGCCAATTAAACATAAATTTCTCTATCTTCCTATTATAAACGAAAATTTAAAGCAAACCTTGTCTGGACATAACCAATTATATGAGAAAATAGCAAAAATAGTTAGAAATATATCAAATGAATTTGAGTTTAATACTTTAGAATGTATTTCTTCAAAACAAAGCAAAAACTCAAATAAAACTATTATGACAATGTCATTTAATTCTCCTTCCATTTTTGCACTTTATTTTAAGCAAATGCACAAGAAAAAGATTTGGTCAGCACATCCTTCTTTGAATTCACGAAAAATTGACAAAAAATGGTTCCCAGACATGGAAAGTTTTAAATATAGTTTTAATATAATACTTAACTTGCCCATAACTATGTATTTTAAGAGTTTTCTTTTTGAACAATTTACTCGTACATTAGTTAGCTCTAACAAACTTTTTAAATGGAATATTATTGAAAGCAATTTATGCAAATCATGCAAAGTTATAAATGACAGTGAGCATGCAATTTTTGAATGCAAGTTTGCAAAATATTTTGCTCACTGTATGGCCACATTTTTGGATAAAATATATAATAATGAATGTCCTGAATTTATCTTTCTAAAAGAAAATTTTTATTTATTTAATATTTATTATGATTGTTTTAAAGGGGATGACTTCACACAAATAACTTTACTTATACTGATAGCAAAAGATAGGGCTTTAAAAGCAAGCAAGGAAGAATGTATTATAAGATGGAATGAGGATAACTTTTTCTCATAAACTTTACTGTTAGCACAATTTACCATAAAACTACTTAATTCCATCGGATTAAATTACAGTTTAGTAACTAATTTTATAGATTTTGTTTTAGGATATAAGGACAATACAAAGTATTTTAGCTGTTAGATAATGTCCGATCTCCATTGTTTTAAAAAAAGTAATATGAAATCAATATAAATCAAAATATAACATTATGTTTTAACATGTATATATATAAATATGTTTATAATATGTAATATTATCATATTTAATTTGTCTATGATTTGTCTAATAAGAAGAATAAATCATTTAAAACACACAAAACACATGTATATAAAGATCACACAAACAAAAAATAGGGTTACAACTTCATTACAGGGGGGGCTAGACCATTTTAAAAACCGGTCATTTTTCGTAACGTATACTGTATAACATGTCTAAATTAATGAAAAGAGCTAACCGTTACGGAAACACTGAACGACCCTAATTAAACAAAAAGCTTCGCTTTTAAAAATATTGCAGCTATTTTTTTAAAACCTTGCTACTATTGTACAATGTACATACATAATTGTTCTATTTTATGGTGGGTCAAACCCCTTCACAGAATAGAAATGGTAGCTATTATTGTAACAGATAAAGGTTGCAATGTTTATTGTTTATAAAAGATTAGTTACACAAATCTATTTATAATTAAAAGTGAAGCTTTTCCTTAATCTGGACAAAGCTTAAATTTTGTTAAAAATGTAGCAAAAATGATCCATGTTACGTAATAAAAATGAGGGATTATCCATCTCTTGTTTAGGGGTTTTCTTTCCCACTTCTCTCATCTGTTTCATTTTTTAACGTCACATGGATCATTTTTGAAACATTTTAATACAATTTAGCCTTTTTTTAATCTGGGTCCTTCCGTCCGGGGTAGTTAGATTATTTCATTAATTTAAACAGGTTAGAATTGTCCTATTGATTTCAAACTTTGCATTTAACATTGTTTTAAAATTTAGGGTCGACTTAGGAAGAGTAGCAACTCTGTAATTGTTACCAAAAATTCTGCATGTCATTTAAAACATACTGATTTTTTACTTTTTTTGACAACAATTTTTTGTATGTTTGTTTGTCGTACCGTTTCAGAGCTTCTCTTTTATGTATGTTGTCATCCTTGTTTTATCCTGTAAGTAGCGATTATAATTTTACATCCTGCTTTTTAACACCTAATAGTTTTCTCACAATAAAGTAAAAGTTTAAGTGTTCAGATTTTTAAAACCTCTGCATCTATTTGTCTGTTCCAGGGTAGTTTTTAAGCTACTTGCCAACCAAAATTGGACAACAATAAAAGTATTAGCCTCTCTTTATTAAAAAATAAAATCCTGGTTTTAACATTTTTTTCAATTTAACTTTTTGGGTTCATGTCTTTGTATAGCATGTTATTCTTAATTAGTTAGAATCTTATAAGCCATTCTCGAGAAAGTAATGGACATATAATTGCAGCATTTAATAAACTCTTTTATTTTCATCGCCCTTTCAAATTCATTATTTAAAATATTCAGAAATAGATGCTCTTTTTATTAGACTTATTATCCCTAGACCTATCCTAAACAAAATATATTAGCTTTGAATGTTGTATTAACAATTTAAATTGATAATAAAATATGTTTATTTAGTTTTAAAGGTGAAGCTTTTCTATAATTAGAGTAAGTCCATAAGTCTGCCTGTTCATCTCTCTTTCGTCCGTCTGTCCGTCCGTCCGTCTGTAGCTGCGTTATTGATACGTGATAGGAATCTAATATTTACGTTGATCTATATCGGTATGGTTATAATACAGTGTGTTTTTTATGAGAACTTTTTAAAAATCAATTTTACCCTTCTTATAGTTATCAGAATTTAATGATTAATGGCTTATTCTCTTCGTTTTTTATAACCATTAATAGAAAAGCAAAAATATATTTCAGTTTTTATAGTTAAGTATAGTAAATTCTAAAATTCTAAACTTAGGTGTCAACATTTTAAAATGGTTTTAGCGTATTTTTCTTATGATCAAATTTCCTACCCTTTGCAAGAATGGCTGCAAAACGCTTCAAAGTTTATATAGAAATAGAAATTTATACAGATACTATTAGGGACATGTATTAGAACATTTAAAAGTTTGAAGGCCATATCTCAACAAAGAAGGGAGTACTCGCCCCCCAAATTACTCCCTCAAATTTACTAAGATTTGAGCAAAAGAAAAATGCGCTAAAATCATTTTTAGATGTTGACACCTAAGTTTTGAATTTTTGAATTTACTGTACTTTTTAAATATAAAATGAAATATTTTTTGTTTTACTGTAAATGGTTATAAAAAACGAAGAGAATAAGCCATTAATCATTAAATTCTGATAACTAAGTGGGTTAAAATTGCTTTCAAAAAAGTTCTCATAAAACTCAAAGTACCAAAAACTATTGACTATTTTCTGCATACTCTAGATCTTTATAACTCTATTAACTTTTTTTTTTAAAATTCTAACGCTCTTGTAAATTCTTTATATTATTTATGAAATTTCTATTTAACATTACATAGATGCTCCAAATATTTGGTGACCATTGTATATACCTAGTGTTTTGTACATTTATAAAAAGTTTATTAGATTAACTAGAATGACAACATCTAAAAAAAGGATAGGTATGCATTTTAATTATACTGTGATTGGGATAGTGTGACTGGGTAGATACAGGTTTCTAGTTGTAATGATAACACATAATTAATTTCACTTTGATAACATAGATGAGCAAAACTGTTTACCTTACCACTTTCATGACTGAAAAACGGACTTATATTTGCTATTACAGAGGTTATCTTTCCGTGCAAAGAAATAAAAATCCCCCAAAAATATTGTAGAAAATGAACGAAATCATAATACTTATAATTGATCATCAAATATTTCGTTAACAATAGAAAGAAATAAAAGACCGATGTTCATAAAATAAAAACAACTTATTTATAGATTGCTCTTAAATTTCCATAGAAACATCTTGCTTTAAAAATTGAAACTTTTCTACATTTGCAGCATGTTTGTCTGTGTGTCTGAACTTAAAGCATGTAAGAATTATCATACCAATTTCAAACCTTTCATAGATATTCATGTAACAAAAAGGCAAAATTCTTAGAAACATGGCAAATTTTTGAGCACTTACAATTAAGCAACAACATTTGACAAGCTCGTTTTATATTTATTCCAAACCTTTGATTACCAAGATAAGTTAATTCTAACTATCAAAACTCTAACCTAACTATATAATATTATCCGCTTTAGTATATCTTAAAAATTTTCAAATGCCACTCCACTGTAAAGCTTTTTCTCTTAACATTACGAGATCCTTTTACCTACTCTAGTATATACTGAATATTTTCATAAACCCCACTTCACTAAAAAGCTTATTCTTTTGAAATTCACTAAATCCCATTACCCACTGTTGCCCTAGTAATCCCAATTCGTGTAAGTAAGCAATTAACATTTTTTTTGGCTTACTTAAATGTGCCATTGTGCCATTTTTGTGGTAAATTACTGATAAGCCATAATAATACTAATTGCTTACTTATATCAGCATTCAACAACATTTTGGTCTGACTTGTGAGTTAAAAGAGGGTGGAGTAAATAAATACTCAGTCATTTATAGTAAAAGTTGCTTATATCAGTTGAAATGAAGAAAAAGGAGGAGGAGTAATAATTAAGCCCTTCCTTCCTGTAAGCAGTTTATGAAGAAAATGGAAGATTTGGCTGATATAAGCCAAATAAGCATAATTTTTTATTGATTGCTTATAAGTAATTTATCAAAAAATTGGATGATTTGGTATATAAGCCAAATAAGCAATAAATGCTGTTGATTGCTTATAAGTAATTTATGAAAAAATTGGATCATTTGGTATATAAGCCAAATAAGCCAAAACTTTCATTGATTGCTTATAAGTAATTTATCAAAAAATAGCATGATTTGGTATATAAGCCAAATAAGCCAAAACTTTCATTGATTGCTTATAATTAATTTATCAAAAAATAGCATGATTTGGTATATAAGCCAAATAAGCATTTGTTGTGATTGATTGCTTATAAGTAATTTATCAAAAACTTGCATGATTTAGTATATAAGCCAAATAAGCCAAAACTTTCATTGATTGCTTATAAGTAATTTATCAAAAAATAGCATGATTTGGTATAAAAGCCAAATAAGCCAAAACTTTTATTGATTGCTTATAAGTAATTTATCAAAAAATAGCATGATTTGGTATATAAACCAAATAAGCATTTGTTGTGATTGATTGCTTATAAGTAATTTATCAAAAACTTGCATAATTTAGTATATAAGCCAAATAAGCCAGAACTTTCATTGATTGCTTATAAGTAATTTATCAAAAAATAGCATGATTTGGTATATAAGCCAAATTAGCATTTATTGTGATTGATTACTTATATGTAATTTAACGAAAAATTGCATGATTTGGTATATAAGACAAATAAGCATTTATTGTGATTGATTACTTATAAGTAATATATCAAAAAATTGGATGATTTGGTATATAAGCCAAATAAGCCAAAACTTTCATTGATTGCTTATAAGTAATTTATCAAAAAATAGCATGATTTGGTATATAAGCCAAATAAGCCAAAACTTTCATTGATTGCTTATAAGTAATATATCAAAAAATAGCATGATTTGGTATATAAGCCAAATAAGCATTTGTTGTGATTGATTGCTTATAAGTAATTTATCAAAAACTTGCATGATTTAGTATATAAGCCAAATAAGCCAAAACTTTCATTGATTGCTTATAAGTAATTTATCAAAAAATAGCATGATTTGGTATATAAGCCAAATAAGCCAAAACTTTCATTGATTGCTTATAAGTAATTTATCAAAAAATAGCATGATTTGGTATATAAACCAAATAAGCATTTGTTGTGATTGATTGCTTATAAGTAATTTATCAAAAACTTGCATAATTTAGTATATAAGCCAAATAAGCCAGAACTTTCATTGATTGCTTATAAGTAATTTATCAAAAAATAGCATGATTTGGTATATAAGCCAAATTAGCATTTATTGTGATTGATTACTTATAAGTAATTTAACGAAAAATTGCATGATTTGGTATATAAGACAAATAAGCATTTATTGTGATTGATTACTTATAAGTAATATATCAAAAAATTGGATGATTTGGTATATAAGCCAAATAAGCCAAAACTTTCATTGATTGCTTATAAGTAATTTATCAAAAAATAGCATGATTTGGTATGTAAGCCAAATAAGCATTTGTTGTGATTGATTGCTTATAAGTAATTTATCAAAAACTTGCATGATTTAGTATATAAGCCAAATAAGCCAAAACTTTCATTGATTGCTTATAAGTAATTTATCAAAAAATAGCATGATTTGGTATATAAGCCAAATTAGCTTTTATTGTGATTGATTGCTTATAAGTAATTTATCAAAAACTTGCATGATTTAGTATATAAGACAAATAAGCCAAAACTTTCATTGATTGCTTATAAGTAATGTATCAAAAAATAGCATAATTTGGTATATAAGCCAAATAAACCAAATCTTTCATTGATTGCTTATAAGTAATTTATCAAAAAATAGCATGATTTGGTATAAAAGCTAAATAAGCATTTATTGTGATTGATTGATTTTAAGTAATTTATAAAAAAAACTTGCATGATTTGGTAAATAAGCCAAATTAGCATTTATTGTGATTGATTGCCTATAAGTAATTTATCAAAAATTTGCATGATTTTGTATATAAGCCAAATAAGAAAAATCTTTCATTAATTCTTTTATTTTATCCTTTATTGATATTTTATCTGTTGCATATCCCCTCTTTGACTAATTCCAATATGAACCCACCCTATTATACATAATATATTTATGTTTTTTTTATTTAGATTTTAAAAATTATATTGATTTTTTTTAAAATATTGATCAATTTGCCAGGTATTTTATCAATATTTGATTAATACAACTTTGAATATTTGAATTTAGCTTAAGATTAGGGTAGTTTAGGGAAATTATGATGTCTAAAATCTATTTATTATTGGATTGATTATCTGGTAGTAGTAAATCTTTTGTGTATCAATAAGGCAATAAGGTGGGTTTATTTTCCCCTTTTTTCTTTTTCACAAATTTTTGTTGGCCAAGATTTAAATATGTACAGGGTGGGCAATCTTTAAAGGAAGCCTGCAAGAAATACCACGCTTTAACTGCTGAAAGACTGCCACAGGTAGATCAAATACCCCAAATTTGAAGCCTTCAGCTTCTATAACAAAAAAGTTCTAGGCATTTTAAAATGACATTTTATGTACAATGGAAATTTTGAAAGAATTGCAATGCTCATGTTGAAAACTTAAAATTCCATTGTACATAAAATGCTATTTTAAAATGCCTAGAACTTTTTTGTTATTGAAGCTGAAGCTGAAGCCATAGAGCCAAAACTACTTGACCAATCAGGACGTTTGACCACACCATAAAATGCTTAGGTAATGACCTTTTAGCACAAAAAAAAATTTGGACAAATATAGACATGTACACCAGGCTGGCCAATCATATGTTCAACAAGGCAGATTCCAAATGCGCCGGTGGTTAATGCGCAAAATCACATAACATAGGGTCTGATAGGGAAAGAGTTGGAATCTTGACCCCAAATTTTGTGAGTGTCTTAGGCTCATTGAGACAAACATTTTGCTGTGTTTAAATCCAGTTTAGCTCAATCCTAGCCGAAATGAGATTGATTTTTCAAGATTTTGAGCCTTGAGAAATCACAAACAGTAGGGCCCGACAGGGAAGGAGTTGGAAATTTGACCCCAAAATTTTTATGTGTCTTAAGCTCATCGAGACACACATTTTGAGTACTTAAAGTCCACTGTAGCTAAATCCTAGCCCAAATGAGAGCAAAAACATGGATTTTGTCAATTTGGCGGTTACTCATGTTCATAAGGAAATGTGGCCTCCCAGCAGCCCAATCTTAATTTAATGGACTTTTGGGCCTAGGACTACTTTGAGCATGCACCAATAGACGTGCCTATACCACAAAGACCTACCTCATTGCCACTATCAAGGAGAACTACGCCAGCTTGGACAGGTACATTTTGACCTGGACCTGCCGGCAGTTGAAGAGGTCGGTAGAGGCGGTGATTGAAGATGGCGGCGATTTTGTTGAATTATCTACTAGTCATATACCTATTTTGCTTCCCAGTTTTTAAAATTCAATAAAATCTTTAAAATTGACGATTTTATGTTTATTTGTTTAGAAGTTAGAATTTGTCCGGTCTTATTTGCCCCACCCTGTATTTCAAAAGTTCTGAAACTAAAAAAATCAGTTTTACTCAAACAGCATTTTTCACGCAGCTACTCTTAAATTTGGTGTTTTGGTATAAAAGCTTAAAATCATAACTTTATTGTTTTTTAACCATTACAGATCGGGCCTCTTTGAGCCCCCCCAACCCCCCCCCAATCTGTAAGGGTTAACCCTTACAGATCCTTACAGACCGCTCCTTAGCAGTGTTTTAGCCACCAGCCGCTAAATATTAAAACAGCTGTAGAGCGGCCTATTTTAAAGCTAGGATAACCAAATTTTAGGACGAACTTTTAGTTTTCATAACAAAAAATTACTTTTTTTTACAAAAACAGCAAATAAAGGAAACCTCCATTTTCTGTGGTTATGGCGGTAATGTGGGGGTTGGTGGCACCAATTAATATTTTTATCTGTTTATGATAACAATAACAGACCTTAATATTCACAGAAGTTCATTATTCCTCAAGGATTTACCAAAAAAATTATAGGTCTCTAGCTGTAATAGAAGCCACAATATACATGATATATGTCTATAGTATTAGCCAGACAAAAAATCGCTCAGGGAGCGGTCAAACAGTCAAATGGTCATAACACCACTTTTCTCAGATATTCATTGATATCTAAGTATTCACCAAAAAAATTTTAGGTCTCTACCTTATACACAAAAGTCATTATATAGAAATTAAGATTTATTTAGAATTTTTAATAATTTTGGTGCCACCTAACCAACTTTGACTGGACATCATGACCAACACAGACCAGATATCCTTATAAGATCAACTCTTTCCGATGTATAATTAACAAACTTAAAAAGTCATGAAGTCACAGCTCTCTATCCTACCTACAAAAAAAATGAAATTGAAAAAACTAGAGTGGAGGGCTCTTGGAGTCCCCCTCCCACCTCGATCTGTAAGGGTTAAGCCACAATAATGGCAAACCTATCAAAATGCTCATAAATTTGACCACTAATGTGAATATCTAGAAAAATACTAAATCTAAAAAGATGCAATGCAACACTTTGGCTTGCTAACTTTGGGGACATTTGTTGTATTTTTTTTTGTTGGTTCATAAAGTTGAGTGGTCAAACATTTCAACCACTTATTTCATTCTACAGATGGGTTAATTTTGTGTATCATCATTGGGGATATATAACAACAATTTATCGGCCCTTGTCTTTTCCCTTTAGATCCCTGAACAAAATAGCATTATATGAAATGATACTCAGGTATCCAAAGGGATAAGACAATGACCGTTGAATAGATGTACATAACCAATGATGGCACACAAAATTACACCTTCTGTAGATTAAAATTATTGGCTAAAACGTTTGAACACTCAACCAATCATAATTTATTAAAAGTCCCCAAAGTTTTTAAACCAGCAAATGAGAAAAAGTCATTATAGAACTTTGGGGACCAGTGTAATTAACAGCCCAATGTCCCCTCCCTCCCTGATAAAATTAAATGATACTGTACAGTCCTGCAAGATTCTCGGTTGAGTCATCTGCTGTCAGGGTTATCATTGTTTTGGCCTGTTAGACCAGCCTTGCTATTGTCGCTACATCCTAATGAGTTGAGAATAAGTACTCAAAGTAGAGAATAATGACCCAAAGTTTTATAACCACATTGTCAAAAGAGAGAGGGGACAATGGGCTAATTATTAAACTAGTCCCAATGTTTTATAATAATGTTATCTCATTTGTTGGTTTAACAACTTTGGGGACTTTCGACTACCGATAATTTTTTATTTTAGATTTAAGAAAAATGTAAGAAAAAATTTGGGGGGAACTTTTCTTTTTTTTTGGGGTGGGGGCTACCCCTATTATAATTTTAGTTTTAAAGTAAAATTTAAAAAATATTTGGGGGTGGTAATTTCTCCTGAAAGGGTTGTGGTACCCTAACCTAAAATAGTTAAAAACCTTCCTTAAAGCTACCCTGTAAAGGAGAATCATATCAGTCCAGCTGTTAATGAGACCCTTTCAAACAAACATACAGATAGATATCCTGTTACTATATTATAAGGATTTTAATTTCGAAAAGAAGAAATAAATTCTGAAGGTTAGGATGATTTTTCCATGGATTATGAAGGTAACATCCTCTAAATGAGTTATAACCTTTCCTAAACCTTTGATAATATTCATTGTAAAGGATAACTGGCACCATCCCAGTTGAGGAGTGATATTCTACACCATGTAAAAAAATAAACCCCCCCCCCCCCGCCATCTGTCAAAATAACCTCCCCCCTAAGCATCATGTGATTTTGTACCCCATCTTAAATTTGGGTCCCTGTAAGTTTTAATGTATAAATATTACATATGGGGTAAGTATATAAAATATGGGGAACAAAAATCACACATGGAATTCCAAAAATTATTATGGGGTTATTATTTCATGATGGGGTAATTTTAAGTGCTTATATCTGGAGAACCGCAAGAGATAGAGGCCTAACCCATTTAACCTATTTTAACCTAACATAACCAATCTTAACCTATCCTAACCCATCTTAACCTAACTTGAAACTACCCCCATCATGAAAAAAATACCCATATCAAATTTTGGTCCCCCATGTGCATAAATGGCTTCCTTATGTAAATCTGAGTTACCAAAGTCAAGCAACTAGGCCTCTATCTCTTACGGTTCTCCAGATGGGGTAGAATCTCACTCTTCAACTGGGAAATTGACAGGATAACCATATTGGTTCAAAGTCTCTGACACAGAGAGACACACAGATCTCCTGGTAATTTTATATGATTATGTTTGGTTTATTTACTAAATCACACTGTTCAATAATCATCATTTCAAATTAATGTTTGTTTGACTTATTTACCAAATCATATTGTTTTATAGGAATATTACTTATAGGCAATCTATATAAATTATTGCTTGTTTGGCTTATAAACCAAATGATACTTTTTCTTCAATTCTTCTGAAATGAGCAACTTTTACTATAAATGTCTCAGGATAGGTCAGACAATATTGTTGTATTATGCTGACACAAGTAATCATTTTATATTTATATGGCTGATCAGTAATTTACCTACAAAATGGCACAATTAGGTGAACATTTTAATTTTGATGTGTAAAATCGTGGGGAGAGATTACTAGGGAAAGATTTTACATAGAATAATTTAGAAGCGCATTAATAATTTGGTCGCCTTTTACTTTAAATATATAAATTTTCAATAAACCAAAATATTTTTCAACAGGTATATGTAAATATACAATATAATCATATATTGCTGAAATAAAGTAAATGCTCAAATAAGGTCCCAAACCAATGAATATAGATAAACTTTTTTTTATACTACATATTATATACGTTTACAAATATAATGATCATTTACTAATTTGGTGAACTAGATGCTCAAATTGACCTTCATTAGCATCTACACATAAATGAGCTTATGTTCTTGTATGGCAATCCATTTGCTGAAAACTAAAAAAAATCGTTCCGTTACCGCTATCGCAGTAATGGTGCTTCCTACGTGGATCCGTCTGTTAAGAACTTTTGTTGGGCTGTAGTAGTTTTAGTAATAAGTATTTCTAGGTCAAGTCCGTAAAATGACGCCCAAGACCACTTTTAGGGGTTGAAAAAGTACGAACTTTGTTTTTGCCGCCGAAAATCGCCGCCACTGCCGTGATGGTGCGTCCTAGGCGAATGCCACTGAAGTCAACTTTGGTCAGGCCTGGCAGGTTCTACAATACAGTATTTAATTGCAAAAGCTGTAAAATGGCTCTTTCAATGAGATTTGCTACAACAACAAAATTACATACCCACTTTCAGTTTGAGAATGATTGTAAATGTTTGATGCTAGGATAAAGGTTGCAGCAACTAACCATATGGGTGGTACGGGCCGGTACGGGACAGGACGGTCGGTGCGTGCGTGCGTTGCGGTCAGTCAGTTTAGTGTTGTTTGGTTTGTGTATTGAGAAAGAGTGTATTCACTTCGTGAGTTTAAATACAAGTAAAGGTATTTATGTGATATAATAAGTTATATATAATCTAAATGTAATCTGTGCTTTTCATTAAAGATAAATAATCAATGAAATAAATTTTAATTATTTATCTTTCTTTAGAGGCAAAGTTTATAAATGCTCATATACTTCAAAACAAAGCAAATGTATTACAGTGACATACGAAATAGTATCTAAAAATCAGAAATTTCCCCCTTTCCAACACAACAGGATTGAATTTGTGTGAATTGAAAGGTAATTCTTATCTTATGTAAGCATGTACTTTTTATATACTTATAGTTTATATTATATTCTGGGATCTAAAGGAATGAGAAAAGTATGTTATATTTATATACCAAGTACTTTTCCAATAATCTTTAACAATATTATCTCTTCTTTATATTAGGATTATTGGTTGAAAAGTGTCGACACTACTGGTTTGGTAACAAATAATCCAGACATACGGACGGACGGACTTGCATCTGCTTACTCCAACTTTGCTTACAAAACTTAAGAACCGTGTATGTTTGTTAAAGCGTTTGTTATTTAGCATTGCTTTTTATTAAAACATGTTTGACATCCATAAAGCTAAAGCTCTAAAATCTAATGGTAAATCAAAAAACATATCAAACCTTAATAAGCAGAATCTTAATTAAAAGTAGAACCAAAGTGTATATGAACTATTGCAAAGTTGCGTAAATACAGGATTCTGTTAAAGGACTTACTTTAATTTCTAGAACTTGATCTTAAATTTGCTTTAAACAAGATGTTATGCCTTGTTATCTAAAAATCAGATGAAAAGGGTAATGTAATCAAACAAACAAAATTGTCAAAAATTAAAAATCAACATATTTTAATTGGATGGAAAAACTTCCTGTTCATTGAGTTGCTACGCTTCTTAAATAATACCTTATTGTTACAGGAATCACCACCTACAGTTTAAAATTGATAGGACAATTCTAAATCATCATAATGTACGAACAGACGGACGCACAGACCCTTATCATAAAAAAGCTTTGTATCACCAGGCCGGGATTTGACTAATTAATTATTGCATCGTGTTATAGACAACTTTCCGCGTAAAGTAGAAAAATAAATAAAAACAAAACTGGAAGGTATTAATTTTATGATTTTATTTTAATATTCATGGAAAAATGTCTGTAATTTGATGCTAAACATGTTTCAGTATGGCTGATAAATTAATGTACATCCCCAATGATGAAACAAAATTACCCTATTGTATATTAAAATTAGTGGTTGAAACGTTTGAACAATCAACTTTATGAATCAACCAATCAAAATTAACTAAAGTCCCCAAAGTTGTTTAGCCAAAAAATAAGAAAAGTTATTATAAAACTTTGGGGACTATTGTAATAAACAGCCCATTGTCTTATCTCTTTGCTGAGAACCGGTCCTTATCCAGCGGTTTCGATGCCATACTGGAAAATGTATTGTAAATTTTAAAAGTAAACCTCTCTTTAATTAGGGTCGGTCTATCCGTCTGTATAATATTATTGAAAACAATTTGGTTGTAAGGAAGGAAATAGGCGGAGTCAAAATATATGGCTGGGGTTTGGTTAAAAGAAATAAAGTAAAGGAAATGGGATGGGGACAAAAATCTACTCATTTGTGTACTATTTGAATTTTCAAACATTGGAATGAAATTATATCTAATATATTTTACATCAAAATTACAAAAATAACTTAAGCATTTAGAATACCACCTCCCTTAAAAAAGATTAGTACAAGGGTTAGGTTTATCTTTTAATGTGTCTTCTCGTATTCACAAACTTTAAGTTTGACTGTAATGAATTTAAAATAAAAACCATTTAAAACAAGCAAGAACGTCCAATGGGGGGGGGGGGTGGTAAAGGGGTGATTATCCCCCCCCCGAATTTGGGGGTGCCAAAATATTTTTCATTTTACCCCCCATGTAAAATTTATCCCTACCTTGGGGGTGCTGAAGGTACCCCTAACCATTTAGGAGGGGGTAAATACCCCCCCCCCAAAAAAAAACAACAAATTACCTCCCCCACCTTTTAAAAAATGTTACACGAACACAGTAATAGTGTCTGACTGATTATGACGTAACAAAAAAATAGCCAATGAGAGGCCACTATAAATTTTACCATTGGTCAATAACGGCCTCTCATTGGCAAATTTTTTTTTGTTACGTCATAATCAGTCAGACACTATTACTGTGTTCATGTTACACCCCCCAAATAAAAAAGCTTAGACACCCCTGAAAACAAGTTTTGGTTTTTAACCTTAGGTTAGGGTTTAGTTTTGTTTATGACCATTTGACTTATGGATTGTTTATATTTATATTTCCACAGATGGAGACAAATATTTTGATAACTAAAATGTTAACTTTCAATGTACATTACCATTATGATCTAGTTTGTAAATCTTCAAATCTTTGCCCAACTACACGTTATATCTAGATATTTTAAAAATGGTTCATGCTGCTGCTATGTCAGGTGCGCATCTTAAAGCTATTCTAGGCTGTCCTACTATATAAAGCAGTAAGGATTTTTTTTGTCTCTACCTTAAGATTTTAAAAGCAACCGAACCGATTGAGTTCTTTGTTATATGGAAGCTTCACATTTTATTTTTTTGAGGATGGTTTTATGCTATTTTGTTCATTTCCCTACCACTTTGAATTCCGAGATACCAAGCTCCCAATGTTAAGTGCTGCCGCTAGTCAAGTAATTAATAGAGAAACAGAAATTTGTTGTTTACGTTCTTATGAAATAATTGATTTCTTACACTTTACGGCAATATTTTTTTCATTAATCTTTCCCTACTCCACTTAGATTTTTGTTATGAAAATAAACCACACTGAGATCTACGCATTTAATAAGGAATAGTTATTTATCGCATTGTATTATAGACAGTTTTCGGATATTAGAATGAAAAATTATAAGATTAAAACCAGTTTTGTTATCCCTAAGGGGTCGAGGTCCTAACTAACAAAACTGGTAATAATTTAATGATTTTTATTTTAATAATCGTGAAAAATTGTCTGTAATACGACACTTTACATAATTTTCAGTTTGACTGAGAACCGGTTCTAATCCAGCGCATATTTATCGGTTTCGAAGCTATACGGGAAAATGGATTATCAATTTTTAAAAGGAAAGCTTTTCTATATTTGGGGTCTTTCCGATCGTTGGTACGTCAATATTGGTTCTTTTCGTTTAGACTTATTAGACTTTTCCTATCGATCTAAAACTATGCACTATGACACTATAATCAAGTCCCAAAAATATAACTATGTCCTTAAACAGTATCATGCTCATTTCAGAGCTTCGATTTTATGATTTTTTAAAAGCGAAGCTTTTCTATAATTAGGGTTGGTCCGTCCGTCCGTAACGGATAGCTTTTTTCGTTAATTTAGACATGTTAGAATTGTCCTATCGATTTCAAATTTTGCATGGTGATTCCTTTAGTAGTTAGGTACGATTTAGAAAGCGTAGCAACTCTATAATCATTACCAAAATGTCCGTACGTCCATTTTAAACATGTTGATTTTTTTACTTTTTTAAATAGCTTTTTTCGTTAATTTAGGCATGTTAGAATTGTCCTATCGATTTCAAATTTTGCATTGTGATTCCTATAATAGTTAGGTACGAGTTAGAAAGCTTAGCAACTCTATAATCATTACCAGAATGTCCGTACGTCCATTTTAAACATGTTGATTTTTTTACATTTTTAACAACAAATTTATATGTGACCTAATTATCTGATTTGTCTGATTTTTGGTAAACTGATTCTTGGGACAACAAAGTACAATATTATAAGCGAAGCAACTCTATAATCAAGTCCTAAAAATGTAAGTATGTCCACAAATATTATCCTGTATCAAGCAGTTTTTCAACAAATTTACTTACAATTTTGCTTTGACTCTTATACATTCGCATTCTAATTATTCAGTTCTGACAGTATACAAGTGTTAATGTCCGTTTGTCCTACCGTTTCAGAGCTTCTCCTATATGGATGTTGTCATCCTTGTTCTTTGATATTTATCAGGGATCTAATGGGATAAGCCGATAAATTGATGTACATAAATTTTGACAATTATGTAGTTTTTCATTAGTTGGTTTCGAACTTGTTGTGCCCAAACTTTAAATCAATTCAATTAATGATTTTATTCCACAACAGGAGTAATTTTATTTGACAGCATTGTCTAATCTCTTAAGATATCTGAATTATACCTTACCACTTAATGGCAGGATTCTCCTTTGATTTTAACCGAAAAAATATAAAAAACGTAATTATAAAACTTTGGGGACTAGTGTAATAAACAGCCCAATGTCCCATCCCTCCCTGAAAAAAACTCGTTTATTGGTCATCTCAAAAACTTTGGGTACTTCTATTTAATTTTGATTGTTTGGTTTTAAAATAGGAGTTTTGACTAATAATATATTTATTTCTTATCATTAACTGATAATTTCTCGTCCATTGTCTTATTCCTTTAGATTCCTGGTTAAAATGAAAATTTAGTTTGAAGAAAAAACAAGGAAAATACACCTATAAAAGCATTAAAGAATATAAATATTGGCGCTTTCACTTGAAGTACCATTGTGAGCACTGAATTTTGGGTCCGGTTACGTAAGATTGTATAAGGAGGCGAGGGTGTGGGGTGGGGGGGGTGTGGTGTTGCCATAATTACCCTGGTACCCAAAGTTTTATAACAATATAACTACTTTTCAACAAATAATACTATTACCCTTATGTATCCTTATAATAAAGTAACAGGATGTGTGTTTGTCTGTGTATTTGTCTGTGTGTTTGTCTCTACCGAAGGATCTCGCCAACAACTGAACCGATCGGGTTCTCCTTTACAGGGTAGCTTTTCATAGGTCCCAGGAAAGTTTATAACTATTTTGGGGGAGGGTACAACCACCCTCCCAAGAGAAATCGCCAATAGAAAAGAATTACCTACCCCCCCCCCAAAAAAAAAAAACAACTAAATTATAAAAAATAGGTTTTGGAATTAAACTCAAGTGCCCCCAGAGGCCTCTAGGGGGCGTAGCCGCTATCCTATTATATAAAGTAATAAGCGTTTTTTGTCCGTACCAAAGGATCTTGCTAACCGCTGAACTGATATTGTTCTCCTTTACAGTGAAGCTTCTTATAGGTTCTGGGAAGGTTTTGAACTATTTTTGGGGAGGGTGTCTTCACCCCCCTCCCTCCCAAAAATATTTTTAAAAATTTTTAAATGGGATGAGATCGACATACCCCCTACTTCCTAAGTGCCTCTAGAGGCTTCTAGGGGCTTAGCGGCTAGTATTGCATAAAGTAATAATTTTTTTTCTTCTGAATCTTAAGTTCTAAAAAACTACTAAACCGATTGAGTTCTCTATTTCGGGTAAGCTTTACATCAGTCAACAAATGAAATACTGTATTTATAATACTTTAGGTACCAGTGTAATCAAGAGACCAATGTCCCCTAACTCTCTGGTAAAGGCTATTACATCGTTTTTAATATAAACATGACATTACAAGATTAATCTAAGACATGTTGGCCCTGAAGGTCCCAAGCCCAGAGCTAACAAAATTTTTATTTAGCTTTCTCTTACTAAATTAGATAAATTTGAATCTTTTATGACAAACTTGTTAAGACATTATTTTCTAATAAAGTTGGCCTTTTATTTGCTTTTGACACTTTTTATTTTTAGGTTTTTGATATTTTAAAATATAACTAGCGGCTGCGCCCATAGCATCTAAGGGCTATGTATTCAAAGGTTTTGAAAAATAGGTTAAAACCATTTTAAAGTCTTGAATTAGAATAATAGCTTAAAACCATCGCGGGACCATATTATAAGCATCTTTATAAATATGTCCTAACAATGTAAGAAGTCCTGGAGCAGTATCATGCTTATTCAGTTATGCCACTCTTATACAATTGTTAATGTTCATTTCAGAGCTTCGATTTTATGGATGTTGACATCCTTGTTTCTCTGATATTTATCAGGGATCTAAATGGATAAGACAATGGCCGATAAATTTAAATACATCCACATTGATGGTAAACATAATTACCCATTCTGTAGATTACAATTAGGGTTGGAAACGTTTGAACACTAAAGATAATAATGATAGATTATTGAATTTTGATTAGTTAAGTTTTCAAACTTGTTTGTAAAAAGAGAAATTTTCATCAAAATATCGTCCATTGTCTTAGTCTTTAAGATTCCTAGTTAAAACGAAAATTTAGTTTAAAGTAAAAACAAGAAATATAAATCCATAACTGCAATGCTCTAAAACAAAATATTGGCGCTTTCACTCGAAGTACCTTGATGAGCACTGAAACCTTCAATTTTGGGTCAGGTTAGGATACACGGCTGGACCCTCAGATGTCAAAACTTTATTTTAGTGTTTGGCCAAAATGACTTTGCAATTGTATCTGTAAGTACGTCTAATAACACCCTTTGCTATTTTTAAAATCCTAGAAAATTTTTTTTGCAAGAAAATTGCATAAATTCGCAACCTTTTTTAGAACCACTACATAACTCGAGTTTTAAAACTTTTTATATAAAATCCTTTTTACAAAAAATATCAATAATTACTTAAAATTAAACCTGAAAGAAAAAAAATCTCATTACACGTGTTAATTTGCATGTTTTAGGTCTTTTTTTGAGGAAAGTATAACTTCCACATTTTTGACAATAATTATATTTTTTTAACATTTCAAAGTAAAATATAATAAAACTTAAACGATTTTTCTTGAATTATCAGTTGAAAATTTCATCAAACATGCAATTTAAGTGATGAAAATTTAATAAAATCATTTATTGAATGTTTAGAATTACCAATTTTCTACATTTAAAACAAAATGTTAACAAAATTTAAAAACATTTTAACATATAACTTCAAAAATCAATAACATTTTATAAAAAGATGTTTCAAAAAATAAATCATTAAAAGGTATTAAAATGCATTTCAAATTACTTAAAATTAAAACGAGAACATCTTTTTACACTTTATTCTATGTAATAGAGTTTAAATGACATGATTAGTGAATGAAATATTTCCTAAACTCATTAAGCCTTTTTGTGACTATATTAAAAATAATTTATTTTGATTTATATTGTTTTTTTATTCAAATATTTGACAAAATTTTCCCTACGTCAATAAAATAAAGTCAGTTTTTTACTGTTTCCAGGTTTTTCTTTATAATTATAACAATTAAATATAATATAAATCTTCATTATCTTTTATTTGAATTATCATACACATTAAAATGTAAAGTATAAGCTAGAATAGCACTTTTTTTAACGAATATTTTAATGACATTATATCAAAATAATTCCTCTTAAATATCACACAACATATGATTGGGAAGTATAGCCATTTCTTGGAGGTATAATATTTACAAAAATACCATTAATTCTGTTTTTATCAGAAGTTAAAAAAATTGAACAATTCTAAAACAATGGTTGGCTGTCTAGATATTGAGTACACTAAGACTACGGCTCTGTTCTATTGAAATAACGTTGCAAAAAGAGGGGTTCTGAAAGTAATCTACCTAATTAATTTTAAAGAACCAACAAGTACTGTCAGTATCTTTTTTCTTGTAATCTAGCAGACAATCAAATCATAACAAAATTTTCATGATAAAATATTCAGGTTTCTACTTCACATTTTAAAAAATATACTGATCAATAAAATGTTCAAAATTTTACTTTGTACTAATTGAAAAAATATGTTGTAATTCTTATTTTAAAGTTACATTTTTATCCCTGAAAAAATCATAGACGACTTTTAAAGGCATCTTATCTAAACTTTTTGAAGAAAAACTTAAAAACGTTAATTAAGTATTAAAACTATTTTCTTCGATTTTTCTGAAGTTATTATCGCATTCTATGGGTTTTTTATTATCATTTACTTATATGGAAAGTGCCAAACATTGTACCCTAACTTATTCATTTAATAAAAAACCAAGCGTGGATAGGTTGTATAAGGAGAAGGGGGGTGGCATTTTTCTTGAAACGTTTTTAATTTGAGGCACATCTTTGAGCAAATAAAATGAAGTTTTCAACGCATTATTCTAAAAATATTTTTACTCTTACAATTATACATTTTAAAATCCATGGAAAGCTGTTTAGTGTATATAATATGATGGTATAAATAACTATTTTAGTGTGGCTACGAATCTAAGTTTTCCTCTTGATTTGATAGGTTTTGAGTCAAAATGAAAAAAAAATATTATATTGTAGAAAAACAGAAATTTACTTGCGCGATAACTGTTACAATATTCACAATTACAATTATAAAACTGGACCACTTTTGTAGATTAAAATAATTGGTGTAAAAGTTTGAACACTGCCTTTTTGTAGACACACCATACCCAGGGATGTAGGGATCATTGAGCAGTAAATTACATTTTTACCCCAGGAGGGAGGGTACATTGGACTATATTTTCAAAGGTACCCAAAGTTTTATTACCATCCTCGCCTATATTTAGCATAAAAACTTTTATTTAATTTTGATTGGTTGGTTCCTGACAAGTATTGCCCAATCAATGATTTTAATCTACAATAGGGGTTATTTTATTTTCAGTATGGCTTTGAAACCTATTTATATCCGCGGGATTAGAACCGGTTCAAAGCCATACTAGACAATTTTATATGAATATTAAAATGAAAAAACATAACATCAATACCAGATTTGTAAGCCCAGAACTTCGTCCCCTCAGGGTTAACAAAACCGTAATTAATCTTTTAAATTTGCTATCCGCGGAATGCTGTCTATAATACGATGCAATAAATAACTATTATCATCATTGTGGATGTATTTCAATAAAACATTCATTGTCTTATCCCAATTAAAATTGTAACTTTCACTCAGGATACCTTGTTGAGCACTAAATCCTAAAACCTTTGAAATTTAAAGGACAACTCTAACATGCCTGAATTAACGAAAAGGTATTGACAGACATACAGACGTAAACAGATGGACAGACAGACAGACGGAGAGACAGATAGACAAATGGGCAGATCGACGGAAAGACAGACAGACAAACTGACGGACAGACAGACGGACATATACTTTTAAGAATATTTTGAGTGTTAATTAAATTATGCATTAAATTAAATTAAAATAGGCACGTCAGAATTTTTCTAGCAATTTCAAAATTTGTATGGTGATTCTTGTGGTTGATAGGTAGACTTCAGAAATCGTAGGAACTCTATAATTGTTACCTGAATGTCCGTACGTCCATTCTAAACAGCTAATTTTTGTGTTATATAATTTTTTGATTGATCTGATTTTTGAAATACTGATTCCTAGGACAACAAAGTATAATTTTGTAAGCGTAGCATCTATAAAAATGTAAGAATGTCCTTAAACATTATTCTGTATCTAAGCAGTTTTTCAACAAATTTAATCAAAATTTTGTTTCATCTTTTAAACATTTATATTCTGATTATTTAGTTCTGACACTCTAAAAGTGTTAATGTTCATTTATCACACCTTTTCAGAGCTTCGCTTTTATGGATGTTGTCATCCTTGTTTACCTATTTTGACCCCACCCTTTTAAATTTTTTTATAAGCAAATCATTTTGTTATTTAAATTTCCTTGTTTTAAATTAGTAAATGGGTTAATGTTTGGCTTTATTTCTTAAAATGTTTTTAAGATGCATTTGTTTGAGCAAACAAGGAGGGAGGTTTGTGACATTAATAGTTTGAGTATGGGGAATGTCTTGGTTTATAACAGGTGCAACTCATTACCATGCAGTTAGGACCTCTAGACAAAATTTGTGCAATTAAAGATTTGGCTATCTATTTGGTGTTACCTTACTTAATACCCTTGGGCGATTGAGCGCGTTACATTGCAATTTAGACACAGAGTAGGTTCAAGGTGGGGTTGAGAGGACGTGGGGAGACACCGAGCCCCTAGAGGTAATACTGGTATAAGGACAAGTATGTTCATAAGAAGAACAGCATTATTTTACTATACTGAATTTAACATGGACAAGTATAAATACAAGTAGAGCAGCAATATTATACAATAGTGATGTTTAAGTAATGTTGAAGTATATTCATAAATAGCACGGCAAAATTATATTATGCTGTCCCTAGTAATCTCTCCTCGTGGAGTAAGCGTGAAGAAAAGTAAATTGCTTACTTAATTGTGCCATTTTTGTGGTAAATTACTGATTTTAACAAGTGCATTTATATCCACAAGTTTGTCAGCAACATTATGATAATCTAAATTTAACCCTTAAAGATCGGGCCCTAATTCCCACCTTAATAGATCAGGGGGGGGGTTTCTTATTGACCCCCCCCCCTCTATCTCGGCTCCTGTTACAGTTAGAGACATAAAATTTTTTTCTGGTGGTTCATGTGTATTTTCAGAGAAAATTACTTTTTCTAGTCATAGCGGTCAGACCGCTCCTTAGCTGCTTTATAGCGGCCAGCCGCTAAATATTAAAACAGCTGTAGAGCGGCCAATTTTGCAGCTAGGATGACCAAATTTTAGGACGAACTTTAATTTTTCATAACAAAAAAATACTTTTTCTGATCATCGCCGGTTACGGTGGTAAAACAGCAGTTGGCGACGCCAATTAATATTTTTATCTGTTTATTGTTGCTCAAGGATTTACTAAAAAAATTTATATGTCTCTAGCTGTAATATAAGCCACGATATTCATGATATATGTTTGTAGTAAAAGCCGGACAAAAAACGGTCATAAAGTCGGTCAGGGAGCGGTCAAACGGTCATAACACCACTTTTCTCAGAAGGTCATTGATATCTAAGTATTCACCAACAAAATTTTAGGTTTTCCTTATACACAAAAGTCATAATATAGAAATTAAGATTTATTTAAAATTTTTTCTAAATTTGGTGCCACCTAACCGACTTTGACCGGACGCCACGACCCACACAGACCAGATATCCTTATAAGATCAACTCTTGCCAACGTATAATTACAAAACTTAAATAGTCATGAAGTCACAACTCTCTATCTTACCTACAAAAAAAATGACATTGAAATAACTAGAGGGGGGGGGGTCAATATGACCTCCCCCCCCCCCCCCCAATCTGTAAGGGTTAACAAGGACATTAGTAACGCAACATTATTGCTTCTAATGTTAACAAGGACAGTTATATACATATGTAAAACAACAACATTATACTATACTAATTTAAAACAAGGATAAGTATATCCATAAGTAGGGCAGCAACATTAAACTATTTAACAAAGTATCCTCATTCCTCTCCCCCTCTGTTTTTTAAAAACTTTCTGAATATAATTGGTTCTTACACAAATAATTTTTTTTTATTACTCCCTTATCATTTCTACTAGCGGCTTCGCCCCTAGCCTCTAGGGGCTTTGCCCCAAGAGGTTTAATCAAACCAATTTTTCGTATTTTAGATTTAAAAGAAAAATAAAAAAAATAAAAAATTTTTTTGGGGGGGCAATTTTTTTTTTTTGGGGGGGGGAGTCGACCCCACTATTTTAATTTTAATATTAAAAAGAAAAAAAAAATTTTTTTTTGGGGGGTATTTTTCATTTTTTGGGGGGGTTGGGGGTGTCCCACCCCCCAAGAAAATAGCTTAAAACCATCACAGGACCAGTAGGTATAATCCCTGAATAGTAGAGCCCAATCGGTTCAGCGGTTACTGAGATCTTAAGCTTCAGACGGACAGACGGACAGACAGACGGACAGACATCGTTCTACTTTGTATTATAGATGGCATTGGGGTACCCAAAAATATAGGTACCCTAAAGTTTTTCTGTGTGTGTGTTTTTGTTATGCAGCAAATGCTACAATAATATTTATAATTCAGTACCAAATTTTGCCTTGGATTGTTGGGCTTGTTTTTATAGCTTGTAAGCTCATTTATTTGATTGGATCCACCTGTAAAACTGTAAAAATTGAATTTTGGGACTTATCTTCTAGGGGCTAGTGGAACAAAAGATCCCCCAAAACACTAAAAATGTAAGTTCTGAGCTTATTTTTAAAGAAATCAATCTGATTTTTTTAAAGAAAACTTTTTTAACATAACTTAACTAATTAACCATTACAGATTTCATTTCAGGACTTCCTTTCTAGAGGCTAGTGGAGCAAAAGACCCCCTCTAAAACTATAAATATGAGTTCTGAGCTTATTTTTAGTAGCAAAGCTATTCTATAATTAGTAGTGAAGCTACTCTATTATTTGCAATGTCTATCTGTCTGTCCGTCCATCTGCCCATCTGTCAGAGACAGAAAGGGTGAAACATGATTTTTTCAACTGCTATAAAAGATACAGAGCTGAAATTTTTAGGGATAATTATGGTAATAATCTTCATATTTTCATTAAGTTTTGCCAATTGTTTGGGGTGCTAGATCGATTCTAACATTTTTAAGGACTTTCAAGCTTTTTTTTGAAAGGAATGGTAATTTCCATTTCAGGTTGTAAATCTTTTTTATTCCCAAAACTTTTAACCTTGGAACTAAAATTTGTGGGTATAAATAATCCCAATAATAGAAAAATGCTTTTAACTCTAAAAACTTAATTTTTTCATCACAATGTGTATAATAAGGGAAAAATTATTCCGACATTTTTTGGCCCCCTTTTCAACATATCTCTTTAGATCTCTGGTAAATTATGCTTTTGAAAATCAAAACTCATTTTGATGAAATTCTATTTTGTTGATATCTTTTTTGTTAATAAAGTTAGGATCATGAAAATATCATTAACCTTACAAGACTCAAAAAAATACTTTCAACTTAAAACTTATTTTAACTTTTTACTTAAAACTTATGTAAGTTACTTTTTCTTAAGTTACTTTTTCAAAATTTAGGCTCTTTCTAAAATTTTTTTCTTGTGTGGAAATGTTAAGAGATCAAGAACATATGCTACTTTTTTTGATACACTAAGTAATATGGTCTGTAAACCCTAAAAAATACTTTTTGTGTGTCATGCTGTATTACATAGAAGCTCCACAATGATGTCTTAGTTCCTAAATGCCAAATTTTATTGGGGGTGGGGGTTATCATACCTGTACATCCCTCCCCCCCTTAGACATCAGTGCACTTCATTGCTTGTTTTTATATATAATAGCTTTAAATTTTTTTTTGAATAAAAGTCTAATCCCAAATGACAAATACTATATTAGATATTTTACTATTATTTATTTATTCTAAATGTTAATAATAATTCATGAATATTTATTGTAAATATTAAAGAAACATATGTTAGAAAGAGTAGTTTTGTGTATTTCATATCAATATTAAATATATTTTATTTTTAGTAATTTTTTCTCAGGAGTTTACTTCATTGGAGAACAGAGTTGATAAGTCAATCAAAATATCATTAGAGTACATTAGAATCACTCCAAAGACAGATTGTCTCAGTCTGTGGTTAGAGTGGTTTTGCTGGAACTTTATAACACAACTTTAAATCAGAAACAGAAGATTGATTTATGCAGAAAACTAGTGAATTTGATTTAAACATCTAATTTGTATAAATTTAAAACAAATTTCATCAGTCATTTTTTAAACATGAAAAGAATATAAAATTGTTGAATGTATTGTAATACTGTATAATATCATGTAGTTTAATATAATTTGACTTACACATTTTTTTTTTACATTGATTATAGGTTCAATTTTGCCAATTTTCATCATGAAAGTAGGAAATAAATCACAAAAATGGCTTGTTTAAGTAAGGATTTTGTAGCAAAAATGGAAGATTTAAATAAGAAATTAATCTCAAAAATGGCTTGTTTAAGTAAGAATTTTGTAACAAAAATGGAATATATAAGTGGGAGATTAATCACAAAAATGGCTTGTTTGAGTAAGAATTTTGTAGCCAAAATGGAAGATATAAGTAGGAATTTAATCACAAAAATGGCTTGTTTAAGTAAGGTTTTTGTAACAAAAATGGAAGATATAAGTAGGAAGTTAATCACAAAAATGGCTTATTTAAGTAAGGATTTTGCAACCAAAATGGATGATCTAAGTAAGTAATCAACCCCAAAAATGGCTTATTTAAGTAAGGGTTTTGCAACAAAAATGGATGATTTAAGTAAGCAATCAACCCCAAAAATGGCTTAATTAAGTAAGGATTTTGCAACAAAAATGGATGATTTAAGTAAGTAATCAACCCCAAAAATGGCTTATTTAAGTAAGGATTTTGTAGCAAAAATGGATGATTTAAGTAAGCAATCAACCCCAAAAATGGCTTATTTAAGTAAGAATTTTGCAACAAAAATGGATGATTTAAGTAAGTAATCAACCTCAAAAATGGCTTATTTAAGTAAGGGTTTTGCAACAAAAATGGATGATTTAAGTAAGCAATCAACCCCAAAAATGGCTTAATTAAGTAAGGATTTTGCAACAAAAATGGATGATTTAAGTAAGTACTTAACCCCAAAAATGGCTTATTTAAGTAAGGATTTTGTAGCAAAAATGGATGATTTAAGTAAGCAATCAACCCCAAAAATAGCCTATTTAAGTAAGGATTTTGCAACAAAAATGGATGATTTAAGTAAGTAATCAACCCAAAAAATGGCTTATTTAAGTAAGGGTTTTGCAACAAAAATGGATGATTTACGTAAGTAATAAACCCCAAAAATGGCTTATTTAAGTAAGGATTTTGTAGCAAAAATGGATGATTTAAGTAAGCAATCAACCCCAAAAATGGCTTATTTAAGTAAGGATTTTGCAACAAAAATGGATGAATTAAGTAAGTAATCAACCCCAAAAATGGCTTATTTAAGTAAGGGTTTTGCAGCAAAAATGGAGGATTTAAGTAAGCAATCAACCCCAAAAATGGCTTATTTAAGTAAGAATTTTGTAGCAAAAATGGAAGATATAAGTAGGACATTAATCACAAAAATGGCTTGTTTAAGTAAGGATTTTGTAGCAAAAATGGAAGATATAAGTAGGACATTAATCACAAAAATGGCTTGTTTAAGTAAGGATTTTGTAGCAAAAATGGAAGATATAAGTAAGCAATCAACTACAAATATAGCCTAAATGGCTGAGAAGGGATTAAATTTTGAGGAAAAATAATCCGGATTAAAATCTTAATCTGTAAGACATTTACGGCAAAAGCGTCCGATTTGGCTGATTCTTATCCGCCACCCTTATTTTTGGGGTTTTTTAGGGGTTTATAGGGCAATAATAGTTCTTCAAGTAAGCAATTAACCTACGAAAATGGCTCGTTAGTCCGACATGTCCGATTTAAGTAAGCCACTTTTGTTGTAAAGTGCGGACTTTCCCGATGTGAGCACGTCCTACTTAAATCTGACAAAAATGCTTATATAAGCACAAAAAAAGGTAAATTGCTGAGACAGAGATTACTAGGGGTTGTATGTCTTAAATAATTTAGAATACCCCACTACATTGCATTGTAAAGCCTTATTATGTTAATATTACTAGATCCTTTTACCCACTCAAGTGTACCCTAAATAATTTCATAAACCCCACTTCACTGTAAAGCTTATTCTCTTAAAATTCACTAAATCCTAATACCTAATCTAGTATATCATGAATAATTTCAAATATCCCACTACATTGTAAAGCCTAATTTAAATTATCTTAACATTAGTAGAGCCTATTACTCACTATACTATAAAATAAAGTATTTCAAATATCCCACTGTAATGTGAAGCTTATTTTTTCCACATTAGTACAGCCTAATATCCACTCTAGTATATCCTGAATTATTCCAAATGCCACACTTCACTGTAAAGCTTTTTCTCTTAATATTACTATATCCTATTACCCACTCCAGTATATCCTGAATTATTTCAAATTCCAAACTACACTGGAAAGCCTAATTATCTTAACATTAGTAGAGCCTATTACTCACTATACTATAAAATAAAGTATTTCAAATATCCCACTGTAATGTGAAGCTTATTCTTTCAACATTAGTACAGCCTAATATCCACTCTAGTATATCCTAAATTATTTCAAATGCCACACTGCACTGTAAAGCATTATTCTATTAACATTACTTAATCATATTATCCACTTTAGTATATCCTAAAAAATTTCAAATGCCACCCCACACCGTAAAGCCTTTTTTATCTTAACATTTCTAGGTCATATACCCACTCTAGTTTTCTCCTTATTATTTTAAGTGCCCAACTAATCTGAAAAGCTTATTCTCTTAACATCACTAAATCCTATTTTCTGTTAAGTTTGGATAACAATCACCTAAATAGTGTTCCTTTAAAATTATAAAGATCTTAATAACAGCTAAATTTCTTCTTATATCTTTATTTGTCTATATTGCAATTTTAAGCTGATAATGTTCACTGTCTTTACATATTTCATACTTTCTTTTTATGTTTCTTCGCTCTTTATTATATTAAATAAATTCAAAGTTCTTTTTAACGAATAATATCTATTTTGATATTAGAGTAAAACACTACAGGGGGGGGGGGGAATGGCTTATATAACTGTATCTTCCCATCAGAATGACCTTTTGCCGACTTTCAATTGAGCCATTGAAAATCAACCAATGGTGTGTCGGTAATATTAGCAAAGCCAAGTAGCAGGAAAAAAATTGCTAGCAGACGAAAAAGATCATTGCAAAAGGGAGGGAGGTAGTTATCTGTACATCTATACTTTAGATCTGTTTTTTTTTTATTAAAACTAAAGTGTTGCTAATTTCAAAAATATTTTTTGTGGGAACTCTTAAAAATAACATCGATAACAATCACAAGATTAATAAATAATAAACCCTCCCAAAAACCCTTTTCTAGGGTGTGCCTTCGCTTTCGCAAAAATTACACCATCAAATGTACATATAATCGTAGAAAAAATTGCAAAAAATAAGAGATTATTAATATTGATGAAAGAAAATGGCGTTGTTTATGTTTTTGTAATTATTTTGAATTGTTTAAGTTTGTAAATTATTTTTGCTGATGTGATGACACGCCGTTGCTTTATTCCTCCCTAATTCTCTTATAACTCTTCCCTAATCCTTATAATTACACTTTCCCTTTTATTATCCCCTTCTCTTAGAGAGAAAGAGGACACATAAACTGTTATATTAATCTGCATTCCTTTTTTCCAACAAATATACCAACCTACCTAATGATGTGAAAAAAGTGATTTGTCAAACTTTGTTTTTCATTTCCTGAGCTCATTTTTTTAAAATGAAAAAACATACAATCATTAAGAATTTTTTTAGATCATAAAAAGGCTTTGCCCCTATATGATTGGTTATTTATTTTAGTGTACTTTTTGTTTTTCTTATATTTTTCCTTTCTTAAACAAATACAATAAGACAGATTTTTTTTCTTCAGTAAGTGTTTTTTATCAATTATATTAAGTTATCAAATAATCAAAATAATAATTTTCTTTGATTTATTGATGAAATAACAATAGTTATCAATGGCTTTTATTATTACTTTCTAAGTTTGACTCAAAGAAAGAGTAATTTTAGAGTTTATCATATAATAATATTTTTTTTGTGGGGGGGGGGGCTATTTCTCTTAGAAGGGGGGGGGGGTGAGTGGGTACTCTCCAACTTCCCAGGACTTTGCAAAGTTTAGATGTTAGCGAGTTTCTTCGATATAGACACACTCTAAGACATCCTGTTACTTTCAGAAAGGATGTATTAGTTTTAAAAAATTCTTTTCGGTCATATATGAAGTGGTAATTTGATTTCTGCGCACTAATGGATGTTGTTATTCTTGTCAATTAAACACATTTATTATTTATTATGAAACTTATATTAGTAGATTAATATACGAAGAAGTCTTTAACAACCTTTACCCCCATTGCACGTGCTTTTAAGGGGCGTTGTCGTTGTTGTTAGAGTATATAAATGGGATGGAGAAGGAAGGGTAATTATATTGTTATCACCTTATCTAAGCGGTCAAACTACGCTAGTGGTTTCCTAGATTTTTTAATAGATCCCTATTACAGTAAGGTTACAATTATACTATGTTTGTTTATATGGTGCAGTAATACTGTTGTTCATTAATGACTATAGAATCAGTAGTAAATAAACCAAATAAACACCTGCAATTAATCTACAGATTTTAACGATTTCCAGAAGTCTACTTAAAAAATATAATTGCACATATATAAGGGTTATTAAAGTATAGAACTAATTAATGTACATTTTAAATTCATAGGGCGACTTTAACATAACATAATCTAAAAATATATATATTAATCTTTCTAAGTCTAGAAAATCTTTTAATACATAATTGGGGGGGGGGGGGGTTAGGTGCTTTCCTAAAAAGATTTCAAGGTCATATAAACATAACCATAGGGGTATTAATCTTAAATGTATGGTTTTAAATTACAATAACAATACTTTCAATAAGTTCAAACCACAACATTTTAGTGCACAATAGTATGCATTAATGTGTTGTTCATTTTAGTTTATTTCAGACATGGGGGAGTTTGGTCAAAAGGTTTAAACTTGGGTATGTGGTATAGCATTACTTAATTATTCTTCTGTTCTTAACTATTTGCTTTCATGTAATGTTGAACCGATGACCAACATACTATCCATCCAATATAGACAAAAGTGTACAATACATTACTACATGGTGTTGTTCATCAAAATTATTCAGAAATTTGCTTGAAGCAATTTCTTATAAGCAAACCATCCCTCATTTCTAGGTGTTTTCGCGTTACAACAAATATCTTAAAATAGGAGGGGAAAAATGACTATCCTAACCTAGGGTAAAAAAGGAACGTACTAGCGACTGAGCCACTGTATCTATCTCTCTGTAACTATAAGGGCAGAGCAGTGCAGAAAAATAACCTAAAACAATCACGGGACCTATGAAAAGCTTCCCGTAAATGGAGTACTCAATCAGTTCTGTAATTATAGAAATATTAAGCTTCAGCCCAAAAAATCTTACTACTCAATATGATAGTATAAAAACCCTTTGATAAACTGTAATTGATGCATGCGTGTATGTCCAGAAAGATATCGAAAACTAGTAAACCGATAATTCCTCGATTTTTTTAGGATTGGTATTTAACACTTTGATTGCACAACAATTGTCTGAATGTCCCAGAAAAGAAAAGATAGAATTTAAAAGCAGCTTTGCTGAAATAAATTATCCAATCAACGAAATGTATGAACACCATGGTTTAGAAATTGTAAAGGCCTATAATAAGATGAGCACTTATATAGACAAATATGGATATAGGGGTAAGAAAAAATATCCAAAATTAGTGCAATAAGATATCTTATATTCCATGGTAATTATATTATTACTAGCGGCTGCGCTTCTAGCATTTAGGAGCTCTGAATTCGAAGGAGTAAGGAAGGTAAGAAAAAAGCCTAAAACTAAATTTAGATATAAAAATGAAATAGCCTAAAACCATCCAGGGACATATCAGAAGCTTCCACAAATGGAGAACCTAATCGGTTGAGTAGTTATCGAAATCTTAATCTACAGACAAAAAAACTTACTTTTTTATATAAGAAGATTATTATCTTTATAATTTTATACATTTTTTTGTTATATTTTATTAATCTTTTTTCTCTGATTTAACCATAGGGTGGAGTGTTTCTATGACAGGGGTTGAGTTTAGGGTTTTCGCGAATATGCGATATTATCAGGCATCTTAAGACAATGAGGATAAATAAATCTACAGCCCCAATTATTTTTTACCTTATTAAGAAAGAAAAAATTGGTGAAATATAATCAACATCATTTTTATTACGTTATGAACCAGTTTCTGTGTACTTGTCATGTTTTAATGTGCAGTTTGTACGAAACAAAAGTCGTGCAGTTAAAAGAGTGTTCTGTAATGTTAAATCTTAAGTGATGAGTATTTATCTAAAAAAAAAATGTCTCTAAAATGCCCAACCAATTTCCTTTGCTGACACCCCCCCCCCCCACACACACTTTCATTTTATTTTTAGAAATATCTAATAGCATATAATTCATCTGCAATAACCCTAATAAATGTAACACCAACACTTATCGTACGTGCACAAACGTACAAAAATAGAACCTATTTGAGATAAGGATAGTTGTTGTGAAAATAAATTAGACGATGCACTTAAATCTATAATTGTCCTGTTCTACAATAACATACATTAAGGTTATAGTATGTTTGTTTGTCATTCAAGAACTATAAATAAGCTGGAGAATTTTTTTATGAAAATAGGAAAGTACTACACAAAAAAAACTAATCTCTCCACTTATCATTTCTTTTTATTTCTAAATTATTAGATGGAGGGGGGGGGGGGAGTACAGTGCTCGACTAGGCACTTCAAGAGAAACCGTCCTGGGAAAAATTTTCGTCTTTTATGACATTAAAATCATATTGAGTATACATATCCCCTCCCCCGAAGAAGAACGTATTATTCAAATTTATCTGGGTAAAGTGGTACACCACAATTCTATATTGAAAACAGATTTAAATTTCCATATGTACAATTTTGCTGCGGTTCGTTCCCTGTATGTCTTGGGTGTTGGTACTATGTCGACATGACGATAATGGATGTAGAATATATGTGGATATTATGACAAGGGAAAATTATCGTCAATTCAGTTGGCTAACAGTCATGGAACTCCAAAATGAGTACATGGGTTAAAGGAGGTGGAAGAGTAAATTTGTTTGTTTTTTAAGCCCGCTACGTGTTTCTCTTCATTAGAAAACATGAAAAACTGGTGTAAGATCCAAGTAATAATATAATTATTATGAGGATAAAATGTCAGAGTCGACATAAACTATTGATGAGTTTGTCAACACAGTATATCTAGGTTTAGCAGGAAAAATATTTTGTTGCTCAGTGTTGTTCAGCGTAAAATATTTGACAAATTGAATAGTCCAATTTAGCTAAAACTTACATACAATTTTAATTAACAAGGAACAATTTTCTTTCTGTGTGTAAATAAGCAGTTCTATACATAACTAAAATCAAATACTTTTTACTTAAATCACAAAATAAGTATTAATGTTATTTTTTGCAAAAAGGAATTTAAGTTTGTATGAATGGTACTCATTGTGTCATAAGTATTTATTTAACATTATTTCTTCAAAATAATAGGTATGTGGCATTTGATTTTTTTCGTTTTGTACATTCTTTTGTTTATTTGTCTGTCATTTAGCTATTACATAGTCTTTCTATTTGGTTCTCTGTTTTTTTTTTCTGTCTATTGATATGTCTGTATGCTTGTCAGTCTCTTTGTTTGTCTCTGTCTTAGTCCATCTGTCCATGTTTGTATTGTATGTATGTCTGAAGGTTTGTCTGTTGGTTTGTCTGTTGGTTTGTCTGTTGGTTTGTCTGTTGGTTTGTCTGTTTGAATATTCGTCTGTCGGTCTGTTTGTCTATCTGTTTTTTACATGTATGTCTTTTAGTATGTTTTTCTGTCTGTATAACTGCCTCTTTTCTATATGTATGTCTGTTAATTTCATTTCAATCTGCCTGTTTATTTGTGTTTCTGTCTGTCCGTCTATCTATGTATGTAAGTTGTCTCTCTGTCTGTCTTTTTGTCTGTCTTTCTGCCTGTCAGTCTGTGCATGGAATGCTGATTGCAAAATAGATTTTGTTGAATTAATGTACATCTCTAAAAAATACATTGCAGAAAGTCATAACAAATTTTTTTTACATACAATATCCCTTATATTTTTAAACATTATTTGTTTTTAATAAACACAAACTAAAGAAAAAAAATCTTATTACGTTAGTAAAATTACTTAATAATAACAATAATAACTTTTCATTGAAATTGAAAGTTTTAAACAAAAATGAAATTTTACAAAGGAATATAAATTACAAAATATTCTGATACTTTCATCTATATACGGGTAAAAGTATGTACATATTCAAGGAAGCTTTGTATTGATTGATCATAGTTTATAAGGGTTTAATTTATGGGTGATGAGGGTTGATCTGTTCTACACCTCCCCTACTTGAAAACGACCCTCAGAAATTTTATATTCCTCAAAAATTGCTTTTTGAACACTAGCTGTTTGAAAGATATGTTTTAATAAAATTCTTAGATAAAAGTAACATGTTGTTTCTCTGTAGCTTAAGATCTTACTAACCACTGGACTGATATGGTTCATCTGAAGCTTCTTAGGCACAAGAAAGGTTTACAACTATTTAAGGGGAGGGTACCTCCCACCATCCCAAGAGAAATGGCCCAAAAAATGATTTACTCTCTCCACCCATCCCCCATCACTTTCCTCAAGTGCCTCTAGAGGCCTCTAGGTATGTAGCCACTAGTTGTACATACGATGCTTAACCTAAAGTATACTTATGTAGTAGCTTTTGTTTTTCTAATTATTTTCTAAAGAATGTCAACATTTTAAGTACTCACTTATGTAATATGTTTTGGTTTATTTTTATAGCAATAATAATTATTTTGGCGAAATAATATGAAGGATACTAAAATTAAATCTTTTTAACATTTGAAGACAAAATTGTTTTTTTTTATGTTTGATTTTAAGGAAGTTCTAATCTATCCCTAAATAATAGCCTTAAACCTTCAAAGAACAAATGTATAGTTTCTTTGACAATTAAAGATTTATCGGTCAGGACCATTAAATGAAGATTATACTAAAGATATTAAAAAGATTTATAAATGTTTCATTTATAAGTTAAAGTAGGGAAAACATAGATTCATATTTAACGTTACAAACAAAGGTTGTCAAATTAAAGGGTTAGTTGCATATGATAATTCAATGTGTCTTATTTAATAAAAAGGGTCTGATTTTGATATCTGATCAAACTATGAACATAATTCTTATAGTTTTACTTATAATATAATGTTAAAGAGTGTACCTTTGAGTAAAAACAAACAAAGGACATTCTGATGTGTTAGGAGAAATCATATTTCTTTTCAATGAATAAAAGCACAGTAGGAAATTTGAGTTGGTTATTGTGTACCGAAGCAAACAATCTAGAAACATAATTTATTAATCTGAGATTTGAAATATGGGGATAAGAACATGGTCGATGGATTCATGTACGCCTGTAATTACCTCTTCTGTTTGGACAATGCTAGTATGCCCCACCGAGCAACAGATATAAAACCGTCAACGAATAAGAGAATTTTTTCTACGTGTTTGGGTCGAGTACAATTTATAGCCCAAAGGCCCCTCCCTCGATTACAAAAAAAATATTATTTTTCGATTAATTAGACAGTAATCAATTCAAATTACTTTCTATAATATTCTAATAATTCTTTATTAATTTCTTATTATAGTGTGACAATAGTGTTAGTACCTGCTACTTAGCCTTCTACTGTACTGTCATGCTATACTGTAACTGACAAACTTTGAAACTAGACCATTTTTGGTTTCTTATTTCAACCATTCATAATTTTTACCGTTCCCAAGCTTTTAAACACAAAAACACTTCTACTTTAGAAATCAACTTGCGATTGCGCCCCCGTCATCTAGGGGCTTTTCTTTCACAAAATTGACATTAATCTAAAAATAAAATAGCTTAAAACCATCACATGACCTTTGTAAAGCTTACCTAAAATAAAGAACACAACTCCGATTTAGTAGTTATTGAGATCTTAAGCTCTTCAGAGTGTTTCCTATGGCTAGAAAGATGTCATTACCAGCTAAACTGGTATTGGTCAAGAGAGAGTTATGGCTATATGGTGTAAGACTTGGTTTTAGAATTGACCCAAAACATCACCAAAAAATCACGGACTTAAAAATTCTTATAATTTGTTTATATAAATTATGAACGAGCGAAAAAATCCAAAATTATAAATTAAAGAATGTTGAAAAATTAAATAAGATAGATTGACCTAGTTTCTACACCTTAAAACTAAAAATGAAAATAATAATGGAATGAAAAACTTAATAAAAAATATTGATGATATTTGCTCATTTTCTTACCCTTCCTCATTCATTGATGTTTCTGGAGTACAGCAAAATTGACTGGTATCATATCTGAAATATTTAAGAAAAAGAAAAAAGGAGATAAATAACTGTCCTGTCTATATTTATGATGGGGACCATGTGCCGATTTTCAATTGTCACTACAATAGAGCAGAAAACAATTTGCTTGCAGACGAAAAAGGTCCTCACCATGTAAAATATGTAGTTGTCCAGGTTAAACATCTTTACTTATACATTAATTTATGAAACCAAATCATATTTTTATTTGTTTTGTTTAAGGAATTGTTGTTTAAGAAATGTTGGAATGAAAAGACATACACTTTTATAAAAGATATCAATTACGTTTATGCAGATTTTATGCTATAATTAAAAGGAAAATGTTACTAAGTTCTCTATTGTAGTAGATTTTTAGTCATAATCAAATTATGAAATGTACTTCACTAAAGATCTCAAAAACTACAGGTTATGATAATTAAACAGCTAGAGTAGAGTAAATTATTTTTAGATGTTGTGTAAGAACAAATTTATTAACTTTAGTCCTCTGACTTTTCAAAAAAAATAGGAAAAAGTCGGAGAATCTATCCAAGCAAGATAACAAGGACAACTATAATGATAACATGACCAAGGATAGCCAATGACAATAAACTAAAGGATGACTGACAGACGTACTAACAGACCTGTTATTAATCAACATAAATATAATCGACTAAATAATTCTTAAGTAAAATATAAGTAAAAATTCCACTACTTTTTAAAAAGTTCGGGTATAGTCCCTTTCGTAACACCGAACCTTATGGGGCGATTATTCGTATTTTTCACAGTAGCTTTTCTCCTATTTCTAGCCCCTGTGGGGGGCTCTAACTCTGCGGGGCCAATTATCTAACCCTGTGGGGCAATCACCTAACCCAATATAACCTAACCTAACCTAAAATAACCTATAAAAAGCCATTTAAAAAATACGACGAATCGCCCCATATGGGGCGATGTTACGAAAGGGACTATTCCCAAAAGTTCTATAGTCGACTTAAAACTTTTGCATTCTTAACAATAATTCTTCATTTTATGACAATGAGTTTGAATTTTCAATGTAAAAAGAAAAATTCTTGAAAGAAATTATCAAATCAAATGATTAAAGTCGTCATTTTATTATTGAGTAGCTACGCTAGTTAAAAAGTCGGAGACCCAATCCAACTTTAGATTAAATTCTTAAAATTACATTTTCCAATTGAATGAACTTTTGCAGAGAATTGGATCCATGTTTTTTTTGCCTTTAATGTTTTGAGCAAGATAAGCCGGCTCAATACCAGCTGAGTATCCACAAATTCCCCAATAGTAGCTGAGTATCCACGTATATTTCCCAAGAGTTGTTGAATATCCACACTTTTTCCCTATGGTAGTTGAATATCCACAATAGTTTCCTATTGGTATTTTCATTATATCCTTTCATAATGCTGATTCCTATGACAATAAAGCACATTAATGCAAGCAATTCTCACCTATCATTTAACTTTAATACAGATTTAGGAACCAAATATTGAAAATTAACATTTTGAACATTAACTTTTGTTGAGTGCCAGAACTGAACATACAAAATATGAAAATATAAGGATTGGCAAAATTATACGTAAATTTGTTGCAAAACTTCTTAAATACAGAATTCTGTTTAAGGACATACTGACATTTTTAATACTTGATTATAGAGATGCTTCGCACATAATATTGTACCTTTTTGAAATAAGAATCAGTAATCCAAAAATCAGATGAATCGGATGATTTTATCATATAAAAAATTGTTATTAAAAAAAGTAAAATAATCAACATGTTTAAAATGGAGTTGCTACGCTTCCTAAATCGTACCTTTTGTATTAAATCAATAGGACAATTCTAACATGTATAAATTAACAAAAAAGCTAACCAAAATAATTGTTTAAAATTTTATTTTCCCCCAATGGTAGTTGAATATCCACACATTTCCCCAATGGTAGCTGAGTATCCAAAAATGACCCCAATAGTAGCTCAATATCCACGTGGATACTCAGCTGGTATTGAGCCGATAAGCCTTATATGAAAATAACAGTATGAACCTAATCGATGGACCGAGATGGCTCCAATTTACAGTGAAGCTTCTTATAGGTCAAGAGAAGATTTATACATTTTGGGGGATGAATAATTCCACTCAACAAGGAGAAATCGCCCATTGTATTGAAAAAAAAACTCCCGAATAAATTTGGTTTCTCCCCAAGCAAAACCATGTTACTTGCTATTTATCATACATTAATAGAAAAATATTTTTCAAGCAACCAACTACCATTGTTTGGAGGTATTTTACAAAAAGTTATTTCAAGATATTCCCCTCGTATGCTACCAACCTTTATTTTGCAAAAAGGTTAAAAAAGGATAGCATTAGCTATTTCATAATAGTTATTAATTGTAAAATTAATTACAGCTTCGTTGTCCCCATAAGGGCAAAGGCCAGGGCCAACAAATCTGGTTTCATTTTTTTATGATTTAATATTAGTGGATAGTTATTTAAAATACGACGCAATACATGATTTTCATTATGGCTCAGACAGGTTCTAATCAAGCGTATATTATCTAATGTTTAGCCTTACTTGAGAACATAAGAACGCTAAAATTATCTTTAATCAGTTAGCTTAAAGATTGAAACACCACGCATTTCCCCCCCAAAATGGTTTAAAAGTTGAAAATTGAAACAAATACATAAGTGAATTTAAACTAATTGAACAGAAATATTAAATGAGGGTTAGTAACCCTGTTAGTCTTGGGAGCAACAGATGACATTTGATTACATTGGAAAATTATTTTAAAATACGGTAAAGAAGTATCCTAATGTTTTTTGCTCTCTAAATTGTTATTTTGAACTTCCTAAGTTCTATGAGAGGCTACAATATAAAGGAGAAACATACCGGTTCAGAGGTTTAGCGAGAACCTTCGATACAATCAAACAGACAGACAAATGTGCCTCGGTTGTTAAATAAATGTCCACAAAAAAATAAAGTTACAACAAAAAATAAAACAAAAAAGAATTGTAACTGGACAAAATATGGCTAATGTCCCAAAAAAAATAATTAAGTTGCAAAAAAAAAAATAAGATAGCAACAGGACACATCGATAGTAATTAATATTAACATTTTAATGCTTTATTTTATCATACACAAAAATGTGATTAATTAATCTGTAAAGGTGGTAGCTCCCTTGCTGATGGGCGATTACCCCCTAAAAAAATATATATATTAATTGTAATATTTAATCAGCCAGCCCCTTCACTGCTTGGAGGTGCATGTCGTCAGGCCAGAGGAAGCCGCGGCTTGTAGGAAATATATATTATTATTATTATTATTATATCCTGTTACTTTATTATAAAAATGATCAGGTGTGAAGAGATTTGTTACAGACAGACAAATATCCTGTTACTTTATTATAAAGATGATCAGGTGTGAAGAGATTTGTTTTTATAGATGTTGTCATCCTTGTTTTCGTTAAATTCCCCCTTTTGGAATTTGTCACCCTTGTGAAAAGAAAACTTTTCGAGTGTTTTTGTAAATTTTTGACACTTTTTTGATGTTTACTGCAGATATGTGATTTTGACATAAAGTATAATAATTTTTATCTTGTTTCATTCTTATTAATTTCTTAGTAAATACACCCCTAGAGGCCTCGACCCTCGACTGTAAGTTTTTTAGTTTTTTTTTATAAAGAATTTATTTTAAAATTTGCATGTGTTTAAAAAAAAAAATATTCACTTTTCCTGAAAATAGTTACTAACCTTTCCTGGACCAATGATAAGCTTCACTGTAAAGGAGAACTATATCTACCAATTAATTAGCGGGATACTACAGATAGACATCCTCTGTTACTTTTATGATAACAATTTCAAGACTTATAACGTTAACGAAATAAAAGATTGCATTAAAGTATAAATATCCAAATATCTAGTTAAAATATTTTCTCGTATTCATTTGAATCCGGTGGATAGGAACCGGTTCTCATGAATACGAAAAAACTATGTCTAGCATCGTATTATATCCAGTTTTCTACGAATATAGAAATGTACAATCATAAGATTAAAACCAGTTTTTTTAGCCGGTGCCTCCGGCACCTCGGGGCTAAAAAAACTAGTTTTAATCTTATAATTGTACATTCTATATCCGCGGAAAGCCGTTTATAATACGATACGAGAAATAACTATTACCAAACATTCACTGTGATTCTTATTGTTTAGGATATCTATATCGACATACATATTGTACTGGATGAACTTATCATTCAAGATATTGTTTTCAAGTTTATGTCCAATTGACTTTGAATAAGAGATACAAATATGGATTACAAAGATCTAGTAGATCGAGAATGTATGTAAATTTTTAAAATACATGGGAAATTTCCAATAAAATACTGCTTTGAACAGTTCGGTTTTGTCTGGTATATTTTACAAAATAAACCTTTTTTCCAGTATGGCTTAAAAAACAATTGTTATCCGCTGGATTAGAACCGGTTACACTGAATCACAGACAAGTTTCCACGAATAATGAATAAAAATCCTAAAATTCCCCGGGCCAACTGGAGTTAATATTTTTATTTATTTTATCTTACTGTCTGCCGAAAACTATCTATAGTGTGATGCGATAAATAAATTGAGATAACCCCATCTTTTAAAAAATGTACACTGTACAAAATAGGACTTAATCTATAATAGGATAGTTTAATATACGATTGCCCTCTACGAGTATGAAGACAATTCTAGCTTTACTTGCTTAAAAATGACATTTTTAATGCATAACATGCAAAACAAAATGGGACAATAGGACTCAAATTAGTAAGCCCAAACAATAAAATTTTATTTTATCATAAAATGCACAATATCTTTATTCGTGCACGTATGTAATTCAATTTTGAATACAGCAGTACGAAAAGTATGGATATCAAATAAACTTGAAACATATATTTTCGATAAACAATTCTTCTATTTTATTATCACATGACATTAATTTTATTTGCATCAATAGCCAATTGCAACATTTTGCTTTTTAGCCTTACAACATGGGAAAATTTGCAGTGGCACCACTTAGACAATTTGCTGCCGCAGCCACTTGAAAAAAAAAAAAAAAAAAAAAACTGGAAATTGTAAAGCTTTTTGTTTAACTTCTCTATGGATCTATTTTCTTATTTTAAACCTCTGGTGTATATTTTCTTGATATTTATGAGTTCCGCCGCCATTAATAATCAGATGTTGACATCCTTGTTTACAGAGTTTTTTAAAAGCGAAGCTTTTCTATAATTAGGGTCTGTCCGTCCGTCCGTACGTCTGTCCGTCCGTCCGTACGTCCGTCACAGAGAGTTAGCTCTTTTCGTTAATTTAAACAGGTTAGAATTGTTCTATCGATTCCAAACTTTGCATGATAACTCCTATAGTAGTTAGGTACAATTTAAAAAGCGTAGCAACTCTATAAACAATACCAGAATGTCCGTACGTCCATTTTAAACATGTCGATTTTTAACTTTTTTGACAACAAATTTTTGTATGTTAAATTATCCGATTCTTCTGATTTTTTGAAAACTGATTCCTATTACAACAAGGTACAATGTTATAAGCGAAGCATCTCTATAAACAAGTCCCAAAAATGTAAGTATGTCCTTAAACATTATCATCTATTTATGCAGTTTTGCAACAAATTTTCCTAAAATATTGTTTGTACTGATGCATTAATATTCTGCTAATTCAGTTCTGACAATCTACAAGAGTTAATGTTCGTTTGTCCTTCCATATCAGAGCTTCGCTTTTATGGATATTGTCATCCTTGTTTTTATTACTACTACTATTTCTCAGGGGTCTTAAGATTGCACACTACTAGTTTTTACAGTCCCCAAAGATTTTAATGTGAGAATGTGTATATAAATCTTTGAGTATCATTATGAATTACAGTCCCCTTCCTTCCTTCCTGTTTATTACTAAGAATTTCTCTATGAGCCTGCTTGTTTATGAATAAGACTGTGATTGCAAAAGTCAAATATCAATAACTCCAGTCCTTTACATAGTAATAGTTAAAAAATTTGGAGTAAAATTTTACTTCTATCACCCTGCTACTTTACTGTAATAAATCATTCATGTTTTGTCTTCGAACCCGACCAATGTCTGACATTTTTATAATTAGGTGTTCAATAAAATTCGCGTTTTTTAGCTTCTGTAAATATCACATCAATACGGTTTTATATCTATTGTTCTAAAGTATAAGAATAGGATAATGTATTAATGTATATAATGTATAATACGTGACCAATAATCTTTATTTTTTGTTAGGCTATTAAATTGGTCTTAAGTTAAATATTCCCCCCCCCCCCCCAGGACTTTTTTATGTAGTAAAAAAGAATCGTTACGAGAGGGTTTATATCACTCCCTACTGGCTTGTTTGTGTATATAAAAAACAGGCTCTTTTGCAGATTTTAGAACTACATTATAATTGACGTTTTGACATCAATATCTTGACATCAGATTATGATTAAAGAACAGAGTTAATTTAGAGTGGCCACTAGGGACTTAAAAGGATAAGACAATGACCGATAAATTGATGTACATACCCAATGATGATACACAGAAATTATTTCTTGTGTGTATTACGATTATAGGTCAAAACGTTTGAACACTCAACTTTATGAACCAACCAATAAAATTCAATAAAATCTTAAAAGTTGCAAGGCCAACAAATAAAAAAAACTTTGGAGACTAGTGTAATAAACAGCCCAATGTCCCATTCTTCTTTGTGTGGCTAACTAAGTTTGCCTAGTAAGATCTCAAAAATGGATGGTTCGACATATAAAGAAGTTTTAGAGAAACTACTGTTCAAAAAAGGTATTAGGCTTAATAAAAAAGGGCTAAGTCAACCAAAAGAAGAAAAAAAACACCAGCCACTAAATGAAATTATAGTTGGGGAAGGGATTGGTGGGTTAACGCTAAACCCTTTTTGGCAAAATACTTAGAAGCGCATCTGCTAATAGTTCAAATGTTTATGAAAAGTAAATTGACTAAAGAAATAGCAAATTGTATGAATGTAAACCTCTAATGTTTAGACTAATAGAAACATATTTATATTATTTACTATTTAGTATTAATTGAATTTTTACTAGAAGCAATTTTAGTTAAATGTTAATTGATTAATATATGCATGTGTGTATAATGTATATTAAAAGTTATCATTGATTTATCCACGAAAGAAGTGGACAATGAACTATAGATTATACTGGTACAGAAAGTTTTTTTTAAGTTGGCTTTAGAAACTTTATCACATTTTAAAATCTTTTACTGCAAACTTTTCAACTAGTAATTTTATTTACATCTGAGATAATTCTGTTTATTATCATTCGGTATGTAGATCAATTTATCTTCTAATGTCATATCACTTAAAACCCGTGGTATTTGCTCATAAATATTTGTCTATCCTATTGCATAGTAAAAATGAGCAAATGAAAGTACTTTTCATTGGAAGCTTTGTACAATGCCCATAAAAATTTACGTCATATTGGCCTACCATTGATCAATTAAAAAAATATATATTAGCCTGTATTGGTAATTTACTCTGTGCAATGACCTGTTATTGGTCATTTGTATTGTATGACGTCATTTTTAAAGACACAATAAAGAGCTTCTTTTTATTGACAATATCTATGATGTGTAAATTTGTTCGCTGTTCTTCAATGGGAGCTTTTATCCTTGTTTTATTTGTGTTGTTCGTATGCAAAATAAATGCGTGCATTACTTTGATATGAAATGTATTTGAAAGATTTTATAGATCAGTTTAGATAGTATATAAACATATTCATAAGAAACAACAGACTTCAATCATCAAAAAATTAGCAAAACAGACATGTTTGAAGTGCCAGCGAAAAGTTTCATTCAAAAGAAACAAGAAAAAGAAATTGTAATGCGACATTTTTTTTGGTGCCTTTGAATTAAGCAACTCAAAAATCTTTGAAAGATATTAGTTTTTACAAATCAGGTAAATTGTTAACATCTCACATTAAATAGTGGGGTTATGCTCCCCCAAAAAATCATAAAAGGGGGGTTAAAAAAGACTTGAACGTCATTGCACCCTGTACTTAAAGATTGACCAAAAAACCACAACTATTTGTAGTTTTGTTTGACAATTGGAAAGAGAAGTAGAAGAATAAGTGTAAATACACTTTCGCATATAATAACTACACATCAGCATAGGTTTTAACATTTGCAATACTAGACTGTAAATTATGCTGGTCCTCAAAGTTTTAAAGTGTCATGTGTGACGCCATACAAATACGTCTAAATCCATCTCTTTTTTAGTGGTTTACTTTCATTCTTCTCCTCCCATCCCACCTTTTTAGACTTATTTTTAGGACGTCACACAGGCCAATTTCCAGAGCTGGATCTTTAAATCATTTAATGGTGAGCCAGATCAAGGTGAGCCGAACCAATCTGGCTCACCTCTCCGACTCACCCCGATCTGGCTCACCACTAAAATGATTTAAAGATTCAGCTCAGCGCTTCATATAAGAATTGAGTTGTAAAATGAAAATTAAGCTAAATTTGAGCTTTTTTCTAATGACTTAATAAGCGGAAATGATGGAACACTGATGAAATGATTGTATGAAAGATGAAAAGAGATCTTAAAACGATCAGAGAGAACAGAACTGTTTAGATTCAAAAACTGCTTTAAGGTAGGGTTGAGCCGGATATTTTTTTGGCCGGATACCGGATACCGGATATCCGGCTGATTTCAAATGCCGGATATCCGGTAACCGGCCGGATATCCGGCGTTGGCCGGATATCCGGTTATCCGGCCAAATTGCCGGATATCCGGCCGGATAACCGGCCAAATTACTACATATTAAAGTATCAAAAAAGGATATAGTCCCTTTTGTGGCAACGCACCTTAAGGGGCGATTCGTTGTATTTTTAAAATTGCTTTTAATAGGTTATTTTAGGTTAGGTTAGGTTATATTTGGTTAGGTGATTGTCCCGCAGGGTTAGGCAATTGGCCCCGCAAGGTTAGAGTCCCCCGCAAGGGGCTAGAAATAGGAGGAAAGCTACTGTGAAAATATGAATAATCGCTCCTTAAGGGTCGTTGCCACAAAGAGGACTATACCCGCAAAAAAATTTCTTCATAAACTAGTGTTTTATATTATACTAGCGGCTGCGTCCCTAGTATCTAGGGATATTAGAAGGGACATGAAAGTGCAGAAAAATAATTTAAAACCTTACAACGACTTTTTTTTATAAAAATGAAACAGCCTAAAACCACCCTGGGACCTATAAGAAGCTTCACTCTAAAGGAGAACATATCAGTTCAGCGGTTAGCGAGATCCTTCGCTACAGACAAAAAAAGCTTACTACTTTGTATAATAGGATAAAATTAAGATTAAAACTTAAAAATTAAGTAAGTATTAAATGATCTTTCTTCTTAGCAAATAAATCTAATGAACTATAACTTCCCTCAATCTGTAATATCAACCCCTAACGGTTGGAGGATGGGCAGGGATGTGGCGTTGAATGCCTGCCCCCCCCCCCCTCTGTTTTTTTCTATCCCATTTTCTGTGTATAAAAGGTAGAGGGCTATAACTAAGTGACTTTCGAAATATGGGTATGACACATAACTGAGAGTTGAAATTTTTTTAATACCTCCTTCCTGGCGGGCACAGGATGCCAGCAAATCTGGTAAGGTCATTCAGGAAAAAAGTAAAAATATTTTTTTACTTAAACAAAGCATTTCATGTTATCTAATACTAAAATATCCTATAGTCGTACATCCTCATATGTAATATAGGTGTTCAAGTTGATTTCAGGTTCCAGGTATAATCCTGTAAGTCCTGAACCTCCAGGTCTCCAGAAATCTTTAAACGGTTCCTGTGACCGCAAATTTTTACTTGAAGATTTCAAATTTTAAACTTAGGCTTTTTTATATGTCTTCATGACATATTACAACTTCATAAAATCCGTTGCCGTTTACCTGCAAACCGTCGGTTTGCGGCTGGCAGCTGCCAAGTACTGCTGCCACCGCCAAAATTTATGTTTTGAGATTTCTAATATAAAATTTACATAAATATAAACATATTCAGAAAAAATTGTTCTTCTATCTTCAATAATAAGAAAATTACAGCCATTTAAGATTTAAAAAAACAGAGATTTTTGTTGTAAAATATAAAAAATTTTATTGCCGGATATCCGGCCGGATAGTTTCAATATCCGGTATCCGGCCGGATATTGAAAATGGCCGGATATCCGGCCGGATATCAGGCCACACCGGATATCCGGCCCAACCCTACTTTAAGGAAGCACATATTAAAACATGGATATGTATTCTATTAAATAAACAAGAATGTAAAAATCCATAAGTAGCAAAGTACAAAAAAACAGACGTAAAGACAAAAAAAATAATTTCCATTGTCTTAGATATAAATTATAAGTATACATCCAAACAACTACCTGGCCCAAGTGGTGAGGCCGTTTTAGTCTGCTGAAAAAACTCTGATCTTTTGTTTTGTAGCGACTCGGCTGTGTATGTATTTCCGACGCTATTATTCAAAGACCCTTTTGAAAGTCGGCACAGGGTCCAAACCCCTTGGGTAGAGTTACATATAGATTGTGCCCCGTCTATTGTTATTAATGTTTGATGTCTTGGACAACCATATGAGATGTTTCAACCATCTATCTTTAGCAACGATTGAGAAAAATCAATTGTTCTTATTAAGTCTACCAGTTATAAACCATTTCAGGATTATTCAGTATGATTTTATTTTAGATTGCTTTTCATTATAGACATCTTTGCATACGCTAATTATTAAATTATGCTTATCAATATTAAAATATCTTTTATTTTTGTATCTTTTTAGTTTATCTCATTAAGAATAAAAACTGTCTAGCAAATGATATAAATACAGTTAATTTTTTAATTGATTCAGATTATAAAACATATTCTTATAAATCCAAAATTGCATCTGCCTTAAAAGCTCTAGGTTAAGTCCTGGAGGCGTGCGAGAGGGGGTTTTAGCAACCCAATGGAAAATGGCTTTAAGTCCTCTACAACCAAATAAAGATATTTTTTTACTATTTCAAAACCTTTAGAATTATTTATCCACCTGTTTTAGACATTATACTTGATTGTCTGACTATTTGCATGCAAAGTAAAATAATTTTATTAATCTATTATGCTTTACAGGAAGTTTTCCATTGTTAGATTTAAAATATTTTGTAGAGATTGGACTGCTATCAAAATTGCTCTGTTTTCAAGAAAAAAGAGTACATATATCTAGGAAACTACTATATGGGAATAATAGTCTATAATTTTTAAGAAAGCTTTATATTGGCCCAGTCTTGTTTCTAAAAATCTAATTCCAAATGATTTTGAATAACACAAATAAGACTTTATCATTAAACAAATGGGTTAAATATATAGCATAATGTAGTTGTATAGATTTTTGATAATTCAATATAAAGTCTGGTAACAGATGGTTGTATGGTTTATTAGTAGGTGTGTACAGTTCACTAACATTGGTTGATTTCTAAATAGTACAAAATCACAGCACAAATAATGTTCAGTATAGTATAAACTGAGCTGTGCTTATGATAGTTTTAGGACTAAGAGAATTTCCCCAATTCCTGAACGTATGCCTGATTTGACCGCTATAATACAGTGCAGCTGCTCTAAACAGGGGAGAGAAGAAAGAGGAGTGGGTTGAACAAAAGGAAGTGGGGGGAATAATGGGGGAAAGGGGGTTGTTAACGCCTACTCATTAGTGACCTATGGTTGGTTGCTGGTTGGGTGCCGTTCTCTGACGTTTATACAATTCTGCTAATGATTTTGCTGAAGATTTAAGTTAATTCTTGGTATGTTGATTTCTAGGATGATTAGGTCTGATACTGTTGGTTTTGTAAATTACCCAAGTAGTAGGTGCGTCCATTTTTTTTTAAATTTTATTTTGATCATTATACCAATTATTGTTTCTAATCTATAATTATGGGCATATAGATCTAATAACACTAATAGAAAACAAAATAGCGTTAGGCTTCGCCTTAATGGAGAAATAACAGTTGTGCTGTTTTGCAGGAATGTTCAGTTGTTATTATGGTTTTGAATAAAGGCCGTTTCTTTCGTTGCATTTCCTTGCAATTGCACAACTAAAATAAGTTTTCCGAAGCTAAATTATAGTGTGTCAACTATCTAACAAATGAACGTGCTTATAACTAAATACCGATATAACTAGCTATGTAATACTATCTTTAACTATTAATAATGTATTAATTTAAAAAGTACTAACATAACCTAAACACTAACATTTTAACAAACAATAATCATAACCTTTTTACTTTGTATATTGTTTCATTTAATGAAATAAATATTTTAAATGTAATGGGCTTAGAAACATATATAAAACTCGTATATATGACCTCATGTCGTCTGCCTATTGTGGCTTGTAAATAAGAAAAATAACTACTGTAATAAACATTAATTGACTTATAAAGTTGTTTTTAGTGGGCGGCATAATGTGGAGTGTTATTACATCTGAAAAAAAATATTTTCCAGTATGGCTTAGAAACCAAATAATATCTACACTAAATAAAAAACGGTTCTCAGCCATACTTAAAAATTATGTATAGCATCGTATCAAAGAAAATTTTTAATGATTATAAAGATAAAAAATCATAGAATTTATATCAGTTTTAGCTCGGGCCTTTGGCCCCTCAGTGCCAACATAACTGAGTTTAATTTTATAATTTCTCATTTCAATATCCGCGAAAAGCTGTCAATAATACAGTTGGATAAATAACTATTATTCCCTCAAAATGTCTAAAATGTGTATATGCAATATTATAATTTTACTGGGGAAGCTTTTTTATAGTGCCTATAGTGGCATACTGGCCTACCATTGGTCAATTAAAGTGTATACTGGTCTATAATTTGTAATTTAGGCTGTGTATTGGCCTATCAATGGTCATTTGTATTGAATGACGTCATTTTTATACAGAAACTATAAAGAAATATGAAAAAATATATATATGCTTTATTAAGTTTTCATAATGACTCACAATGCAATCTACAAGTACCCCACAATTTTTACCTTGTATTATTGCTGCGCTACTAATGTACAAAATTGTCCTTGTTGTTTTTATGTTTTTGTAAATGGTACATCCTAATCAACGTTAAAAATCTGAAATGTTTCTTATTAACAAACAATAATAAGGGCGGCACCCATATAAAAAAAAACAGGCAGGGAGGGGACATTGGACTTTATATTACACTAGTACCCAAAGTTTTATAACCATGTCATCACGGTTACTTAAATATTTTGGGTACCATTGTTGAATTTTAATTGGTTGTATAATTAATCTGCAGAAGGGTAACTTTGAATGTCATCATTGGGGATTTTAATCAATTTATCGCCCATTGTTTTATCCCTTAAGATCCCTGCCTGATACTCATTGATTCAGGGAATGGTAACACTGTCAAAAATTGTATTGCTATAGTGTTAACATAAGTATTTAATTACACTGTCGATATTACGTCAGCTATAACCTTTTTGGGCCATTAACTGAAGTAAATATTGTCTAAAATTATATTTATTCGACATAAACTATTAAAAGTGCACGTTTGCAAAATTTTGCATGTATATACTCCATTATTTTATTTTGTCATCTTTAATTGACTATCCAATATGTCCCTGTCAGATTCTTGTTTTTCGTTACGGAGCTACTCGATAACTCATTGGATTTCATATAAGTCTTTGTTTTCCTATGTTAAACCAAAACAAGTATGTTCATAAGAAGAAATTGTATACATTTTGATTACAAAATAAAAAAAAAGTCAATTCAAGTTTGAAAGGTTTTGACAATAAAACATTTAAGAGGACAATTTTTTTGTTATTTTACTCATTTGTTTTTGAATAATTTGTCTTTTTTTAGTCATAGACATACTTTCTAAAGATGATATCAGTTGTTAAAATACAAATTTGGCTTATTAAAAACAATAAACTCTCTCTCTGGTTTATCAGAACACTTTTAGGACATTTTTAAATACTAGTTACCAGTAAGTTGGTTTATACACATCTTTGGAATTTCCGGATTAGCAACATTTTTAGCACATTTATTAAATTCAGCTTTGTTAAACCAAGCAGATTTGATAGATTGTCTATTTATATAATCCTTTAAAACCATTATAAGCGACAGAAAAATATGGATGATACTGACCATTATTAGAGTAATACAGAAGAGGTGGAATTGGTTAAATAACTTTATGTCCACACTTCGAGGACCCTGTACCGTCTTTCAATTGGGTCTTTGAATATCAGCCAATAGTATCGTAAATATTAACACATCCAAGTCGCTTCAAAAGAGCAGAAGGCAAGTTGCTAGAGGACGGAAAAGGTCTTCAAGACTAGGGCATGGTAGTTATCTGTGTTATACATCAATAATTATATTTATTCCGACCTCAGGCAAGTATTTGCTTAGCTAACATCGTTTTATAGTATTGGGATCTACACAAAAAAGGTTGACTAAAACTGGACTAAAACCTTACATTTGTCCCTTTATCATATCAATCTAAGTTTAAAGCCCTAAGATTATGTAGTAAATTGTAATAATAAGTTGGATTATGCACATACGGACGTACGATCAGACATGACTTATAGAGTAACTTCGCTAAATATAAAATAAAAAAAAGTTTTAACAATTTTAACATATATGTATTTGGTGTTAGTCTGTAAATAGTCATAATAATAATTTTTTATACATAAAACATAAAAACTACATAAAAATAATTATGTTTGTTAAGATCGAGTCAAAAATACAAAAAAGTTTTCAGTTAAATTTGAAAAACAGCACAAGAAGCTAGAAAAAAGAGCTACAAACAGTCCTTATATATAAAGTAGCAGGAAGCCTATCTGTATGTGTTGTGTACCGAAGGATCTGGCTGGACCGATATGGTTCTCCTTTACAGTAAAGCTTCTCATAGGTCCCCGGAAGGTTTTGGGGGAGGGTGAAAGTAAGGGGAATCGACTCCCCCCTACCTCATTAAGTGCCCCTAGAGACCTCTAAGGGCGTAGCCGCTAGTTAACTGATAAAGCGAATAAAAAGTATTAACAATTAATAAAAAAATCCTTTCTTCGTATTTTCAACTTGATCAAAAAAATTATGTTTTTCTTAACATAATCTAACATATAACAATTAGTGCTTAATTTTACAACAGTGTATTTTAATAAAAAAGTATTTCTAAAATCAAATAATAGAGAAGGATAGACTAAATTTTATCTATTATTTGCCTTTAAAAATAATTAATTTTCTCCCATAATATAATGTTATTAAAATTTAAGATTTTTTTCATAACAAAATTAAACATAAAATACTTATTGATTGTCTATTTTTAATCTAAAAGAATGATTAAATTTGATTTATTTATTGTTTTAAGAATATTTGAATTGCATTATCTTTTTTGTCTGATATTGAGATCAAAATAATATTATTACAGAATTTAACAAGGATAATAGTGTCAATAAAAAGCGCAGCACTAACAAGCTGACAAAGATTTCAAGGAAAAAAACAAATTTTATCCTCTTTTTTAACTTAGTAAAGATTTTCGTCTGAAGCTAAGGATCTTCTAAACCGCTGGTCTAAATTAATTGTACATTTGGATGAAGCCTTTAAGATGAAATGAGGGTGGTTTTAGGCTGTTTTTATTACATCATTCGCCCTCCATTAGAGGCTAGGGTCAAAGCAATTAGTAAATTATATAGTTTGAATAAAAAAGAATATCCTGGAAAAAGCTGTCTTTATATAACTGAAGAAGTTGCCTTTATTACAGAGAGGAAAAGTGACTATTGAACAGTAGGACGGACGTACCAACATACAGTTTTCAAAGAGTAGCTGCAGTATTCATAATAAAAACTTGAATTTATTTTTTATTCATAATTAATGAATAAAAACAATTCCAATTAAATATTTGTTTTTGATACTTACACTCTTTGAAAATCAAAAAGATTTAACATTTTAGTAATCTATACATAACCGGGGTAAAAAAAGTATAAAAGAATACTTTATTTAAAAACACTAAAAAGCTACCCATATACAAAAAGAATAGATAAAAATTCTTTCATATTTAATTGTAAAATACAATAGCCCAAATAAAAAGGGTACCATATAAAAAAAGTGTTTATGAAAAAAAGTATAAAAAATGTACTAAAGTACTCTACCTTTCCGAGCTTTCCAAACTTTTTATGTATGTAAGATGACGAAATAAATTAAATTCAAAGGCATTATAGGCTCAATAAAACAAATTAAAAGAGATTTACTGTGCTATTTTGTATAATTAGCTTCATTGTAAAACAACCCATGGTATCAAATAAAACTTAAAATATAATACCCGTCTTTTTTTGTAACAGAATTCATTAAAAAATTGGCCATCCATTTAGACTTTTGACAGCCTACAGATCAATGAAAATATTCGTTTATATTCTTCATTAAATAGTAAGGAATTTGATAGTTTAGAGTGTTTTAAAGTGATAATTTAGTATTGTCTAACTAAATCCTATGTAAGAATTAGTACCCAACTGGTTCTTGAATTCGATTTAAAATTCTAAAAATATAATTTTTTTTTTTGAGGGAAAAATTGCTATTTCAGATCTTAGTCAACAAGAAAATGTAGCAAAGCTTCAAAAGATTACCTAAAATAGTAGTTAAATAAAATATTTTAGAACTGTTTTGCTTTACGAAACACACCAGCTAAGAAAAATGAAACTGCAGACAAACAGACACACGCAAATTGTAGAGTAGCTTAGCTGCTTAGAATACTAAAACGTTAATGTTATTACTTGAAAATATTTTTGGAATGTGCAATGAAATTATTATTTTTGACTAGCTAGGCATTTTAATAAAATATCTTATATACACTGTTAAATTTAACCAAATATTAAAACTTTTATTACATTCTTAATTGTAATTAAAGTTTCTTAATAATAAAACTAAAATTATCTAAGTAAATATAAAAGTAAAAAAGCTCAAATGGTTATAATATAATTTACATTTAGTTGAAACAAAGTTTTTTTTTATGAAAAGTTAAATGATTCATGAAAAAGAACTATTTTGTTTCAAATTATATCTGAAAATGTAGAAGCAAAATAGTTCTTCATAACCAATCTTCACTAAATAAAACTTTAAAAAGTATTTTCTTTATACTAAATCTAAAACATAATTCTTTTTTAAAAATTTTGATATTCAAATAGTTTTTTTGAGAATAATTTTATCACAAATTATTAGCTGACTCTTGTAGCAGTCGCAGTGCCTCATCAATATGAGGATTAGCAAAATTGTTGCCACTGCTGCTCTTCAACTGGCACTGGGCGTCGGACGCAGTGACAACAAGCGACTGGTGCGCCATCTGTGGCGTTGAGGGATAACTATTCCCTGCTGCAGGTTGGCCGTTGCTAGCTCCAACAATGTGCGAGTAGATACGAGGGCTCTTGGGAGGTGGGATTGGCGGTTTCACTTTTTTCAAGCTGCCGTTGGTGGTTATCTGACTTCCGCCGCCGTCAAGGCGTAATTTTCCATATAAAACCGGGGAATTTCTACCGCTACCGTTGCCATCACCGCAAGCTCCTACTGGCTCTTCGATAAGAAGGCGAGGTCTGGGCCGCTTGACCGTTCCATACTCGCACTGGCCGCCATTAGTGTCAAGTCTCGGCATAGCGCCAGCCGGACTTATTCTAGTGTCAATCTCCATGGTGTGCATGCGCGGCGGTATCTGATGGCTGCCGCCGTCCTCGGGACAAAACCGGATAAAACCTTCATCCTCGCCAACCAGAACATTTTCAATGATATTAATCCTTGATCTTGACACAGAGCTGCTTGTTTCCAGACCTTCTTCCCGCAGCGCCAGCTCGTTTTCCCGCAGCACCATTTCATTACCGCCATTCCCGCCGCACATTCCGTTCAATTCCATCCGCTGCTTTTTGAGCCGCACACTTTCTGCCGAATGGTACATTGAATCCGATTCTCGCTTTTGTTGGTAGTTTCGCTCATTAGCCGCTATTTCTGAGTAGAATCCAGAGCTGGGAGTCGAACACGAGCCCTCTCGGTACACAGGATTCCCCGGGTGCAACTGTTTCACATCCAAATCGGAATCAGTCAATAGATGACCGTTGTCATTGGGGCTACCACCTCCAGGTAGATGGCGAATACGGCGGGACATGCTTCGAATTTTTGTGCACAGCGTTGCCAAAATTGCCAGTAGAATCAAAATAATGGTTGCCAACACTAGGATCAGAATGTGTTCTAATGAAAATTGCGTGAAAAGATCATCATCATCTTTATGTTCAGATATGGCGGCTTTGTCCAGTAGAATGGCCTCGCTCTCAGGTATACAGGCACAGGCCTGCTCAGAGTACACCTCTCCATACGGACACGAGGTTTCCAGGGACTTGAGAGGGCAGCCACAGCTACAGCTTCCTTCATCCCATACTCGTCCTAAATAGTTAGATAGATAAATAGGTAAACATAGAAATAGATAGATAGCTAAATTTAGTTATTTAGATAGAAAGCTAGATTTATAAATACATAGAAATTGAGAGGAAGAGAGATTAGAAATGGAAAGAAAAAAATAAAGATACTTATTGATTGATAAACAGATATACAGATACATAGAGAGAAAAATAAGTAGATGAACATCTACACCTTTATATAGGTGTAAATGTGGTATTCGGCAACCGTGAGCCATGCCTATGGCACCCCTGATCTGGGGTTCGGTGGAGGGTCAATGGCCCTCCCCCGAGTCCTGGGGAAGGGGTCTGATGACCCCCTCCCTATGCTTAAAATTAATGATTGAATCTGTCATGTTTATTATGGTTAACTGTATTCTTAATTCTCCCCCACCCTTTTCAGGGATGGGGGATCATTATTGCCCAAACTGACCACTGTATATGTATTATAATGCTTTTATGTTATGATTATTTATTCCTATCCATGTAATTATTGTTTGTTGTATATAGCTTTAGTATCCTTTAAACCTTCAATAAAGTGACAACTAAAATAGATGTTGATTACTATCTAGTGTAGCTTCTCTATAGTAAGGTGTCCACGTCTGTCACACTGCCGTAATCTAATTGAACTCCGGTGTCTGCCATTTATCCTCGGCGGATACCACAACTTTTGGTGACAGCTGTGTGAGATTACGGCAAACCACAAGTGTAGAGCAGACGCGCATCTGAGGCCAAGGTACTCCCAGCAGTGAAACTGGCAAAACTGACACAAGCAACCTGAATTACCCACCCTGGACAGCAAAGTCTAACTCTGCATCCGGCAGTTGTGGAAGCAAGACAGCGAAACCTGACGAAGAACCGCGAGAAGCGCCGACATCTAACGGAGAATCGAGCGTTCAAAGGGCTGAAACAGGCCTGCGGACCGGCTGAAACAAGCCAAATAAGTGTAAACGGCTGAAAATAGGCCAACTTACTGCAAGAAATAGCAGGATCCGAACCAGTGGCGCTAGCAGGACGGGACATTCCCTGCCGCCATCAGCCGGATTCGGATCAGCAGCGCTAGCAGGACGGGACATTCCCTGCCGCCGATAGGCTGAAACATGCCACATAGCTGCGAGCTGCGAGCCAACATACGAGTGTAGTGCACCAAAACAGAGAAAACTACGTCAACTCCAAGTATCCTGAGAGGCTACAACGCAGCCGCCCATCTAGAAAAACAGATATTATATCACATTTGCAGGGATTACCACCCTGGTGTGATGGCTAAACAATAGATTTATGAGCAAAGCTTGGCAAACAAATTGTTGTGTTGTGATAAAACTAAAAATAGAACAGGCTTGGATTTATTGTGTATTGTGATAACAGCTAAAAATAGAACAGGGTTAGTAAACAAATCTGTTATGTAATTGTGATAAGGACAAAAATAGAAGCTAGATGTAATATAATAAAGACCCTGATACACAATCAAATCACCTCAAACCTCCAGCACAACAACAATACACCCCTTATTCCAGAGGAAGGGGAGGAGCCCCCCTCCATTGAAGGCAAATACAATCAGGGTGATATAATAGATAAGCCTAGGATTAAGAAGAAAAGGCATTATTACACCAACACACAGTTACCCCCCCCTCCCTCACAGGGAGAACGGACGGAGTTACCCCCGTCCCCTCACGCGCTTCCCCCCTTCCTACCCACACTAGACTAAGTCCGTCTGTAGTGTGGGGCTAGCGACCGGGCACACAGAGCGCCTTTCACGGGTAGCGCAACAGAGTGCGGAAATATCATAAATTCAACGGACAAAGCGGACCAATGAGAGAGCGAGTTGAGGGAGAGTGCGCGTTTTCCCCGTGTGCGCGGATTTGACGGTGCGTACGCGCGTTGCGAGGACAGGAGATTTCACGCACACACACACACACCGGAGCGGAGCTACTCCATAGCATCCAACAGGGGTATTTTTAGCAACTAAAGAATTACAAGCTTCCCTCCTTCTAGCTCTAGTGTGATAAAGGAAAACCCAATCAGTTCCTGACAGCAGTTCAGACCCTCAACATCTACCTATTCTACAACCTCAGAACCCAACTAGTGCCAAAGTACAGCTAAGTTATACAGTTGCAACTAAACTACCAACCTAGTGACACAAACAGTGTTGGCTGTTAGGCTAGGAAGCCCCAAGTGACAAACCATTCATTTTTAGTACTGTATAACTTTGTGTCCCGCCGTTGAACCGTTGACCCGATGGACCAGCCGCAAGCCCCAGGAGGTGAACAAGCCCCAGGATGGCTCCAGGATGACCCTCAGCCGGCCCCAGCTGAGTACCGCAAGCTGATGCTGAGCAATCTGCCGGAGTATAGAGGGCCGCCCAAGCAATCCTGGTCGTCACATATCTGCAGACTCGAGATGTCATGGGCGGCTTACCGCGTGCCACCTCATGATTCCCTCAACCGCCGCAACGCCCTCCTACTGTCACTGGTAGGGCAAGCGGCGGAAATGGCGTCCCATCTGTTTGGCGAGGCAGGCCAAGCCTTGACCTACGAGCAGGTCAAGGCCGAGTGTGAAATGCTATTTCGTCCTGCTTTTGAATCCCAAACGCTTAAACAAGCGTTTAGGGATTACAAGCAACACTCGACAGAACCGATACAGGCGTACATATCCACTAAATGTGCCCTGTATCGGGACGCCTACAGCCATGAGGATCTTGAGTTGTTGGTGGACGAATTAAATCGTGGAATTCGTAACGCCAATGTAAAACGCATCATGATGGGACATGAAATTACGAGTGTACCTGAGTACACTCGTAAGGCCATGTTTACCGTCACCATGATCACTAAGCAACTGAAGGAAGGTGTGTGCCTAGTGGACTCTACCGACGGGCTGACTGGATCTGCCAGCATCCAGTTGCCCCAGTATGATGAGTCGGAGCCAATGGAGATTGGCGCCTTGGCTCCGGGTCTCCACCAGATGGGGAAGGTCGCTCCAGATGACAAGGTTCCAGGCCGCTGCTTCCGCTGCCAGGGGAGAGGCCACTGAGCTCGAGACTGCCCAACGCCTGTGGAAGTTAGCCTAGAGGAGAGACGCACCCAGCCACGCCGTGACCGTTCTGCCAAGTGTGAGCGTTGCCACTATGACGGTCACACGGCGGCCGATTGTAGAGCTGACTGGGCCCAGGTAGCCAGCCGCAGGCGCACCGCCGATAAGGGTGCCCCTCCAGGGAAGCCCAGCAGAGTGGCCCACATGGAAGGGAGCGCGCCCCCAGCACCACAGCAGCAAGCAGCCGCCCCCAAAGCTGCGGACCGAGCCGATGGGATGCCGCAGTTTGGGACTGTCCCAGCTAGGATCAACGTACTGGGCAGCGCGGCTGAACCCAACCGGGTTGGCCTAGGCTTCAGTCTTAACCACCTGGGGCCAGAGCTGATACAATCCAACAACATAGCCGAGCCAGAGATGTTGAGGCCCCAGCCTTTTAGCCTCAACATGATGGAACCTGTCCGACTGAGCCTACCCAGCAAGAGTGGAGGGGCGCTACCCAGCGTCCCTGAGACGGTGTACGGGGAGGCCCTGGCGGCCGCTGAACGAGAGAGGCGAGAGGCGCTAGCCAGCGCCTCCGCATCGATGTATGGGACGCCACCCGGCGTCGCCACCTGGGATGACGGGGGGGTGCTATCCAGCGCCTCCCACCTGGTGCCTGGGGCGACAACCGTCGCCGCCACCGAGATACCTGGATCCTGGAACGAGCCAGCCTCCCACCTGGTGCCTGGGGCGACAACCGTCGCCGCCACCGAGATACCTGGATCCTGGAACGAGCCAGCCTCCAACCTGATGTCTGGGGCGACAACCGTCGCCGCCACCGAGAGACCTGAGTCCTGGAACGAGCCAGCAACCCCAGAGGAAGGGGTGACACCCGTCACCCCCAGTCAGCCAGCGCCGCCAGCCTGCAGGGAGAGCCCAGCTACATGCCATCCAGAGCCCCCTGCCAGCCGAAGGAACCCAGCTGCTCAACACCAGGATAAGTTGAATTTGTTAAATGTTTTGTATCCAAGCCATTGTAAAACCCCAGCCTTGCCTGTGCCCCCTGCACCAGAGGCTGGGGAGATTGAAATTTGGGAAAATAAGGACTTGCCTGTGCCACATGCACCTGAGTTCCTAGGGCAGGGGAGGGAAGTGAGTAAGGGCGAGCCTGTGCCACATGCACTTCAGCCCCATGCCACTGGGCATGCCTTGGACAAGGGAAGGGAGCACTTGGGGCTAGGGGAGCCGACACCCAGGCAAGTGCCAGTTGCTTGCCAGTCTGTCATTGGGGAGGGTATCGGGGTGCCCCGGCCGCACAAAGATAACGCTCAATGGAAACTTGTATCTAGCCAGGAGCAGCCCAGCCGTGTCCAGCCACAAGAAGCAGCCGTGACCAGAGCTGAAGATCCCCAGCCGCGGGTGCGAGGTAGATGGTTGCCTGGAAGCCTCTCCCATTGGTGGATGGTCCTGTGGGGCCTCCTGCTGGCAGCCGTGTGGCCTACAACCAGCTACGTCCTGGTGGGATGGGACTGTGCCAACCCCACCCATGTCACATCCTACAATAAAGAAAAGATGTGTAACACGGAGCCCCTACACCAGGAGGTGCCCCTGGGCCATGAAGTGCACGTCCTGCAGCAAGTCAAGGTGAGGGAAACAACCGGGTACAGTTGCCAGCTCACCGTGTCCCAGTGGACGTTCAGGTGTGGGGTATGGGGTCACCTCAAGGTGACCTCGGTCCCCACCCTCATGAGGCCAACCAAGATAGACCCAGAAGCGTGCCGAGACCTGGCCAGGAACCGAGTCTACACGCTGCCAGGCAAGACCCAGCCACTGACGTTCCAGCTGAACCATCCCCTGTTCTTCACCATCGATATGGTGGGCGCCCTCGTCAACAGCCCCGAGGGGGTGGGTTGTGAAGGGGAGGACATCCACTTCGAGGGCCAGCTGTACCGCAATGAATTAGTGCTCCAGGAGCGACGGCTGCTGGTCAAGGAAGAGACCTATGTGGTAGAGGATGGACGGGTGGAGTCCCAATCTGACCACCTGACCCTGGAGTGTCCCCATTCTGAGCTGTCCTGCATCACTGGGGAAGCAACCTACGTGTGGGACCACCTGGGGAGAGATTGCCCCTTGAGGCTGATCCGCAGCCTCAAGCCCAGCCTAGTGATGGATGCATACCTGGTTGACCACCAGGCCCAGTTTTCATCAACATGACCAACCCCACCTCGATTGTGAACTGCGACTTCGAGGCCCATGCCACCAACCATCCAGCGTTGTTCGTGGCAGCTGACCCAGCCGCGGCTGCGCTGCCCAGAGTGTCGGCCAGGGATGTTGACGTCCCCCTACAAGCCCAAATACATGCAGGTTATATTGGGTTTACCCTGGAAACGCGCATGAAAAGCACAGCAGCAGAAGAAGTAGCGGCCAACTGCTGGAAGCTCCAGCAACTAGACCCGGCCCACCCGGTGCGTGTCCAGGGGAGCACGTTCTCAGTACTGAGGGGAGACATCCTGCTGCAGCTGACCTGCCAACGCCATAAATACGTTGTCCGCGAACACAAGGAGTGTTGGGACAAAGTGCCAGTAGAACCCACAGGATTTGTAGACGCTGTGACACGAGTATATAGTGAGCACGCCACCAAGATTCCCTGCTCCTCCACCTACCCCTTGACTGTGCACGCAGAGGAAGGCTGGATAGAGCTAACCCCCGCTCCTAAGAAGAGGCCACCCCCGCTGGATACGCCTACGCAATTGTTGACAGAGCCCTTAGATGACTTCAGTTCAGGGGGCTTGAATTCGCAGGCTGAGTTGAACGACTGGCAACAACTGCTGGCGTTCCCAGCATACAAGAGCGCCATGCTGACCGGCCTATCCTATGGCTCCTGCGTTCAGCAAGGCAGCTGTTCGGCCACAGGAGACCATGGGATAGTGTCCTACAACATTGACCGACTGGCGGAGGAAGGAGAGGCCACCCTGGATGTCTGGGCTGGATTTAGGCAAGCTATCCACGAGTGGGGAGATGGCGCAGCCATACTGTGCTTGCTGTTGTTGATCCTCAAACTGCTGGGGGACCTAACCATCATTTCTCTGGCAGCAGCACAAGGAGGCATCCGAGCAGCCCTGAATGCGATGTCACAAGTGTTCCTGTACCATCCAACTTTGTATAGGAAAGCTATGGCTAGAGCCAGGCTCCCCCATGCCAAGTCCAGGGACTTTTCAGTGGACTGGGATGCCATTCCCATTGGCAGGGAAGCAGCCGAGGAGATGGTGTCTATGCAATCGACTGATAGCGGGCATGACCGCCCAGGTAGGCCAGGACCGCATTCTGGCAGACCCCGCGGCCCCTCAGGAGGACAGGCCGCTGCCCAGACGATCAACCTGGCAGCCAGCGCCCCAGCCGCTGCCAACAACAACCAGCAGGCCCCACTGCTGACCGTTCCGGCAACACCTGTGCCACCAGCCAACCTGACACCTGCTGGCGCTGACCAACGTGTCCAACCCAAGCCAGCCTCTGCCTTCTATCCCACATTGGGAGCCCATCAACCCTGAGAAACACTCACCACTAGGATTCCATTGAATCATTATCGTTTGTACATATCTTAGCCCTAAGGAGCGGACCGAAGGCCTCAACCACTGTCGGAAGTCTGGTAGGGAAACCCTCTCCCAGCCTTCCGAGGGGAGAGTTGTGGTATTCGGCAACCGTGAGCCATGCCTATGGCACCCCTGATCTGGGGTTCGGTGGAGGGTCAATGGCCCTCCCCCGAGTCCTGGGGAAGGGGTCTGATGACCCCCTCCCTATGCTTAAAATTAATGATTGAATCTGTCATGTTTATTATGGTTAACTGTATTCTTAATTCTCCCCCACCCTTTTCAGGGATGGGGGATCATTATTGCCCAAACTGACCACTGTATATGTATTATAATGCTTTTATGTTATGATTATTTATTCCTATCCATGTAATTATTGTTTGTTGTATATAGCTTTAGTATCCTTTAAACCTTCAATAAAGTGACAACTAAAATAGATGTTGATTACTATCTAGTGAATGCTAGAGAAGCGTAGCTTCTCTATAGTAAGGTGTCCACGTCTGTCACACTGCCGTAATCTAATTGAACTCCGGTGTCTGCCATTTATCCTCGGCGGATACCACATAAAGACTGACTAGGGAGATATAAGGAGAGAAAGGAAAAAATACTGAGGAAGATATAGATAGAAATATACTATTACTAGCGGCTGCGCCCCTGGCATCTAGTGGCTATGTATTCGAAGTGGGATGGAATTGGCAAAAATAGCTCTAAAAATGCATGACTTAAATATAAAAAATAGCATAAAACCCAAGGAACCTAGGTTAAGCATCCCTAATATGGAGATCTTAATAGGTTTAATAGTTATTAAAATCTTAAGTTTCAAACAAATAAAACCTTACTACTTTATATAATAGGATATAGATATCTGTAGATAGAAAGATATGAATTGTATACCTGTATCAAGACACTCCTGGCGGCCTAAGATATCATGGCATTGGCAGCTACACATCTCCTGCCTGTAATCCTGGTTGGGCCGGCAGTCGGCAGCGGTCAGCTGGCAGGCGCAGCTACATTCTGGGGATTTAATCAATTTACTTGCTGCTTTTTTTATTAAGTAGCTACTTTTTTCCTTGAGTTGGTTATTTAGTTAGAAAGTAAAGATCCAATCCAATGCAGTTAAAGAATATTGTCAAGATGTGCGAAGCGCCAGAAAACTTTAAAATTCTTTTTAAATTGATATATAAGGGGGATGTCACGGTGTTTCATATTTATTTTTCCAGTGAAACCGGTTATTATCTGCTGGGTTCTCTTATAATTTTTCAATTTAATATCCGCTTGAAGCTATCTATAATACGATGCGATGAATAACTAATAAATTTTTGTAATTGAATGGGTGATTTTATATTATATGGTGTTGTGCTTGACTAAAATGGTGAAAAAAGCTTTTACATAAAGTAGAGTAGAGTAGCTAAAAATCTTATAAAAACAAATATCAATTTAGAAATAAAAGAAAAATCCAAACTACAAAGAAAGTTTGAACGACTTAAATCGTTTATAAATGTTTGTTTTTGTTCTTTTCAAACTTTTTCAAAACTTATTTATTAAAACGTCTTTACATTTTATTTTCAAAAGTCAAATTTTAGAAATTATTCTAATATTTTTAACAAGGACGATTTTAATCTTATGTAGCGCAGCAATGACTAGCTAACATTTTACCAACATTAATCGGATAATGATAGTTAAAATGTACAAATTTTAATTCAAGTAGACATTTTAGGACTGATATTTGCATGGTCATTATGAACAACAAGAGTCTTATTAATGACATTATATTAAGTCGATATAATGACAGCAACAAATTTTGCCAGGGAAAATCACTTTCCAGGAGTGGAGAGTGCAATGGCATTATAATTAAATTACTATCAATCCTACAAAGAAAAATTACACATATAAGAATTGAGAAGAGGGGAGGATTTAATTCTTTCTTCATTGTCCCATCCCTGTGTATTCCTGAGTTTATAGAAATAGAGAGGTCATTGTTTGACTTAATTCTCTTTGTAAATAATTTCAATACAGCAGCTAGGATTAGGATAAAGTTTGCACAAATTCATTGGGGTAGAGAGGCCTCTAGAGACATTTAACGGGGGAGGGGAGGAAGTCGACTCTCTTTTCCCATTTTCAAATCTAGTTTAAAGGGAATATATAATAAAATAAATTTAAGGGGGGAGGCGTTTTTCTCTAGAGCGATCTGTCTTGGAAGGGTAGTGGTACCCTCCCCTAAAATAGTTATAAATATTCCCAGGACCTTTAAGAAGCTACATTTGAGGAAAACTATATCAGTCCAGCGGTTAGCTAGATCCTTCGGTACGGACAGGCATATGTTACTTTTAAATAGGATATGCCAACAAAAAAAGTTTCTATAAATGATGAAAGAGAATTTGATAGCACAATGTTTTTAAGAATCTTTATCGCCGTTTCCGAGCTTTTAATACTGATTTATGTTTCCTTTAATGTTTGCCCATTTATAATCATGAATCTATAGGGATAGCTTGTTCATTTTTAAGCAAAAAAAGTTAAAAAAACAAGAAAAATAATGTTCATGCATATTGCATATGTAGCAAAGATAGTCATTGATGTAGATACACAAAATGGATGTACAATAAACGTGGATATATTGAAAGGGATAAATTTGTTTTTCAATTAAGCTTCCTTATATGAACCTAATTTATTGGTCAGTTCGTTCATTCATTAGAAAGGGAGAAGAGGTGGTTAGGAAGGTAACGTTATTTTAGCAAGCTGCGAGAATCAATTTATCAAAGTGCATAAAAATCTAGTGCAACATCCAAGTAATAATAAATCGATTACAAACAAACAAATTTTTGTAAACTCAATTGATACAGCCAGACGAATGTTAAGTTAACTTGAAACTGTGCAGAATATACTAACGTAATTGTGTTTGCTAGTAAGATCTTCAAACAGCAAAGTATGTTACATTTACGTTTTAAAAGTGTGCCTAAAAGTCAGAATATTAAAATGAAGTACTTTTTTGGTTGATATGTTTATCTCTTGGGCACTTTTAGGTCCCGAGGCATGATTAGATAGAAAGGTATAGGGACATAAATTAATATACTAAAGAATAAAAAACATTAAACATTTTTAAAATTTACACGGGTGAAGTATCATAGAGCTAGACTTTGTTAGACATTAATCTTTAATTAACCATTTTCTAATAATGACATTATGCCCACAAATGATATAACACAACTCATAAAGAAAATATTACCCAAAAGTGAATTTGATTTGCGAACATTTGTCTGTGTGTGCCTATTCTAATTCGTGTCCATTTGAATAATAAGCCCATAGGCTAATTTGTACAAATATTCATTAGGAGGGATATGACATTTGAAGACATTCCACTTACATGCCTTTTTCATCAAAACTTTGCAGAAAATGATAGAATTTGTATGATTTTACTAATTCAAGAGAGAGAAAGAGAGTTAAAGAAAATATTTATATGAGAAGAAATAAAAATAAGAAAGAAACAAGGATGACAACATCCATAAAAGCGAAGCACTGAAACTGTAGGACAAACGGACACTAACACTTATATAGTGTCAGAACTGAATAATCAGAATATAAATGTATAAGAGTTGAAGCAAAATTGTAAGTGTAAATTTGTTGAAAAACTGCTTAATACAGGATAATGTTTATGGACATACTTACATTTTTAGGACTTGATTATAGAGTTGCTTTGCTTGAAACATTATACTTTGTTGTCCCAGGAATAAACATACCAAAAATCAAATCAATCGGATGATTAGATCACAAAAAAATTTGTTGTTAAAAAAGTAAAAAAATCAACATGTTTAAAATGGACGTACGGACATTCTTGTAATGATTATAGAGTTGCTACGCTTTCTAAATTGTACCTAACTACTAAAGGAATCACCATGCAAAGTTTGAAATCGATAAGACAATTCTAACATGCCTAAATTAACTAAAAAAGCTATCCGTTTGTGACGGATGTACGGACCGAAAAAGCAAATTATTGAAAAGCTTCGCTTTTAAAAATGACAACAAAATTTAGTATGATCTTCATAAATTTACAAGTCCAAAATTACTTCAGAGATAGACTTTTATTTCTTTCGAAAATCATGGCTAATTTTTTTTCTATTCTAAAATGACATCTTACAGGGAGGAAGAGACCAATGGCAGTCAAATTAGTTATTTACGAAAAAGTTTGATTGAAACAGAAATTTAATTTACTTTGGCTGCTTTTAATAGATTTCAAATAGATTTTTTTGACCTAGGATCATTTACCCTTTCAGTGAATTCAAGATTTAATACAATTATATTTTTTCAATGTTTTTATCCGTTTGAAATTTTAAATTCTTGATGATTGATCTCTAAATCCTTATACAACATTTGAAAGCAGTTTTCATTGTGAAAAATAAGAAAACATTCTTAAATTTAGTTAATACAAAATTACAAAAGGTTTTTTCTACTATTATCAACTATCCGAACCGTAAATAATATTTGGACCAAGGTCTCCTTCTACTCTAAGCAATGGATTCTTTTAAAAGTAACATATTATCAGTAGAATATGTTTTTGATCCATATTCGAACTCATTACCTTCCCAAAAAGGGAATAAATAAAATTTTTCAAGCTTGTATTTTGTGATATTTGCAGAAGCCTTATTCATACAAGAAAATTTTCTCTGGATTAAATGAACACTGAAAAGTAATTCATAATAGTAACACAACAATTTCATGCAGTCTTTTTTTCAAGATCTTTGAAATTCATTTGTGATAAGAGCTATTTTTGAATGGCTTTGAGATAGAATCAAAAATTTTCTCGTATTCATTCGAATCCGGTGGATAGGAACCGGTTCTCATCCATACGAAAAAACTATGTCTAGCATCGTATTATATCCAACTTTCTACGAATATAAAAATGTACAATCATAAGATTAAAACCAGTTTTTTTAGCTGGTGCCTTCGGCACCACGTGGCTAAAAAAACTAGTTTTAATCTCATAATTGTACATTCTATATCCGCGGAAAGCCGTTTATAATACGATGCGAGAAATAACTATTATTTCATTTTTGTTATTCATTATGTTTTTGAACATGCACATTGTGTTCGAATAATTCCTAATTCTAAAAGGAGGGAAGAGCACTGTTTATAAAACGTATCCCCAAAGTTTTATAATAACGGTTTCTTATTCGTTGGCTTATTAACTTTAGGGACTTTTATTGAACAAATTTATGTTTTTTATTCGTTGGGTTTTCAAACATGTTAACTACTAATTGTAATCTACAGAAGAGGTAATTTTGTGTATAGCAAAGGGTCCTAGGACAAACGTAGGCGTCCCAAATGTCGGAGTGGACAAACGTCGGAGAGTACATAATCTAACCTATCTTAGATCATCTCATAGGTTCTTCAAATGCCTAACCCCTGCGGGGGGCATTTTTGTACATTCATATCTTAACCTAACCTAATCTGTATATAAACACTTAATTAAATTAATATTTTAACACTGCGTCTGTCCATTCTGACGATTTGGACTCCTGCGTTTGTCCTGGAACCTAGCAAAGAAGTATTTATATGGGTAAATGTGGAAAGTTTAATCGAGTTTTTCTGCTATAGAACTATCCCTGTTTCTGCTTAATCAACGAGTTATCCTAAATTTGACACCCAAATGTTACAAGAAAGATATTTCACACGACCTTAAGCACGAAATAATTGTTGTAGACCCGCCCACTTATTATAAATTTAACTTTGCAGGGATAAAGGAATAAACAAAGTAACAAAAATAGACCTTTGAATTATTTTCTTTAGTGTGTACTATACGTTTTATCCTTTTATCTGTTTTTTAATAAGCTCTATGAAAGGTCAAAATTCCTATCATTTATGTAACTCTTATTGTCTGATAATTTATATATAGATTTGATTGGTCAATATTTCTTGTGATTTTTGCCTCCTATTGGCTATTTCTTAGAATTAAGCATAATTGGCGTCTCATGGTTAAAAATATACCACCGATCAATTGTGACATATTTGGGTTAGGGTATTATTAACATTCTCCATGGGATAAGAAATTAGCGTGGACTTCCTTCCCTTCCAATTGCCAACTGAAGGCTTCTCCCCCATTCCCCCTGGAAAATTTATGTCCACACAGGCCTTTTTACACATCCCTGAATCCCTGAAGATAAACCACGAAGGTTAAATATCTAACAGATAAAAAGACAACCAGTTACAGTGATATGGCAATTCAAGAAAAAAATTATCCTTTACTTACAGCAAAATTGTTATAAATTTTAATAGCTATTTGTGGCATCGTATTATAGACAGCTTTCGACAGATATTAAAATGCAAATGAAGGCTGGGGCTAACAAAACTGGTTCTATTCCAGCGGAATTTAATCGGGTTTGAAGCCATATTGCAAAAGTTATTCTTATATAGAAAAGGAAAGATGTAGTATTTTAGTCTTTTTGTGCTTAAAAAAATAACTCTTAAAAAAAATAACAGTAAATATCTATTGTAATAATGTTTTCTGAAAGTGTATCTTAGATATAAAATAACACTTTATTTACCCTTTTATTATCCTTTGCTAACGACATTAAATATTATTTATTTTTACTTTTATATTTTCTCTACACTCATATATTTTCACTTTTATAGGTTTTGTGGGGAGAAAAACAGGTAAATAAAAGGAAAAGCGTTGTTTTAAAGTTTTAAAAATTAATGAACTTTTTTACTTTTTTACTTTACATTTTTCTAGATATCTATATTGAGGATTGACATACTAAAACTCCCCTAAAAAACAGCCTACAACCTTGCCATAACCCTTTAGAAAACACCCTATAAAATTGTAGATATATTGTACCAGTACTTTTAGAGATCTTATTAAATAAACAAAAACTAAAATATAAAATTAGTGCATACAAGATTTCAAATGCTATTTTCTGTAAAATGTCCAGTTTCTATAAAATCCATTTAACAATTGATATAATTTAAAATATTTTAATATCCCAACAAAAAATTGTCTGTATAAAATCACAAAGGACTAAAACCAAACTTTAGAAGGCCGTAATTGTTATTAATTTAAAATATACTAAAATATTTTATTTTCAATGTTTGAAATGTCAGAGATAATAAATTTTCTTCAGATCTCATATCACTGTTAAATATTTTTTTAAGTATAAAATTTTGACCGAATTCAAATCACAGTGAAGCCAAAAGCACAATAGTAGCACGAGATCGCAAAAGCGGTTCAAAAGTCCCTAAATCTTAGCAGTATATCAGCATAAGTGCTTTATTGTCTAGTGAATTGAAATGTCATGGAAAGTGTCTTGTATTAAAGTGTCAAGTTGAATATTAGTCTTCATGTTTTGGAAAGATTTGCAAAAAAAAGCCTTAAACCACTCTAAAGACTTAAATCTTAAAAAAATGAACTGATAAGGGTTTAGGTTTTCTATTGTTAAAGTAATTTTAATTCTAATTTTATTTTTGATATTTTGTCTTTAAATCATTTTTGTCCAAAAAAATGGTTATGTTTATTCTATTCTAGACATTTTTGTCAATGAAAAAACCCTTTACCAGTAAACCTGCTGTTTTTCTAAGTTATGTACTAACAATAGACCCAATTATCTTAAGATTTGTGTGCAAAATTTGAATGTAATTAAAACGTTAATTAGAAGCAAAGTCAATTTAAGACAAAGTGTCCTCACAATGTGTCTAAATATAACATAATGAAATTGTAATATTTTTTAAAATGGCAATAATTGAGTTTGTTAGGAGAACACATTTTGGTGGGAGAGGACATTAGGCTATTTATACTGGTCCCCAAAGCTTGATAATAATGTTTTCTTATTCGTTGGCTTTAAAAAAATGGGGACTTTCATGGAATTTTGATTGATTGGTTCATTAAGTTCAGTTTTCCAAACGTTGAATTCACTAATTGTAATGCACAGAAGGAGTAAATTTGTGTATCATAATTAGGGATGAATATCAATTTAACCGCCAATACCTTATCCCTTTAGATCCCTGCACATTTGATGGCTTTTAAAAGAGGCATCACTTCAATGTGAAATTGTATGTAAAGACTTGTATAATATTGTATCAGCTATGCTATTTTTGAACATAATTATAGTATGAACACTAAATCTTTAAGATAGCTTTAGTAAAAATGAGATGAGAGGTAAAATGTTTTGGCAAAATCCTCTAATTTGTAGTTGGAAACTAATACCCAAACTCTAATTTAAAATAATCATATTTCATGTCTCTTTAGATAGCTCAAACTCTACAGGAGCACCGTTAGCCTTACTTAACCTAACCTCTCCTCAAAAAATGCAATCATACAAAAAAAAAACATACAAGGTTAGAATAAAAAAGATTCATAAAGCCCCGCATGGTTAAGGAACAACAAGGAAGTTGCTAGAAATAGAGGTGGGAATGGAATTAAACTTATAAAAAAGAGGTTTCTACCAATGTAGTTGCAAAGTACTTACTTTAGCTGTAAACATTTCTACAAAAATTTATAAAATTTTGAGCCAAAAATCAAATTTATGTCAAAAGTTCTGGTTAGTTTTTTTTCAAAATAAAGACACCCCCCCCCCCCCCCCACCGTATTGAAAAATTAAATGGTTTTGGGGGTCTGTGAGAATAATATACCCCACAAATGTAAGAAACAAAGAAGCTAAAAGTTTTTGAAAAAAATGCAAAAATTTTGCAAATATGATGGTACACCCAAATTTTATCTAAAACTGTTTGAAATTTAAATATCACGGTGATAATTTCAAGTAATATCAGGGAAACAGGGTTAGAACAATGGACGATAAAATAATCTTCCCCCCGAAAATCTTATGTGTAAACATCTTTCATTTGATAGATAGTAAATTTAAGAGAAATATTATTCTTAGTTCATAGGATTTATTCCAGTTCAAAAATAGAGTTTATTGATTTTACCCTAGTTACATATCCCTTTACCCCATTCTGAAAACTTCAAAATAGGCCTGACCAATAGAGATTAAATAGAAGGATAATATTTAAAATTTCGTTGTAACTTTCTTTTGTGTTATTCATTGGTCTGGCTGTTAGTCCGTCTGTCGGAAATGCTGCAAATTAACGAAAAATCTACTTCAACTAGAATCAATTTTCAAAACTCTAAGCTTCGTCCACAAAAATTTTACAACTCTAAATGAGATATCTATTTCTTTTAGCTTACAATTACTTTAAATTTTTATGAGAATTACAACTTTTTGTAAAGTAATGTTGCTTTTTAAATATTTTTAATTTAATAATGATAGAAGTTGTGCTTTTTGCCTCAATAAGGTTGGGTTTTAAAGGTTTGGAAATTGGCAGGGAGGTGTCGGGTTCGAGTTCCTCTTGCATTAAGTTAATCTGAAGATGTTAGAAGTAGTACCTAGGTAGTACTATAATCTGTAAGAAGAATCCTATCGGTTAAAAAAAGAACATTTAATCAAAGACTTGTCTAATTTTAAGAGGAGTATTTTAATGGGGTAGGGGGCACTTTTATCCACCAATAATAGGTATGAATCAATAATCAAGCTATTATTTCTATAAACTAACGTCTCATATTGGCAGGAATCGTCATAAAATGCACATAGGCCTACATTAATATGTGTTAGGGGAAAAAGGAAAGACTATGTCCAATAGTAGCGAGGAATTTTAAATGTTCTTTTTTCAAAAGACAGATTAAGCTATGTTTTTAGGTAGCATAGCTACAACAAACTGACATTTTTGGCACGTCATGACGTTCGGACTGACAGCAGGACAAACAGACATACAGTAGCGTAGCAACGCTACTAAAAAAATGCATAAAATTCAGTTTCAATTTGATTTTATATCTCTGTAAATCTTTCTATTTTCAATGATGGGGAAATAAATTTAGAAAACAGGGCATACCAGTATTCTTTTGTATTTCTTATAAGAATAAAGTTCTTGTAGATAAAATTTGTTAATAGATCCTTCCGATGGCTAATTAGGACGAGAGACATATGGAAAAAAATGCAGTCAATAATCAGCAATTTTTTTTTTTTGTAAAATATCTCCCTTTCTCTGATTCTAATGTCTTTTCTTTAATATAGTTTTATAGCTAAAAGTATATATTTTAGTTTTAACTTTCAAGAATAATTAAACAAAAGTAATTTTAGAATATTTTTTAGCTTATGGGTGTTAAAATGAAAAAAGCAACTTTAAATGTTATTTAATTTTGTGCTAATTTTGGATGGACATACATAATTATCATTGTTTTAAAAGAAAAATTAATATATTTTCTCGTATTCATTTGAATCCGGTGGATAGGAACCGGTTCTCATGAATACGAAAAAACTATGTCTAGCATCGTATTTTATCCAGTTTTCTACGAATATAGAAATGTACAATCATAAGATTAAAACCAGTTTTTTAGCCGGTGCCTCCGGCACCTCGGGGCTAAAAAAACTAGTTTTAATCTTATAATTGTACATTCTATATCCGCGGAAGGCCGTTTATAATACGATACGAGAAATAACTATTCTCGTATTCATTCGAATCCGGTGGATAGGAACCGGTTCTCATCCATACGAAAAAACTATGTCTAGCACCGAATTATATCCAGCTTTATACGTTTTTTAGCCGGTGCCTTCGGCACCCCAAGGCTAAAAAAACTAGTTTTAATCTTATAATTGTATAGTCTATATCCGCGGAAAACCGTTTATAATACTATGCGAGAAATAACTATTAAATCATATTATAAAAAGTCATATTTAATCTAGATTAAAACGAGGATGACAACATCAATAAGTTAGCGAAGCTGAAAAAGTTATGGAAGGAAAGACGGACAAGGAAATTTAAAGAGCATTAGTTAAAATCAAGAATCATGAGACCTTTCACACATATTTTTATATTTTATTCATTTATATTTTGTTGCATTACTGATTGACCGATGGATAAAGGAAATTACATATTGAATGCTCATTGGTAAAGAGAATCTTCCTAAAAAAATGAGCCTTTTATCTTGAAAAACAGCCGAGAAAATCAAATTTCTATCTTGATGTTACGGACTGACTGACGGACAGACAAACAAAAAAAGATTATAGAGAATATTTACTACAAAAAAAATCGCAATTAAAGTTAATCTGTCTGGCTCTTTTGAAAGGATTTAAAAAGTTTACATTAATTAAAAATTGTAAATAAATCAAAAATAATCCAAATTTCAAATAAATTATACTTATGTTGTTCAATTTGATATGGAAATATGACAATTTCAAAACTAGCACAGCAATACTTTAGACAGTGTGACACGATTTACAGATATCTTTTTTAATGCACGAAATTTATCCGAAAATGTAATGCCGTTTTTGAGCTAAGGCATAACACTTTTTTACTCTTTTTTCTATACTACCCTATACGAATCGAGATGCCTTTAGAATAACACAACTCTGCATTTACAAATTGTCGCTAAAATGACCCAATCACGTTCGTCCTTTTTAAAATAACCAATAATATGCTGGTATTTTGACAAGAAGAAACGCAATTTGTTCATTTTGTCGGCAAATTTTCAAATTCAGAAATTTAAAGTTGTTTCATCAGCCCTAAGTCATAACATTTAGAGTCAATTCATATGTAAAAGATATACACATTAAATAAATAATAAAAACATATCATGGGAAAAAAGGATAGGATTTTTGTAAAAAAAAATATCATACTGTTAGTAAAAAAGGTAGACAAAAGCTAGATTGGTTGCTAATGCTGCTTATATCAGCCAGGTGACGTTAATAATGACTGGAACCGAAGAACTCTCGGTCAACTAGCTGATGCGCAAAGGTCTATCTATCAAACCCTGATTCAAAAGAAAGAGTGTTGAAAAAAGCATTCAAAAAAACTATTGAGACGATTGAAATCAGTATTTCTACAAATCTGCAATTAATAAAGGATTATTGGAGTTAAAACACTCTTTTTGAGTAAAGCATTCTAATGTCCCCATTGTTTTAAAAGGGGTCCAACCCTGCGGGAAGCTTTTATGATCCTTACTTGACCTAACCTATAAGTGGCTCTGTATTTTTTAGTCAGAATCAATGTTTTTTTTTCTCAGAGGCTATAAAAAAGTTTTAGAATAAGGAGTGATTGGTTTGGATACTTTACTTGTAAAAAAAAGATACCCAATGTTTTGTTAAAAGTTTTATTTTGGGGGGATTATAAAGACACCGTCGCTGAAATCTAACTTCAAGGTTGAATAACAAGAAATCAGCGAGGACAGAGATATGAAAACTGAAGATAAACCATCTTGCTTCCAACTTTTCTGCCAATTGCTCTCTAATTTATTGTAATCCTTTAAAGCTCTGATTATCCTTCTTTTAGACTATTATGTTTCTTATCTTCATCAAATTTTAGTCAGAAACATTAATAAATATATATTTATAGACTTGTGCATAATTTAAAAACCCACTATCTCACAATTTTGACTCAATAATTACCATTTTAACCGACACAAAAGTTTGAGCAAAATAGTTTTTTTCTTGAGATTAATTATCTTTGCCTGAGAAAAATAAGTTGCTTAAAAATATTGAAGCAATTTTTGTCAAATTCATTGCTAAGTTTATGTTTATTTATGAGTGCAACCCTGTGTAACATATGGGCTGCTGTTATATCAACAAAATAATGTTGTCGTTATGTCGATAATATGTTAGCCAAGTCACTTGTAGACATGTTGATAGGAATAAGATTGGATGGATATAAAGATAGAAAGAAAGACAAGTTAAAGACAGAAAGACAGGCAGACAGACAGACAAATAACAAAGGTAAAAGATGGGCAGATTTATAAACTGATATTCTATAACATAGTGCAGTTAGGTTTTATAAAAATGTATTTTAGACTTGAAACGATTGAGTTCTACATTAAAGGAAAGCTTCACATAGGTTCCTGGATGGTTTTTGGCTATTTATTTTACATTTAAGTCTTGGAATGATTTTAAGATATATTTCTGTATTTTCCTATCTTTTCAAATTGGGAGTACCAATATGCTTGAGGCACAGCCGCTACCACATAATACAGACAGTAAGATATGCATAAGATAGTCAATAAGATAGATAGACGAATGAAATATAAAGAAAATAGAAAAAGTTTCAAAAGCTAATTTAGGCAAGCGAAATCTTATAGAAATACTGTTTGAAAACATTTTGAAATGTTATGAAAACAAGGCAACTATTTATATGTAACAGTATATGAAAGGCTGGTTCTTAAGTATATTAGTTACAGTAGTGTGACAGAACTATTGCTGGCTAACATAGACTGGTAATTTACTGTCATATAACTTTATCAAATAGCCATGATAACTAACTCATATATAAGGACTTATTGGACATTGAGTGGCTTTTTAGGCTGTTTTTCAAATTCAGCTAAATTTAATGTGTCACTTTTTTGCAGAGAAAGGTCAATTAAATACATAAAATTTGACTACAAAAAATATTTTCCAAATAAGTAATACTCGTTGAATTACAGATGCCTATCTTATTTAGCAGCTGAGTAAATAAAATGCCCATTGAAAAGCTAATTCTATCCTAATAATAAAGAAACAGGATCTGTGTGTGTTTACCGAAGGATCTCGCTAAACACTGAATTGATATAGTTCTTCCTTTCTTCAAAGGTCTTGGGAAGGTTCATGACTATAAATCGCCCGCCCTAGATAAAAATTAACCCTCTTCCCCCAAAATTTTATTTTATTTTTAAATCTACAAATGAACGTGGGGATAAGGACTCGCCTCCCCTAAAAAAAGCATATTGGACAGACAGCCAGACTGACAAAAAGTTGAAATATTTCTTACAGCACATTTTTGCATAAACACTCTGAACAAACTTGGCATAGGTAAATATTCGCCGGATTTATTGACGTTTAAATTCTAAGATATCTGATAAAAATTGGCGGGTTTTATAGACAAAGTTTTATAGAAGTATAACATCACAATACCAATATCAAATAAAGTATAAATCATCTGTAATACAGTATAACAAAACTTTCTAAAACCTAACTTAATGCTTAACGATATTTTTGAGAATAAAAAGTTAGGGTTCATTTTTGCAAAAAAAATTAAGCAATTTTTAAAGCAATCAATAGCTATATAACCACGAACTTTTTGGCAGTCAAAAAGTATATTTTAGACAAAAATAGATTACTTTTTAAAAACATCAAAAGCAACATTAAATAAAGAAGAGACAAACTTTGAAAAATTCTATTGGGAATTAAATAAATTATTAAACATTTCTTTTTATTTCAGACAATTAATGTTTTATAGATTTAAAAATCAGTCAGTCACTTTAATAATGAATATATTTTGGGAGAAACGTATAGACAGTGCGCTACAAAAGGTTAAATAGAACTGAAATTATTTTTTGGTTATTTTTACCCCACGTCTGATATAAAAGTAAACTATGTGACTGTGAACGCAGGGAGGGAGGGGACTGTTTATTGCACTAGTTCCCAAAGTTTTATTGTGGTGTTTTTTATTCGTTGATTTAACAACTATGTGGACCTTTTAAAGAATTTTAATTGGCTTGTTTTAAGTTGAGTGTCCAATAGTTTCGACAACTAATTGTAATCTACTGAAGGGGTAGTTTTGCTTATTAGCATAAGGAAGTATATTAATACATCGGCTTTTGTCTTATCTCTTTAAATCCCTGGCACGCATACTTGTGTCCAAAATTTAGGTTTTCAAGTCAACAAGCTTATAACAGTGTTTCCTTAATTTAGCAAATAAATCTCAACTTTAGCATTAAATGCAAAGCGTTCCCATACCATGTCAGAACATAAAACGTTGAATTGATACCTTGTCCTCCAGCTTTAGCCTTCTTCAAATAACATTAAAAAATAGACTATAAGGGAATGCATTGGCCTAGTGCCAGGCTAAATAAAATACTTTTGGATTATATTATGTCCGTCAATAAAAGGCCATAAAAATAAACTATTATTACTAAATAACAGCTTATTGTTACTGTTAACCTCGATATGTGCTATTGTCTAAAATTCGCTTTATTTGGTAAACCTAAATTGCCTCAAACTTATTTATCTACTTTATATATTTGGAATATATAAATGCTTTTGAGGGGATAAATATTCTGTAAAACAAGTATCCATTAATCGCGAAGCATAATATTAATAGCAAATGTAGAGATATGTTTTCTCAATAATTTTAAGTAAATGCCTCATATTTGTCAGTAGAATCTTCACAATAAATTTCAAAGGTTATCTCAATTAGCAGCCAAGTAAATTATAATAATTACTTATAAATACAATAGCTTAATGGATCAATATACAAAAATAAATAGGCTGGTTTGTTATTTTAATTGATAAAAGCAAAAATACCGCTAACTTTTTTTTCAGGCAATAAGTCTCTCTCTTTGAAGTGCTTTATTTAGTTTTTAATAATTTTGTCAGTTATAACTTGAAATGAAATATAAATAAAACCGTTAAATCGGATATATCTTCAAGCTACTTCACTTTATTGATTTTTGCCGTTTAAGTGGCCTTTTTGATTGATTGATTGATAATGTCATAAAATTTATTTTGAGCTGTTATAAAAAATATTATCATAGCCATTGCGCCATCCAATTTTAAATAGTAGTAACTTATTTGCCCTGAAAGATCTTGTAAACAGCTGGACCATACAATTTTCGGATAAGTTTTATAAATGATCCAGAAAGATTTAGGTAGGGGTGAGGTATAAGTCAACCCCCTGTATAAGAAAAAAAAAACAACTCCAACCAATCAAATCCAAATTATCAACTAGTTTCATCATTGTGTCTTTATTACTTAAAATGTTTTACCAACAAAATTATTCAAATATTATGAAGAACACTTCCTTAAGTTAATTCTTGTTTAATCATTTTATGCTTTTTCATTTCCTTTTCAAATAAATTAAATCATTTTATTCAACTTTAAAACCCTTTCCAGTTTGGCTTAGAAAACGATTAATATTCACTGGATTAGAACCGGTTCTCAGCCTCTTAAAACTGATTTTAATCTTATAGTTTTTTATTTTAATATCCGCAGAAAGCTGTTTATAATACGATACGATAAAAAACTAATATTCAACTTTTAAATCCTTTCTTTTAACTTAGCATTAAAGAAACAATAAAAGTTAACGAAAATAACCAAGCTATGTTTAAAAATATAATTAAGCTGATCGCCAATATATTCATTAAGAGATGTATAGTATGAACAATTTTATAAATAATTTGAGTCAAAGTCAAAATCATGAAATTGAACAAAAATAAATGTATAAAACACAGTGCAGTTTAAATCAATAACATAATAGTTAATTATCGCATCGTATTATAGATAAAGTGTCTGTAATACGATGCAATAAATAATTTTTCAATGTGGCTGATAGTCGGTTCTAATCCAACGGATATTATCGGTTTCCAAGCCATAATAAGTAAAATAGGACAGGAATTTAAAATTTTGCCTGAATTAGGAATATTGTGCATTTAATCTAAATATTTGAATATCAATGTAGTCAAACAAACTGTACAAAAACCAAAACAAAATTAATCTAAATGTTTAATCCTAAACCCGCTGTTTCTTGTTAAAAAACGTGATACCAATTATTTTTAAAAATAGAATTCAAAGCATCCTCTCCCCTTTAAACTTTAGTGTTGCTATTATATCAACACAATTCGTTGGCCCAAAATCGGTACTTTTATTATATTTTTATTTGTTAGTCCAAACTTTTCTAGAGTAAGTTTAATCTAAAAAAGGGTAAATTTTGTTGATCAAAATTGGGGTATAAATTACTTATAAGAATCTTGAGATCGCAATGTTGTATCTTAAGTCGTTAAATTCCATCAATATATTATAATTAATTTCTATGCAAAGACATACATACAGGACATATCAGAGTTATAGGGTAGCTGCGTTATTAAAAATACTTTTCTATTCCCTTTTTAATGGAATTCAAATCTTAAATCAGACACTTTTTTCCTTTTCTTGTAGGGGGACGGATGGACGGATTAATTTTAAGAATAAAATCCTCATTTTTCGGTCTGATAGTCACACGGGGTTGGACAAAGATGGACTATTATAAAGGGATTTATAATAGAAATGGTTTGTCTCGAAATAAATTTAATAGTAAGTATTTTGGTTATAAAACATTATTCTTTTATTATTCTTTTAAAATGACTCTAAAATATGACGCCATACTGGCCTGCCACTGGTCAATTAAAATGTATACTGGCCTCCCATTGGTAATTTAGTCTGTGTATTAGCCTCTCATTGGTCATTTGTCCTTTTTTCATAGGCACTATAAAGATCTTTGTTTACCCTGCAAATTTGTTTTAAATGCTTATATTCCCTCACTCTGTATGCCATATGTATGGCTGTAACTCTTTGATATAAATAAAGCAAGCAAGTAAATAAATGCCTGTGTGTTCTTCAACCTCCACCATTGCACACTCCTTCCCACACACTCCAGAGTCTATACCACACTGGGCCATGATTATGGGGATCTCAACAATCTAGATAGATAGATAGATAGATAGATAGATAGATAGATAGATAGATAGATAGATAGATAGATAGATAGATAGATAGATAGATAGATAGATAGATAGATAGATAGATAGATAGATAGATAGATAGATAGATAGATAGATAGATAGATAGATAGATAGATAGATAGATAGATAGATAGATAGATAGATAGATAGATAGATAGATAGATAGATAGATAGATAGATAGATAGATAGATAGATAGATAGATAGATAGATAGATAGATAGATAGATAGATAGATAGATAGATAGATAGATAGATAGATAGATAGATAGATAGATAGATAGATAGATAGATAGATAGATATATAGATAGATAGATAGATAGATAGATAGATAGATAGATAGATAGATAGATAGATAGATAGATAGATAGATAGATAGATAGATAGATAGATAGATAGATAGATAGATAGATAGATAGATAGATAGATAGATAGATAGATAGATAGATAGATAGATAGATAGATAGATAGATAGATAGATAGATAGATAGATAGATAGATAGATAGATAGATAGATAGATAGATAGATAGATAGATAGATAGATAGATAGATAAATAGACAGATAGATAGATAGATAGATAAATGGATAGATAGAAAATAGATAGAAAATGTGTAATTTAACAGCAAATGGCAAACAAGCAGGACCATATTGATAGAAAAAAGGTAGACAATGGATAGAAAATGTTTACCTTAACTGCTAATGGCAGACAAGCATGACCATATTGCTGGCATATAGATAGAAAATAAGGTAGAAAATGGATAGAAAATAAAAATGACTACCTTAACAGCTAATGGCAAACAAGCATGACCATATTGATGACAACCTCCATCGCAGCGTTTTACTGATACATGGGTTGGAGTTATCTAAAACAAAATAAAAAATAAACACACAGGACGCTCACGAACCTTCTGAAAATTTAAAACTATAGAAGCTTCGCTTATAACATTGTTCCTAATCCCCAAAGAAATAACGTTTCCAAAAAAAAATTAATAGGACAATTATATCATATAAAAAATGTATACCAAAATATCTTTGAAAATATACTTGATTTAAATAGACATTTAGTATTGATTTTGGATTTGCTACGCTTTAAAATCAGGAAACTTGATGAAAGTTTGAAATCAATAAGACATTTCTATCATCTCTAAATCAAAGATCAGGGCATATCTAAATGTAGAAAAGTTTCGCTCTAAAAACAACATAAACCCTACTATAAAGCGTTTTTATCGCTAAAGGAAGCAATATTGGCGATAAGAAAAGCTTTCAAAGATCTCTCTGAAACATATGAAACAATTCAAATTTTAAAGTCATCTTTTTTGCAGATATATTGGGAAGTTAAAAACAAAGGGTAACACTAGAAAAACTGAAGAAATAGTGTTTTTGTAATATATACAATGATTTGCCCTTAAAATAGCAAACTTTCTTTGAAAATCATATTTCGAAAGATAGATAGATAGGTTGATATTATGTATTTTAACATAAGCATACAAAATAATATTAATAACATTTTTACACATATTCAAATATTTTTATGCATAGTTTGGTACTTTGATAACCTGGGTTGGACGTTGCAAAAGTTAAAAATACCAGTTTAGGACAAACATATTCAGATAAATTTTTAAGGTTTTAAACTATTTAAAACTAATATCAAGTACTAGTTAATATTGTTTCAAAAATTCAATTAGAGATAAAATTAGCAATAAAAAAATCTGCTAGATTGCACAAACAATTTGAAAAGATCATTGAGTAGTCTAGCAAAAAGTGTTTGTCTTTTAAATTGATCTGTTACTCTATTTTAGTTTGAATTTTTGTATATCATTATTTTTGTTTAAAGAAAAGTTCCTAAAAACTAGCAGAATATTTTTTATCATTTTTTTTCATAAAGATTAAAAGTGTTACGGTTTTTAATTAAAAATTATAAAATATTAATAAAATTTTTGTCATATATTATTAATAAATCACTATTCATGACTTATCTGTTAGAAAGCTCATTCATTTTTTAACATTGTGTTCGAACCTAGTAAAAGTTTATGACTCTGATTATGACGTAAAAAAATAGCCAATGAGAGGCCAATATAAATTTTACCGTTGGTCAGTTACAGTGTATACTGGCCTCTCATTGGCTAATTTTTCTTACGTCAGAGTCAGTATTTTTACTAGGTTCTTGTGTTCTCTAATTTTTAAACTCCATCAATAAGCAGTCAGTTTCCTTGAACTTACATGGACGGATTAACTATTTGACGTACGTACGGACAAACATATCTTATAGGGTAGCTAGCTAAGTGATGGATAAATGGTGGAATTGTTAAAACACTATTCAGGAAATGAATGAAATTAAAAAATTAAAAAAAACAAATTTTTGTAGTAAGACTTCTTATATTTGTCAAATGTCTACTTTTTTTGCTAAATTTTAAAGGTTAAACAAGAAAGATTTCGTACATAATTTAAATTGCGCGCTCTTTACCCCGCCATATAGTATCTGCAGTATAAAATACAGAGGAACGGACGTACAGACATACACTAATTATAGAGTAGCCTAGCTGAATTTTTAAATTCCATTTAAATTCAAGATTCCATGTGCCATATGATTTTATATTACAGATTTATTTATTTTTAGAGAAAACTATAATATTTTTGTATAGATTCTCATATAATCGAAGAATATTATATGTATATTGTATAAGTTTTTCTATTTGTCTATTGATAAAAGTTTTATATAGTAAAAAAAACTTTGGTAGACTCGTTTAATTTGAAAATGGTTCAATACCACCCCCTTCCCACATTATCATTATTAGAATTTTGTGAAATGTTAAATTAAGAATACTTGTATTTGAAATAGCTCTTGTATTAACTGTCGAGAAATTAAAGTAAAGTAATAGAGAGGGCAAGGGTTAAATAATTGTATGTATTCGAAGTCGGGACCCTGTACCGACTTTCAATTGGGTCTTTGAATATTATCCAATAGAGTGGGGGGAAATATTAACACAGCCAAGTCGATACAAAAGAGCAGAAAGTAATTTGCTAAGAGACGAAAAGGTTTCCACCACTGAAACTAGTTAGTTGTCTGGTTTATACATCTATTCTTATACATTTATTGTCGAAAATGATGATTGAAATAGTAGGTTGTCTGACCCAATTACAAATTAAGAGATTTGTCCAAAACTTTTTCTCTTAGACAAGATATTGATATGAGAATAAATAGAACAGATATTAGAGAAATAGGATAGACAAACAAGGATGACAACATCCAAAAAGCGAAGCTTTAAAATTAGAATGTAGGTCAAACGAACAATAATTCTTGTAGAGTGTCAGAACTTGATAAGCAGAGCATAAATTCGTAAGTCTAAACTCAATTCACAATTGTACATAAATTTGTTGCAAATTTGTGAAATAACATGATTAATTAAAAAGACTGAAAAATTTTGAGGCCAAACTGTTTTCTTGTGGTGACATTTCTTATTGATATCAACAGGATCCCAGTCTGTCTTAACCAAAGGATCTCGCAAAACCGATATGGTTCTTTTTTCAAATGTAGGTCCTAGTAAGCTTGTTGTTGCTGCGCTATTTATGGACATTTTAAACCTTGTTTAAAATGTATTTCTGTAAAAGGCACTTTACAATTTTTACAACTCCTTTACTTTATTTACTGTACTTTGTTCAGAGGATGGGAGAATAAATATTCTATATTATTAAGTAACAGAATGTCCGTCTGTCTGTCTGTATGCGGGCATGCAGTATATCCAGTAAGATCTTACAATCGTTTTTCTAGTGCAGTATGGCTTCGAAACCGATTAATATCCGCTTGATTAAAACCTGTTCTCAGTCATACTGAAAAACCATGTATATAATTTTCCACGAATTTTAAAATAAAATTATAATTTAATACCAGTTGTTTTAACCTCTGGGCTAACAAAGCTAGTTTAAATCTTATTTTTCTATTTTCATATTCGCGGAAAGCTGTCTATAATGCGATGCGAAGAACAACTATAGATTCTACCTTCTTTTAGGGTATATCTATCTCTGTTGCATGTACTCCAGTGTAATTGATTTGAATCAATTATATTGTTTACTTTAAAAGGCATTCTCTTGTAATACATATATTTGTTTACCCAAAAAGCTCATGGAATTTTAAAGGACACTTCGGGTTTTAAGCATATTCAATATTTTTTGTAGTATTTTTAAAATGGACCTAAAGGACCAAACCAATGATTTCTATTCACTTCAAACGTTGTGGACGATTTCTGCTTCGTTTAGAACCGGTTTTATTACATAGGAAAATGCGGGATCATGGCCTTGACTGAATAACCAATAAAGTCAGAAAAGGTGGAAGGATTGGACTTTAAACCATAGATCATACTGGTGCCCATTACCCAAAGTTTAATAAACATGTATCTCATTGGTTGGCTCACAAAATTATGGAACTTATTTTCAATCTTGATTTGTTGCTTTAAACTAACAATGTCCACAACCAATACTATTGATCTACTGAAGGGGCAGGTTTGTTAATTATAATATGGGATCTGCATAAATCTCCGTTGTCATATTCTTTAATACATCAAGCTAAAATAAAATTAAAAGTCGAACTTTCACCAGTGTTTCGTAGTGTACCTTTAAAGCCCTGTAAAGATATGCCCATAACTGGCAGTCATTAATTAGTGGGCAGATAGAAAAAGATAGTTTGTTTAAGTATAAATACGTCCACTAGTTGTTTAGCGGGTGATGTGTTCGAGTCTCAGCACAAAGGCTTTTGATATAAATAAGTTAAAATGTTTAGGAATAATGCTCGGTCAGTCGCGTGATAGTATTAGAAAATTACCATTTCTCCTATTTTGAATCTTTGAACTAAAGACGTTCAATCCAAATGTCATTGATTAATGCTTGAATAAAATTTTCATTCTAAAATATCAGTCAATATTATGAAGTTTTTAAAAATATACTTAAAGCAATTGTAATAAGATCACAATGAAATGAGAAAATAACACTTAACTATTAAACAGTAAAAGTTAAAAATATAGACAATTTAGATATTAGGTTTTAAAGTTGTAGATTGTCAGTGTTACCAATGGATTTATTATTACTTGGATCTTACACCAGTTTTTCTAAAATAAAGTGAACTCTGTATTGGGCTAAAATAACGATCTCCACTATTCCCCTTTTTTCCTACCCTATCCCCTCCCTTCCAACTGTATAAACGGCCCGACCAATAAATGTGAGGGAAAATGCAACCTAAATTGACGACAATTTTTCTCCTGTCATAATGTCCACGTATATTATGCATCCATTGCACTACTAAAAAAGCACAATTTGTTATTAGTTTTATAATGGCAGATAAGAATTGCTAACAATTTGACCAAACTCAAATTATCCGCCCAAATTAATGGTAGATATACAGAACTTTGCCTTTTTTATACATTATTTATCTCTTAATTGATACTTTAAATAGTATGCTTTTTATGCTTTTTTTGCTTAGTAAATATTTTTACAATATAACCACTTTGTACTGGCCAAAGTTGGCAAATAATTTTTCTTCAGATGAAAAATCTAGCTTTTATAAAACTAATAAGAATGCCATAGCCAAAAATAAGCCTCATTTGGTAAAAATGTCTAACCTTTTCTCAATAGTACAAATTGACAAAGTTAAAAGTGGCCATTCCAATAAAAATTAAAAGTTTTGAAATCAACATCAATTACCAATTAAGTAGGCTGATATAATCAGGGATAAAGGAGTAGTAACATGGTGGGTGCTTTTTAGAAAAGTTTAGTTTTGGTCAAGGGCAGGTTTTATGTTATTTTGCACCTTCACACTAAGAACATTGTTGAACACTGAACCCTCCTCTGTTATCGTTTAAATGATTTGAAAATAACTATGGTAAAGTTTTTCGTTTGCTATTATTAGGGTCAGTTTGTGTTATGTTATATTGAGTACTATGTAGCCCCACAGGTTTAGTGTACCACAATAAATTACTCCCCCCCCCCTTTCATTTTCAATTTATTTCAAAAAAAATCTGGGGGCATCAGTGCTTAACAGACACTTTGTTATCGGTTAAGATCACAGTCAACTTTAGGACTGTCTATAATATTTTTACTTTAAAACTTTATAGTAATTGTTGAAATATTTTCAATTAGTATAATTTACGGATCATGGAGAGAAAACGAAGAAGTGGGATTTACCTAACCTAACCTAAAATAACTTAATAAAAACGACTGCGAAAATTCGACAATTTTTTTACATGATCCTAACATACTTATCCCTAATCCCTGAAAGGAGGAAATTTGGCTCCACCCATAAGTTAACTTTATTGCTTAACAATATAATAGTTTCCATTAAAATTGTAAACTTTAATGTTAATTAAGCGCAGCTTTTCTACTTTCAAGGCGTTACCATTCTTGTTATTAGTAATTAATGGAATTAATTTCTTTAAATGATAAGGCATAATCTAGAGTAGGTAGTTATTTTTCGCATCGTATTTTAAACAGCTTTCCGCGGATATAAAAAGTACAATTATAAGATTATAACCAGTTCTTTTAGCCCAATTATGCCGAAGGCACGAGCTAAAAAAACTGGTTTTAATCTTATTATTGTACATTTTATATTTGTAGATAACTAGACAAAATACGATGCTAGATCTAGCATATATCTATATAATTTTTCAGTTGGCTGAGAATCGGTTCTAATCCACCAGATATCAAGCGGTTTCGTACGATATGTGAAAAAAATTCTATAATAGCAAACTTTGCACATACATAGCAGCAGTATTTACCATTTACAATTTAACGCCGAGGCTCGAAGCCATAACAACAAAACACTTATGAACGCGCTTCGCGCCAAGATTACCTGTGTTGCCGCGGAAACGTTAAGAAGCGGGATGGGAATCACTGTATCTCGTGGGGTACATGCCTCACCCAAACTCAAGGCCTGAAATAAAACAATAGGATTAGTTTTCATGAAAAATTAGGCATTTATTAACAACTTTACTTCTCTGAATCAAACAAAAAGTAGGATGTCTAGCTGTTTGTTTGTACTCAAATATCTCCCTAACTGCAGGACCGATTAAGATCTTCTTTATAAGATGACTTAATAAGTATCCTGGACATATTTTGTCCATTTTGAGGAACTTACTTCAATCCTTAAAAACAAATCTTCTATTTAAAACAAACAAAAACGACTTTTTCTGTTGGAGTTAGGAAGAGAGGTATCTAATCATGAATAAGGTAAAGCTAACAAACGAAATAAATCTAAAATAATATTTGTAGGGTGGGGGGCAGATAAACAAGTCGTTTTCACTACGAAGCGTTGCACATCAAAATCGCGTGAGAAAAAAACATGTAAAATTATCAAATAGTTTTTTTTCTCGAATTATTTCAGTTGTTGGTTACTAGTATCTGTTATTTTTCCTTCCTTTTTATATACATATTTATATTTTTCTATGGTAAAATATAAATAATATAAAAAAATCGTCTAAAATCAATTATTATTGACCAGCTGTTTTATTATAATAATATGACATGTAAAAATGTTAATCAAATTTTTCCATAGAAATTTGGTATTTCTGTAATAACTTTAAAATAATAATATTAAGAAATAATATGGAAAGTAACTGCACTTTCAATGTTTTAATTAAAAAATAGTTTGTAAATCTGATCATCAAATGCTGTATAAATGTCCAAAATCAGTAAATAAGAATAATTTCACGTTTTATACCTATCGAGCTGACAATTCTTTCATGTAATATATTTTTTTCTTAATTTTGATGAAACGCTTAACAAATGGATTATGAACGGTTATCCTTCAACTGTTTTATACACATCTAACCTATTGACAATTAGGTATTGATTTTTTTAAGAGTTTGGATTTTAAAAGACTTTTTTTTAATTTGTAAAGTTTATAATAGGTCGTTTGTTGTCTGTGACAAACCAACATACAAAACACCCTTTGATTGGCTGGTATTTGTCTTAAAATCTTAAATGTGTGTAAAATTTTTTTAATAATGTACCAAGTTATTTTTCCTGTTTTTAACTATAATATCTAAAGCCTGACATAACAGCAGTAGGAAATAATTTTAACATTAAACACTATAGATGTATATTCAATTAACTAACATTGCATTGCATTTAGTTGGTAATTTGTTATAAAAAAATGAAAATAATAGAACATAATAATCATATCTGAGATAAAATGTTTTTGAATTCTGTATTGAAAAATTTGAATTTAAAATGGTTATTGCTTTAAATTCAAATATAAGTACTAAATAGCATAAAAATAATTAAATTTTCATTAAAAGTCTTTCTAAATCCTAACTTTAAAACTGCGTAACTAAGTGGCATTTCAAAAATGATTTTAATCAAAAAATAATAATTATGAAAAACATCTCAATATTTTATATTTTTCTCATATTATTTTTTAATTGTTATATTTTTTACACAACAAGGACAATTATGTTTACAAGTTCAGGAGCAAAAAAAAGAGGAGAAAAATTAAAATTCTGCCAAGGAAATTTTCACAAGTACTATAAAGTAGGATAAATATGTTAGCCTGGCAGTCTGTATCGGGAAAGTATTCTGACTATAACTTCCTTGTTTAAGGACAAATTTTTAAGAATTAAAACAAAATTTTCATAACTATTATTCTTATTAGTATAATTTTTCCAGATGATAAGAAAATGGACAATAAGTTTATGTAAACCATCAATGATGGAAACAAAGTTACCCTGTCTGAATATTAAAGTTATTAGTTTAAACGTTTTGGACACTTCTGATTTGAACCAATCAATCAATTTTTAGTAAAGTTCCCAAAGTTTTTTAGCCAACGATTGAGAGATTGTGTTTATGCAACTTTGACTACAAGTGTAATTTTCAGTCCAATGCCCCATCCTTTTATGTTTTTTTGGCGTTATCCTCCTAGGAATTTTTTCTTCAATTTTTTTCAATTTTATTGACTAAATAACTGAGTTAGGTTAGGCTAGGTTAGGTTATATAGCTAGGGGACCGAGCGCCCGCGGCTAGACAGGTTAGGGGGCCGTTTTTTTCTGGGGGGGGGGGTATAAAAATTGTCAAATTTTGAAAAAAATTTCCTAAGAGTATAACACCGTTTTTTTGAGTTTAAGCTACTTTTCCTAAAATGTCGAATGTATTGGTTCTTTAGATTTTAATCAAAGGTTTGAAAAATTGTTATCTTAAAACCCAAGAATACAGTTTTACAACCATAGCGTTGCCATAAACTTATGGAGTTCATTAGAAACCGTAAAAATATACATTTTCAAAAGCGAAGCTCTTTTTTGTTAATTTAGGCATGTTAGAATTTTCTTATCGATTTCAAACTTTGCATGGTGATTTGCATGGAAGCGGAGCAAACCTATAATCGTTACCAGAAAGTAAGTCCGTACGTCCTTTTAACACATGTTGCTTTTAAACAACTTTTTTATGTGATATAATTATCCTATTTATTTGATTTTTGGAATACTGATTCCTATCACAACAAGGTACAATGTTATAAGCGAAGCATCTTTATAATCAAGTCAAAAAAATATAATTATATCCCTAAAAAGTATACTGTACTTAAGCAACAAATTTACTTAGAATTTTGTTTATTTTCATACTTAGCTAAATGAAACGAAATAATATTTGTATTTTTGTTTAAACATTAGATATTTTGGACTCAAAAGTCTATTTTTAAAAGTCTCCTTTCCTATATGATGGTTTCGCAAAACAGTAAATAAATTCAAACGATATTTGGTCATTGTATTTCTTTTTAAAAATTTCGTGCTGAAAAATAGAGAATAATCGAAAAAGATTTTTTATTTTAGTCTTTTAATATGGTAAAATTGGAATTGATATTTTGATGTGAATATCTCCAAATTCGATGTTTATTGCACAACATGTTTATGTAATCTAATAAAGTAATACTCGCAGCTGGCTAAAATAACGATACCCTCCATCCAACACTTACCCCCTCCCCTCTTACTGAATGAATGAACTGACCAATAAAAGAAGTTCCTATTAGCAAGCTAAAATGAAGACATATTTTCACCTGTCTATCCTTTATCCATTATCTACAATATTTGATTAATTACTACATAAAGCCTGCATAGAATTAAACCTTAGACATGCAAAAAAAAAGTAACTATAGAGTATTTTTAAATCCATTTTTTCTTTTAAAAAATATATATATTTCCAAAAAGCCATATTAGCAGGTTTGTGGACGAATAAGTTATTTTAACCGCCGTCAATTTCCATTTTTGGATTGTGTCCAAAATCAGGGATATGACAACTGAAAAAAACAAGCTTGTCTCCAAAGTTTTCCACCATTAAAAAAAATGTTGAATATCTTAATGATATGTTGACTTTAAGTGCGGCAAGCAGTAGTTATCATAAAAAAAAAACGCTGCAAAAGTCCTGGAATATTTTTAGTTTTAAAAAGTTTTTCAGTAGACAAAATATCCCTTATCCCCCAAATCCTTCATTGTTAGATAATTTAGAACTTTTGTTGATTTTAAATGGGGACATTCATCCTAGTTAAAGTATTTGGATGTTTGTGGGATTCGTCTTATAATTTCAGGAAAGCTTTGTATTGTTCTAGGGCAGGTTAAATGCTGCTTTAAATGATTTACAACAACTATCAACCAAAAAATACTCCCACTTTCATAGAAAAGTTACAAAATAATAAAAAAATATTTAAAAAGAATGTTTTCCAGTATGGCTTAGAAACCGATTAATATCCTCTAGATTAAAAAACGCTTCTCAGCCATACTGAAAACTCCTGTAAAGCATAGTATTAAAGACAATTTTCTTCGAATAACAAAATTAAAATCACAATTATTAGCCCCTATTAGGTCTAACAAAACTGATTTTAATCTTTTGATATCCGCAAAAATCTATCTATATTACGATGCGATAAATAACCAATTTTACATTGATAATTATTAAGAACAAATTCTTTCATATCAAAATTTTTGGAAAGGAAATATTTTTGATCAAATGAATAATTCTACATAATAAAAGATTAAAATATGGTCAAATAATCTTTAAAAGGAGGTTTTACATAAAAATATTGATAGATCCTGAAAAATTTACTAAGATATACTTTAATTTAAAGTAAGTTTTTGTTTATCTGTTAAAATCTTATTTACCACTAAATTAATAGAAATAAGAAGCTCCACATAAGTCACGGATTGATTGAAGGCTATTCTTTTATGAATTTTAGTATGGTTTTAGGCTATTTTTAAGAACTCTTATTTAAAAGGGACGCATCAGCTAGTAAAAAATGATAAAAGCTAAAAAAATTAGGTTAGAAGACTTTTTTGATAACTATTACAGCATGATAAACTTTTTTTGTGAAAAAAATCAGCAAATTAATTTTTCTTTGGCTACAAAATGATTTTTTTATTTAATGTAATTTATTAATCTTGTTCGAACCAATAATTTAAACGTATAAAATTTACAATTTTGTACGTTTCAGTAAAGATAATAGTTAAAAAACCAAAATTTTGAATGATAAAAGAAATATCTTAAGAGATTATACAAATTTTTATCAAAGAAGTCATAAAGTCAAAATTTTGACAAAATATTTTAATATTTTTGTGTAATAGGATTAAAAAGTCTACAATATGATTTAAAATATTAGATATTTAATCAAATTTGCGTCTAATTTATACCAAATAAATCGAGAAAAAGTTAAAGAAATTATCTATTTTAAAATCTTATTTTACAATACCTACACAATCAGAAAATAATAATAATATTTTTGTGTAAAAGGATTAAGAAAGTATAACAATATAATTTAAAATATTAGATATTTAATCAAATTTGTGTCTAATTTTTACCAAATAAATCGAGAAAACGTTTAAGACAAAAATAAATTACCTATTTTAATATCTTATTTTACAATTCCTAAACAATCAGAAAATTAAGTTAAAATCATTTTGTCTAAAAAAACTCACCTTTTGCATATGCCCCGACTGGCATTCATTCGTAGGATAGGATCTTTTCTCAATCGCATGCCGTAAAAAGTCACTTTTTTGTCCACCAACCACTTTTGTGGCGAATAAAATTATAACCAAAAATAACATTTTTATAACTTTCATTTTTACGTTTTTTTTCTTCTCACAATATTGTTATTTTTAATATTTTAACATTATTTAATCACTTAATCATTTATTTAATTCATTTTGATTGAATTATTTTTTTTATTAACGCTTCGCGCCCCCAGGGTCCAACTTTGATATAAATATAATAGCAACTACGGAAAGAAATTGGAAGATTTTCTTTTGCTCCTCTGACCTTCCCCTTTTTCTACATAGTTACTTCCCCTTTCTTTACTCCTCCTCTTTTCCGTATCTCCTTGCTCTGTGCATGGCGGGACGAGACAAAATATTTCGGATTAACGGAGAGCTCTCACTCCCTATTCGTCCCATCCCCCTTTTCTCTCTTTCTGCGCAGGGTTTTGAGTTGTAGGACAATTGTCCCGCAAAGAAAAAAATACATAAAGATTATGAAATGTTATCTTTTGGTTTTGGATATTTTCTACGTGAATATAAGATTTATTAAGAAATTTACGAGCCATATTTTTCTATCCTAATTCTCTATCTATACTTCTATTTAAGTAGCAGGGTGTCTTAGTCTATCTGTTTTCTATATTCTGAATATATTTACCTCATAGACAGCTGGACCGATCCTTCAATAATTTTCAGAAAAGTTTTACATGGGTCCAGGGAAGGTTTAAGAAGATGTGGGAATTCGAAATCTTCATTAAATGTGGGGGATGGGAGGGGGGATGTAAAGGAAAAAGCAGAATAATTATATTCTACCCCAACCCTTGAGATTTTTTACCCTCTCGCAAAAAAAAGCTTGGATGTCATTGTACCCCCACCCCTACAGGCTAAGGGCGAAACCACTTTTAAATTCAAAATGTAGAAAAAGATTGTGAAAAAAACATCTAATTTGAATCAAACTGCTTATCTAATTGAAGCAATATATTTAGGTTTTCTTTACATGTAAATGTAAATACAGAAAAAAATGTTAGCGAAGCTTCTTTAAAATAAGACTATTGGTACGGCTACTTTTAAATTTATCTGTCCGACGCTTCCTCAAACCTCAAATAATTATTTTTTGTTTAATGTCGGATTTCAAAAAAATATGTATTTTTATAATACTAAAATGATCTAGTGTATAAAAAAAATTCAGTAAACTATAATAGTTATTATAAACAGTTTTCGGGAGATATTAAGATGAAAAATTATGAGATTAAAACTATTTTTTTAGCTCCGAGGGACGGAAGGCTAGGGCTAACAAAACAGGTTTTAATTTTTAAATACTTGTGGAAAATTGTCTGCAATACAATGCTATACATTTTTTTATCAGCCATACTGGAAAAAAGATTAAGAATAGCAATTTGGTACAATTTCATGATAGAATTTTATTAAAGACAATTAAAGACAATACTGTCCTTGTCAGACATACTCACATTTTTGGACTTTTTTAAAGCAAAGTGACAAAGATAATAAAAACATTTTGAATTTCATATTCTAAAAAGAAAATGATAACCATCTGTCTATCTGTCTAAATAAAGCTTGGAATCTTGATCAATAGGGTTCTGCTTTTCAGAGAATAAATTTATTGGTAAAGCATTGGTTTTAGGCTATTTTTCATGAGGAGTGGAAAAAAAGTAAAGATATATTATAAAGATAACTACCTGGATCCAGTGTTGGGGACATTTTTCGTCCGTTAGTAAATTGCATTCTGCTCTTTTGTAGCGACTTAGCTGTGTTAAAATTCCCGACGCAGTTGGCTGATATTTAAAAACCCAATTGAAAGTCGGCACATGGTCCATAGGGTAGGGACATATACAGTTACCCCCTCTATTGTTTTACTTAAATCTACCAATAATTTTAAGGAATATTCTACTCTACACCTTTAAATATGAACATTTTTCAATGAAAATGTTTTATTTTGGAACATAATATTTTGTACTACATAAAAAAAGACTTTTTCCCCTTTGTCGTGTGTCAGTGTGCTATCTCTTCCCCATTTAAGATTATCGCCAGAAAAACTAATAATAACTACAGCATAAACAAGGAAAATAACATCCATAAAAGCAAAGCTCTAAAATCAGAGGGTATGACAAACGAACATGCAGAGTGTGAGAACTAAAAAAACAGAAAATTGATTTTTAAGTCTAAACAATATTGTAAATAAATTTGATGAAAAATTACTTAAATTCTATAGAGGATAATGTCAAAAAAAATTTCTTGGATTTTATTATTGAGATGTTTGCTTATAATATTTCACCTTTTTGTTCGAGGAATCAATATTCTAAAAAAACAGATGTTTAGCCTCACTTTCTTATATTTATCATTCTTGTTCTATTTTTAACAGTGATTTTTGTGTTAATGGAACACTTTGCAGCTATGAATGCTTTGTGGAAGTGATAAAACAATATATACATGTGTCGCTAACACACACCTACAATAGAGGGGTGATACAATATATTAAGTTATTGAGAAGCTGCGCCTCTGGCAATTAAAGGAACCAAAACATATTTTATGTTTTCATTCTTCTGCAGATTATTATTGGTTGAATGGTTTATACACTGCTGGTTTAAACCAAAACAATCAAGATTTAATTATCAAAGCCATAAAGCTGATAAATAAGAGAGAGTATTATTTATAAAACTTTGGGTACCAGTATTATAATTTAAAGTCCAATGTCCCCTCTTCCTCTGTCCACAATGAGTGTTGCTAATGATGTAAAGAATATCTAAAAGCTACATAAAGATGAATCTATCCTAATATCCTATCATATAAAGTAGTAAGCATTTTTTTAAAAAAAGGATCTCGCTAACCGCTAAACCGATATGGTCCTTCATAACAGTGAAGCATTTCATAGGTCCTTTAATGGTTTTAGGCTATTTCATTTTTATAAAAAGTCTGGATATGTTCTTTTGCTACTGTTTTGCCCTTACACATCCCATCGAATGTATAGTCTCTAGTTGCTGGGGGCGCAACCAATAGTTAGTAATATATCTTCAATAATCAAACGGTAGGTTATTAAAATGTTTTAATGAAGGATAGATATGTAGCGAATCATCTCTGTACTAACTATTTTGTAGCACCAACGTTGCCTAGTTTATATATTGAAATTTCAAGTTTTGAGATATTAATAACTCACTCCGCGGGATTTTTTCCTTTCAGAAAACTAGGTTTTTCTTTTCTCTTGGGGAATTTATTCATGAAATAAAAAAAACTCATTTAAAACAGAGTTGAAGCTTTTTCTAATGCCCATAAAAATGACGCCATACTGTCCTACCATTGGTCAAATGAAGATACGGAAAAACTCATGTGTGACGACATAAAAATACTTCTAAAACGGATGGTTAAGAGCAGTAGGAAAGGAAACCCTTAAAAAAGAGATGGGTTTTGATGTATTTTTATGGATGCTGTGAGTATTGGTGCAAAAAATATGACGTAACAAAAAAAATTAGCCAATGAGAGGCCGTTATTGACCAATGGTAAAATTTATAGTGGCCTCTCATTGGCTATTTTTTTTGTTACGTCATATTTTTTGCACCAATACTCACAGCATAATTTTTATGACGCCAGACATGTTACTTTCCGTATTTCATGGTCAAAAAAATGTATACTAGCCTGCCATTGGTAATTCATCATTTGTCATTTGTATTGTATGACGTCAATTTTTATAGCCACTATAAACAGCTTCAAGCAGAGTTAATTTTTTTTCTTTTTACTATACTAATTGTTGATAAATATTTCATAAGATTGTCTACGTTAATATATTACAGTTTACTTTTTTATATCTCCTAAAATAAATAGTAAAAGGATCTCTGTCTGTCTGTACCGACGGATCTCGCTAACCTATATGGTTCTCCTTTACAGTTTATCTTGTCATAAGTTTTGAAAAGGTTTATAGCTATTTTTGGAGGTTACAACCCCTCCTCAAAAAATTCCGACGGATCTCGCTAACCTATATGGTTCTCCTTTACAGTTTATCATGACATAAGTTCTGGAAAGATCTATTTTTATTTTTGAAGGTTACCACCCCCCCTCAAAAAATTCCCATCCTGATTTTTTTTTACTTTTTTGGAGATAAAATAAAAAAAGGGTGGTCGAATTTAACCCCCAACCACCTCAAGTGTCTCTAGAAGCCTCTAGGGGCGTAGCCGCTAGTAAAATAATAAAACAATATGACCAAAAACTGTAATAGATTTGTAAATGTATATTTTTAAAGATGAAATGCACCTGGAAACCTTTTGTGCAAAAAAAAACCTAAAGGTTAGTTACTCAGCCATAAGAGGAGGGGTAATTATTATTTTATCTTTTATTGTTAATGCTTTTTAGGTCAATAAACTTTGCATTTTGTATTATCATTCATTATCATATTTTTTGTGTTTATTGATCTATTTAAATATTTACTTAAGTCTCTATTTGGCATAATAGATTATGCTCCTCAAGCCTCAAGTAAGCTTTTTAGGTGAGGAAGAAGGAGGTTAATAATCAGTTTATATAGATTAATTTTTTAGAATTTTTTTTATAAAGCATCACGGAATAATTTATACCTACTAGTTATAGAAATCATATATAGAATAAAATATCTTTTTATCACCTTTGCTATGTGCATTTTTCTATTTTTTTCTCCTTTTTTTATTAAATTTTTTCTCTTTTTATATTCAATTTTTTTTTATAATATTTTGTAATTTGTGAATAAATCCCAATTTTTCCATGTTTGAAAAAGAAATATTTTCAACAAATATTAGTTAAGTATGTCTTTTGTGATTTTTACTGAAGAAATATTTCATAAGTTAGGTATAAAACTGTTCATATAAAGATTTTAAAATCATAATATAGTAAACTACAAATATGTATAGTAGTTATAGAGGTCTCAAGCGTCAAAGCCGATAGTCAGATATATTTAGAAAGTAATAAAACATTGAGAGATCGAGAGATAAAAATAATTCTAGTATGGCTTCGAAACCGATTTATATCCACTTGATTGGCTCTAGACTATACTGAAAAATCATGTATAGCATCGTATTACTAAAATTCTGATCAAAATGAAAACCATCAAATTAATACCAGTTTTGCTTGCCCGGGCTTTCAGACCCTCAGGGCTAGAAAATGGTTTTAATCTTTTTTTTTTATTTTGATGTCCGTGGAAAGGTTTATATGATACAATGCAAAAATAAATATATTGTTTTATAATGAAGCTTCGCTTTTGCTGCGCTACATATGAACCCAATTGTTTTTGTTCTTGTTCACCCTCTTTAAATAAATAGCACCATTTAGGCGCTTTTTATGAATCATTATAGGCATTATAAAAGCATATAAACTCACCTATATCGCCTGGCTTTTCAATATATTTGAGTTTTAGATGGATATTAAGATATATAAGTTTTCCGGAATTTTAATGTTAGGGGGAGATTTGAAATCTGCATCAAATCTTAAGGATTTTTTATAAAATTCGTTTTTTGTATAATTCTTTATCTAACAGCGGAAATGCATTTTAAGTTAATTAAGTTAATAGAATAGGTGGATTTTAAACTACCTGCGCTCTAATTGGTTGAATGATGTACGCCATCCAATCAGAGCGCAGATTTTTTAAATCCACCAATCACAGATGCCAAAATTAATTAACTTAAATTGCATTTCCGCTTTTAGATAAAGAATTATAGAAAAAACGAATTTTATAAAAAATCCTCAAAATTTGATGCAGATTTCAAATCTCCCCCTAACTTTAAAATTCCGGAAAACTTATATATCTTAATGGATATTCTTACAATTTCAAAATTTGTACCACTTTTTGTAACAAAGCTTCACTTAAATTCTTGAATTTCGGTTGAAAGGGGATTTTCTATCCCAAATATTGTTTTAAAAGTTTGGGCAGACAACTTAAAGAACCAACCATTAAAAATTAAATATAAGTCCCCAAAATTGTTAAGCCAACGAATAAGAAAACGTTATCTTATAACTCTGGGGACAAGTGAAATAAACAGCCCAATGTCTTCTCCCTCACTTAATTGTAAGTGACTTATTATGAAGGGATGATGCTGTTTTCATATGGACTTTCAGACAATAGACATGCATAAATTATAGAGTAGCTACGATATTAAAGTTTTACTAGTAAATTGCGAAAATGATAATATTGTTTTCTTGCATTTTGGGGACAAATTTATTTGTAATTTGGTCTTTTCAAGATAGTTTTAACAGCAAAGAAAATATCATTAAATTTGCATGTTAAAAAAACGTCTTTTAGAAACGAAGTACTTAACAATTCGATCTGTTGGTCTGCAGATAACTTTAGGTTAATGTTATATCATATAACCCCACATAAATGTACTCCTAAATAGGTTAGTATACACTGGAAAATTTAATATAAGGAATTTGCTTACCTTACAAAACTAGTCTTCAACCTGCCCTAGATCATTTTGATTTAACAATGATCATTTCAATCAAATATGTTACTGTATGAATGAATTAATGATTCTGGTTAAATGTTAAAATTTCTTCCAATGCACTATCTCTCATGTTAGTGTACTCTTTATGTAGAGTAGTTAACATAGTGTAAACCCCCATCTATAAAATTAAATTGACAGTGTCCTAGCAAACACGCTAGTTGTCTGGTGCAAATTTCTGCCAAAACCGCGTCATAAAGTGTTTCAAAAGTTGTTATTCATAAACTTGCACAATTTGAACTTGAAAACAAAGGTCTTGCAATCAAATTGTTTGTTGTATTTATGGGATCTAAAAGATTAGACATTGCCGATAAATTAGTGTACACAAAATTACCCCTTCTGTTTATTACAATTAGTGGTTGAAACGTTTGGATATTAAACTTCAACTAAATGAACCAACCAATCAAATATCAATAAAGTCCCCAAGATTGTTAAGCCAACGAATAATAAAACGTTATTTTAAGACTTTGGTGACTAGTGTAATAAACAGCCCAATGTCCCCAACCTCCCCGCCGGAGAGTTATATCCCAGACAACTAGCGGATGCAGATTTATTGAGGCTAAAGTGTAGAGACACTAAAATTGACAACAACATAACACTCGTAGCAGACACATTTAGGGAATTTTAATATATTTTCCAGTACGGCTTTGAAACCGATTGATATCCGCTGGATTAGAACCGGTTCTCAGCCAAAATGAAATATCATTAATAGCATCGCATTAACGACAATTTTCCGCGAAGATTATAATAGAAATTATAGAATTAATACAAGTTTTATTAGCCCGTGCTTTCGGCCCCCTAGGACAATCAAAACTGGTTTTAATTATAATTTTAATCTTATGATTTTTAACTTCAATGTCCGCAGAAAGCTGTCTATAATACAATGCGATAAATAACTTTTCTACCTCACAAATAAAGGTATATTTAATTAGCAAACTAATATTCATTGACTTAAGTAACATGATGTTTGACTCTTGTTACTTATAGACTAAGCGCTTAGTAATATTAGTAATATGATTTACTTTGCTTAGTCTATAGGTAACATGATAGAGGGAGATATATAAAGTGTTAAACTGCTAACTAGATTGAAAGTTGCCTTAATTTTTTTTTTCTTATGTATGACATTTCTGAAACAGTTGTTCTTAATTGGTCCTTGCATGGTTTTAGGCTGTTCAACTATGTGAAAATTTTAATCATGAATATCCTGCAAGTTTATTTAAATTCCTTGTTTGATAAGTTCTACTGTTTATTTCCCCCTTTAAAAATCCCAGGGTTAAAAGTCAAATTTCAATCCCTTAAAAATAGAATAGAATTACGTGTTATAGACACCTAGGGATTAAAGTTGGGTTTCTTGAATCTTTTTTCACACTTCATAACAACACAGTAACAGCTTATCTGAGGTTTAAAAGATACTGTTAAACTATTGTAATACTTAACTCTAGAAATTGCTTGAAAAATTTAAATTTGTTGAATTTTTCTACTAAAATGTGTAAGCTGTCTTTTAATCTTAAATATCTAAATAATCAAATCTGAAATTTTATTATTGCTTCGTGCCATATATTGGTAAAAAGTCTAAATTGTATACCTTAATTATTTACTGTACGCTGTTTTTTAAAGCTTTTTAAAGATTATGGTCGTTCCTTCCGTCCGTCCTTACCGGTTACCTCTTTTTGTTAATTAAAGGGCGAATATAGGTTTGATATGATATGGGCTTATTTCAAGCGTGCAATTATATAGATTATAAATAACTTAAAGACATTGACATATTTAACTGTATAAGTCCGTTTCTAGCCTAAAACCGAACTGATTCGTTGATATAATTACGCCATTTCGCGTAACTTGTGTGGTTCCCTAAGAAATCCAAACATCCCTGCATCACACAAGGCTGCGTCGGAAGGTTGTATTATAACGCTTTTGTTCAATCATAGTCATAATGAAGATGAAAGGAATGGGAAAAAAAAGGATGCTGCAACTTTTACTTTTGATCAAATAAATTTTTCATAACATAATTTTGTAAAAGTACATTGAAAAAGGGAGGGCTGAAAACTAATTTTAAAAAAATATTTCAAAATTAAAATATTATTTTTGTTTGCTAAAAGTTGCATCATGTTTGTGTCTTTACCCAGGCTACAAAGGGTAAATATATTTTACATATTATATATTTTTATATAAATAAATTGTATTCATCATGAATAAATCTAAAATCTTAGTAGAGAAAATAAATTTAAAAACTTAATATTTATCTTTATGATGCACTATAAAGCAAAATTTTTGACGCTATTTAAAATTTGAATAAAATACTATATAATTAAATAAAATAAACATTTTAATTATCATTTAAGATGCATGCCAATGAAATAATCAATTAAACTTAAGAGAACTAGTCAAAAAAAGTCTTGTAAAGGGCTAAAATAAACAATTTTGTAGGCCATCTCATTTATCATATGTTGAAGAAAACACGAAAATTGTAAAATCTACTTAAGGATTTTTTTGAATTTTTAAATTTAACATAGATATTCTAAAACTATGCAATGGCACCTTTGATATAAGCTCATATCATATCGAACCTATATTCGCCCTTTAAGGCAGGTTAGAATTGTTCCATCAATTTTAAGCTTTTCATGTTGATTCCAACAACAGTTAGTTACCATTTTGGAAGTATAGCAACTATAATCGTCAATATTTCAGCAATTTGCAACAGGTCTATGTAAATTTTGGTTAGATTTACAAATCATGTTCTGCTCTTTAGGTTCTGACACTCTACAGTAGTTATTTTTCATTTTTCATTTGTCTTTCTAACTCTCTCAGTATTTTACATAAAGTTGACTTTAAAATGATAGTATTTAAAAATATTCCAAATTTATGTAAAAGTAACTTAAGAGTGTAAACGTGAATATGTGTTTAGAATAACAATTCATTGTTTAACAAGGATGACAACATCCATAAAAGCGAAGCACTGAAACGGTAGAACAAACGGACATTACACTTGTATAGTATCTGAACTGAAAAATCGGAACATAAATGTATACATGTCGAATCAGAATTGTAGGTAAATTTGTTGAAAAACTGCTTAAAAACAGGATAATGTTTATGGACATACTTACATTTTTGGACTTGATTATAGAGTTGCTTCGCTTATAATATTGTTCTTTGTTGTCCCAGGAATCAATATACCAAAAATCAGATCAAACGGATAATTAAAACACTTGAAAATTTGTTGTTAAAAAAGTAGAAAAATCAACATGTTTAAAATGGACGTACGGACATTCTGGTAATGATTATAGAGTTGCTACGCTTTCTAAATCGTACCTAACTACTACAGGAATCATCATGCAAAGTTTGAAATCGATAGGACAATTCTAACATGCCTAAATTAACGAATAAAAGCTAACTATCTCGGACGGACGGACGTACGGACGGACGGACGGACGTACGGACGGACGGACGGACCGACCCTAATTATAGAAAAGCTTCGCTTTTAAAAATCCTTTTTTACTCGAGTAGAAAACACACCACCCGGCCCCGATAAACATCCCCCCCTACACAATATCACAAAAGTGTTAAAACCAGGTTCACTGCAATATAAGTCATTTTGTAACCTTCTTTAGTTTTCTATCCTATTAAATAAAAAAGTAAGGTACAACGCAAGGGTATAGGTTAGCTTTATAAATGTCTATGGATGGTTATACGCTATTTTCATGACCTCCCTCGTCCTTTCCTAGAGCTAAGGGCGAGGGAACTAGTAACAACATAATTATAAGTTTAATCTGCGGGAGTGGAGTTATACCAACATTTTCCCTATCCCGTTGGAACCCTCTTCCGTTGTCGGAGCGGAAATTCTCTGCAATATCCTTCACAGCGTGTTCTATGGAGTAGGGTTGGGCCGGATATCCGGTGTGGCCGGATATCCGGCCGGATATCCAGTCATTTTCAATATCCGGCCGGATATCCGGCTCTATAATTTTTTATACTTTACACCAAAAATCTCTGCTTTTTAAAATCTTAAATGGCTATAATTTTCTTATTATTGAAGCTAGAAGAACATTTTTTCTGAATAAGTTTAATTTATATAAGATTTCTGAAGAAATTTTTTTTACTACTTTAATATCTGGTAATTTGGCCGGTTATCCGGCCGGTTATCCGGTAATTTGGCCGGATAACCGGATATTTGCCGGATATCCGGCGTTGGCCGGATATCCGGCCGGTTATCGGATATCCGGCATTTTAAATCAGCCGCATATCCGGTATCCGGTATCCGGCCAAAAAAGTATCCGACCCAACCCTACTATGGAGCTTAACTTCCCTCATTGTTTTTTTAAGCACTGCTTCTCTATAACGTGTATATGTTAGAACGTCCTACTTTCATTTGAATTATACTATTGTGATTGTCATTTTTTTCTAGGGGGGACTGTTAATTACACTAGTACCCAAACTTTTATGATAATGTTTTTTTTTATTTGTTAGCTTGAAAACTTTGGGTAATTTGGTTTCTTAAGTTAAGCGCTAAACGTTTTATCCAATAGTTTTAATTTACAGAAGGGTTAATTTTATATATCATCATTGGAATGTACTTCAATTCATCATCCATTGTCTTATCCCTTAAGATACCTGTTTTTAGTAGCGAAGCTACTCTATAATTCGAAATGTCCGTCCGTCCGTCCGTCTGTCCGTCCGTCTGTCCGTCCGTCTGTCCGTCCGTCTGTCCGTCCGTGTAAGACAGAATAGGGGAAACGTGATTTTCTCGGCTCCTATTAAAGATAGACAGCTGAAATTTTTTGACAACATTCCTATTATTAAGCAGCACAATTAACTATAAAACATCAAGGGCGGTCAGACCCCTTTTTAGCAGGTTTTAGGCTATTTTTGTATGTTTCATATTTTTATCCATAACTTCAGTGTTTATGGTCCGATTTTCAAAATTTTTTCAGTTATTGATATCAAAATTAAATTTCCTGTCGTTTACAGAAAACAACCATGACAGCCACACTGCCATCTTGCAGGTTTTAGGCTATTTTTGTATTTTTCACATTTCCACCATATCTTCAGTGTTTATGGTCCAATTTTCAAAATTTTTTCAGTTATAGATATAAGAATTAAATTTCCCGTCGTTTAAAGAAAACATCCATGACGGCCAGACTGCCTTTTTGCAGGTTTTAGGCTATTTTTGTATTTTTCACATTATTCTCCATATCTTCAGTGTTTATGGTCCGATTTTCAAAATTTTTTTCAGTTATAGATATCAAAATTAAATTTCCCGTCGTTTAAAGAAAAACCATGGCGGTCAGACTGCCTTTTATCAGGTTTTTGGCTATTTTTATATGATTTACATATTTACCCATATATTTGGTGTTTTTGGTCCAATTTTCAAACTTTTTTGGGATAAATCCACTTTAAATCTACTTTTACGTATTTCCATCCACGATTTTTTGTGCTTCGCTACTTATGGATGTTGTCATCCTTGTTTTTTTTATTTTCTCACTGAAAAAAAAACAAGGACAACTATGATAAAAAGCAGTAAAAAAAAGTAATAACAAAACATTTCCACGTAATCTTTAGCATTCCATTGATAAATTCCTTTAAAGTTATCATTTCACGTAGGAAAAACTTGTCAATAAGATGTAATTTAGTTGATAATCAAGACTGTAGGGATAAGTTATTGTTATGGATATACGGAAAGTGTTACGTCATAAAAATACGTCTAAAGAGGAAGGAAGAGTGGAGAAAATGGAAAGGAGATGAATTTAGACCTTTTTTCATGACATCACAAAGGACACTTTCCGTATCTCCTATTTCTATGTTTCCTTATCATTTATAAGTGTAATAAGAAGGCCTTTATTTGATCCAAAACAATCAAAAATGTACCTAAAAATGCATTATTGCACTATTGAATCTTTTATCTATTCCAGATTATATTATTTATAAGCCTCTGTATGCCGATTTTTTTTATTGGTGTAAAAGTTTGGACACTAAAGGATTGTATCAATCAATCAAAACTTAATAAAAGTGCCCAAAGTTTTCTAGCCAACGAATAAGTGATAAGGTTTATAAAACTTTGGATATCAACCCAATGTCCCCTACCTTCCTGAATAGATACCTATTTTAAAAATAAAAATCTTTATATATTCCTTAACTCCCGATTGTTAATGATACATCTAAAAAGAAATCAATGAAATAAAGAAAAAGTGTACAGCAAAAAGTGGCATTGTTTATGCCAAACAATAATTATTCAGTGACATAGGGGTATGTAAATTTCAGATAAACTTTACATGGCTAATTAACATTTACAATTCGTTATCATAAACTGTTAAGACTTCCACAGAAAGTTTATACAATCAAAGGATTGATTTTAATGTGTTTATAGGAACAGCCTAATCGACATAGGTCTTGGGATGGTTTAAGGCTATCTTTTTTTTTTTTTAAATAGTGGGATTGTTTAATGCCATTTTCTCCCTTATTTCTCCCTTCGAATACAAACCCACTAGATGCTAGGGGCACAGCCGCTAGTACAATATAAAACATCAATCAGAGCCTTTTTGAAGTTTACTCATGCAAATATTCGCAACCAAAACTCTACAATGAAAAAGTAAGGTTTTTTTTCTTTTTTGCCTAGTCCTTTATCCCCAAAACTGGTACAAAAAAGGTCCCCAAAGCCATGTGCTTAGTCTAGGGGTGGTCTCAGACCTTAAAGGGTTCACAAAAATGAGCATACTTTATTAGTAGCGCAGCTACTATAAAAGTAGGATTTGTCCGTACGTAAAATTTATAGGGAAATCTTTCAGCATAACAAGCAACTGAATCTATTAAGTTCTCCATTTAGGAAGCTTTACATAGGCTTTCAGATGGATACATTCTTTCTCATTTATAAGTTTTGGGTTGGTTGGCGGCTATTTTGTTGTATTTAATTTAAACCAGACCTAATCTTATGCGTTGTTTCATATAATTCATATCGAGGTAAACATGAAACAAACTATGAATTTATGTATTTTTAAATCTTTATAATAGATATGAAAATGAATATTAAAATGATAAGATTATAAGAACAAGAAAGCTTTGCTTTAAAATGACCATACTTTAGTACCCCCAGGGTTAGAATTAATTGAAAGAATAAACAGTGAGTTTCAAATATACTGACTATAAAACAGGAAAAATAAACCCTATCTATAGAATTTATTTTAAATGAAATATTTTAGGTTTGCTAGTAAGATAGATTAACCACCTATATGGTTAATACACAACAAATTTAATAATATGTGATAAAGAACTTAATGTATAATAAAATCAAACATTTATTGCAGAACTCCAATTACTAAATCTTGAATAATTTAAGGTAGTATGTAGATCGACCCACATCCATAAATTTCATTTTTTAAGAGGGAGGTGACAAGTTTTCAACCCCCCTCCCAACCAAAATACATAAAACTTTCCCAGGACAATCATAAAACTTTTATTTTAAAGAGAGTCATGTCTCTCAAGTAGTTTGTGAGATATTTTAGTACAAAAACACATACACTCATCCTACCTCTTGTATAAAAACACTTAGTCAGACATAACATATTGTTAAAGTGTATGTCTAACAACCATCTCTAAATACATTCTTGAACAAATTATATGTTAATTTTTCTACAATACGAACAGTAGGTAGAACCAGTCAGTTAGAGAAGGTCAGGACAAGACAATTATATATAAGTAGTTGGCCCCTTTCTTATCCAATTTAGAACTTAAAAACATAATTCCCCGGTAAAAAAATGCTAAGAATATGCCTATGGTGTTAAAAATAAAGGCCATAGATAGTATTTTCTGACATATGTTTAAGTTATTGGGCCATTTTTTAAATTTTCTGAAGCTAATTATGGAAATATTATAAGATTTATGATAAATGCAAATCAAAGGAAAAAGTAGTAAAGAAAAATATTATTACAAATCTTAAGGGGGGTAAAGGGAGATAAATACCCCCATACAGAAACATTTCATTAGGACGGAGTAAACATTTTTATGGAAGGACTATTTTCCCTTTGCCCCTTAACTTTTTAAAACTTCTAAATTATATCACAACGTATAAAAGTGTATTAGAAATTTTAAGAATAAATTTGATGCCATAGAAGTACCATCCTCTAAAAATTAGCCTTTGCGAGTATTGTAATGGTTTGTTGTTAAATATCAATTAGTCAGCTTAGGCAGGGGGTGCAAATTTTAACAGCGTGCAGTAGATTTCGTTTTCATTACAACATTTGTTTGACGAAGGGGAAATGTTATAAAAATGTTTTTTAGGAATTGTACAAATACAGATTTGTCATCTTCTTTTATCTAATCTAACCAATATCTATCCTAACCTGAGGTGGATTCATTGTGAAAAATCCTCCAAAAACACATAAAAAAATCTACAAAAATTAAATAAAATCTTCTGTTAATAACCCTTCTATGATTTTGTTTAATTTTTGTAGATTTTTAATGTGATTTTGGTGGATTTTTCACGAAAACAATTTTGCCCTTACTAAGCGATTAATGGGGCATTTTTTTTTAAAGAATCCACCTCTGTTATTTTGGTACCGCTAGATAAGGTCGCTCCTTCAAGAACAAGATAGGAATTTACATTCTGTAAGATATGCGTCTGAATTTCTGTGAGCAGATTCATTTAACGATCAGAAATTGGACTGCCCCAAAAATGCTTTATCGCAAATAACTTTACTTTTAATGTTGATGTATTAATAATTGGAGCTTGACATAATATTATATGTTGTTCAAGATCTAGAAAACTGTTAGGTCAATAATTGTTTCTTGGTTATTTTCAATTGAACTCAAATGTGAAAAATAAATATTAGAGCAAACCCCCTTCGAGGCTAGAAGCGAATCAACTATAGGTTATACATATTTGCATAATTGATACCAAATATGTAAACCATGAAATCAATGTAGAATTTTATATTCATAGATCTTGTATGTATAAATTGTTCATTCAAAAATGTAAAAAAACTCTTTGCAAATTTCAAAGTTGTTTGTTTAAATCTAATTTTATTGAATTTTTAAAAAAAATTAACAGGGGGTCATTTTTAGAGGTTGTATTATGGTTATATTTCTAGAAAAATTTTAAAATCTCTATCCTATTATGAGATTCGAAAGGCAAGAATAAATAATCGTTCATTTTTTAAATTTAGAAAGATAAAGGGGATGCCAAAAGAGGTTTGAAATTATACTTTTGTTGCTAGATCTTTCTTTTTGCTTTTGTAGTTTTGTGAAAACAAGATATGTTTTGAGTGATGCAAAAAATAAGGGTTAAAAGTTCAACTGGCTGAAAGGAGCCTTTTTAGGCATTGAAAGATATTGATGTTCTACAATAATTTTAAGGAATGAATCTTTATGATACCATTTTACTTTATTAATTTAAATGAACAGAACTTATAATGATACTTCGGAAAAATTAAAATGTATAATAATCATCACCAAAAGTTAACTCTTCAGTATACAATTCCAATGGTTTATGTCGACTATAACTTTAATAAAAAGTGATCATGGCTGACATAATATCCACATATCTATAGTCAAATAACATATAGTTACATAATATCATGATTGTAGAATATAAGTGGATATTATGACAGGGGAATAATTTTCGTCAAATATTGGTCAGTTTATTCATCCAGAAGGATTAGAGGGGATGTGGTGTAGGAGAGGGATGGGTTGGATCGTTATTTTAGCCCGCTACAAGTTTCACTTTATTAAAGTACATGCTAATCTGGTGTAATATCAAAAAAAATGATAAATAGGGACCATTTTTATTTAATTTAATGATAAAACTTTCTTATAATATAATTCCCTATCTAAGAATGTATATAGGAGCCTAGCTCTTTGATTTCAATTCTTTTTCTCTGACACATTCAAAATTTTATAGAGCGTGCCTTGAATTATTATATGATGGATTGTCACAATATGCAGTTTACAAATGTGTATGTAGACTGTATAGATTGAACACTTTTTGAGAGCGAAGCTTTTCTTTATTTAGGGTTCGTCCGTCCGTCACAGACCATTTTCGTTAATTTAAACATGTTAGAATTGTCCTATCAATTTCAAACTGCATGATGATTCCTATAACGATTATGAATGATTTAGTAAGCATAGCAACTCTATAATCGATACCTAGCTGCCGATTTCGTAAATACTATTTAATCTTTTGAAACTTTTGGAAGTTTCAAAAAGCCAATGAAATTCTAAATATTTATTGAGACACTCAATTTTACAAAAATCTTCCAAATACTATATTAAAAATCCTCAAAATATCATTGAATAACTTTATGACAAGAACATCTATCAAATAAGAAAAGAAAGTATATATTCTAGTAAAATCTCTCTTTATTAATCTAATTGGAGTATGAAGTCTGTGAAATTTTCCTGGTCTTTTTCAGAATTCTCTCCCTAAAATGGATAATTTATATTCATGGCTAAAGGAAAAAGTTTTCCGCGGATAGTAAAATGCAAAATTGTGAGATTAAATCCGTTTAGTTGAACCCGCGGGACCGAAGACCCGGGCCAACTAAAATTGTATTGATTTTATAATTTAAATTTACTATTTGTGGAAAATTATCTAAAATACAGTACAAGATTTTTCAGTATGGCTCGTATTGGTTTTAATTCATCCAGCTGGCATTTATCGGTCTTAAGGCCAAACTGGGAAAAAATTATTTATACTTCTGAAATGAAGTGTCTTTATTTTAGTTTGGGTAGATGATTGATGGGTGATTCCTGAGCAGTAATTTTAGTCCCATCTATTTAAGACCCTTCATATCACATTTCATAAAATTGTATATTTTCTCGTCGAGCGATTACAGAGATTTTAAGCATCAGACAAACGGGTTTTAAGCCTTAGTTGTTCCCCTATCTCTGATTTTTGCCTCAAAGGTTACTAAATTGTTGGTTTTATTGTTGTAATGTAGGTATTTTTTATCAAGCATTAAATTATTAAGCTGAGGCACTTTCTCTCAATACGCAACTGGTTTGCAATTATCCCCCCTTCCTATTGTATAGCTTAGATTGCTTATCTAGACAAGTTAAAATCGTCTTATCGTTTTCAAACATTTTTGGCCATTGCTGTATTAATATTTATACAATGCAAAGAAGGCTTAGAACTCTATAATTAAAACCAGAAAGTCTGTACGTACATATTTCAAATATTTTGATAATTTCCAATTCTAACAGATTTTCACATTACATGGTTATTCTTGATTGTTAGTTTAGTGATTTATAGGACAATTAGGCACCATTTAAAAATCAACAAACCTTCTTTATTATAAGCTTTTAAGATTATTATAGAAGAAAAATGGTTGCAGATTGTTCAATAAAAATAAAAAGGATTTAGACTTTTTTTGCATCAAATATTTACGTATAATGTTGATATCAATTGTTAAACATTTTTGTATAGATCTCCTTATAAAGAATAATAAAGAGTTTATTAAAGGCTTTTTAGGAATGTGCCTTATAAGCACTATTTTACCTTGTTGAATGTCATAATATCATTAATTATTCAATGAATACATTTATTTTCAAATAATAGGATTAGATTTCATTAATTTCTAATATTAATCTGTCTTTAAATGGTAATGGCCGTCAGTCTTTTTATCTACTTCTGTGTCTTTCAAACACGTTCAAATTAAAAAATTGGTCCCCAAAGATTCCTAAACGTTCTCTTATTCTAGGGACTAGTTAAATTTTGGGACTTTTATTACATTTTGATTGAGTTGTATAAACTATCAGTATTCAAACGTTCTCCAGCAAGTTTACACATTAATATATCGTCCATTGTTTTATCTCTTAAGATCCCTAGTGGCAATTCATTTTCAAAAAAATACATACCCCGATACCAAAATAAATATTCCATTAGATTTCAATCATTTTATTTCAAGTTGGTAGACCTTTCCCCAACACACAGTATGCCAGACCCCAAGGAGACTAGGGTCGCAGCAGCCAATGAATTAATAAAGTGACTTTTTAAAGGTATCGATTTTATGTCTAAATGTTGAACATATATGTATACATTATACATATCATGGATCCAAAGGGATAAGACATTGGCCAATAAATTGATCTACTTCCCCAGTGATGATACACAAAATTACCCTTTCTGTAGATTACAATTATTAATTGAATCGTTTAGACATTTAACTAGATGAACCAACGAATAAAAATTCAATAAAAGTACCCAAGGTTGTTGGTCCAACGAATAAGAAAACGTTATTATAAGAATTTAGGGACCAGTGAAATAAACATCCCAATGTTCCCTCCCTCCTTGCATGCATATACATATATGAATGAGAAGAGGGTTAAAATAAACCATTGTATTATGTATCAATGAATTAGAGTAGGGAAAATTAAGGATTTATACAAACTAACAAAAAACTGCGTCGTGTAATCATACATAATTTAGCAGGAATTTTAAGGGATAAGACTGTGTATGATAAATTTTTGTACTTTCTCGAATATTATTACTCTTTCTCTAGGTTAAAATCATTGGTTGAAAAGATTGGACGCTGCTAGTACTAGAGTATGAAAATCTCCAAAGATTCTATTTATATATGTACACTTAATATTGTAAATTCAGTACTTTCTATTAATGAACCAACAGATTATTACAATACTAATATAGCTTTGCTATTTTTAAAAAGTGATTTTTGCTAGATCATAGGCACTCGAATTTGACTGTCCAATGATCTAAAACAGACCATTATATTAATGGATAACCATGATCATGTAAAAACAGGGAAAAAAGAATGTTTATTTCGCTGAAAAAGTTTTTTTTACAGTTTCATAACATTTTTTACACGAAAACAAGTTATTCATCTTATTTTAATATTTAAAAGATAGAAAAATTTAGTTTCAGTTTTAATGAACATTCACTTATGTCGTTGGGTGATTTTAGGCTATTTTAATGATAGATTTAACTCTTTACATAGTCTTAGACTATTTTCTACTCTTCCCTGACCCATTGAATACTGAGCCCTTAGTTGCTAGGGGTGCGGCATATTTTAAACATATAACATACAATCATATACCTTTATGAAAGAAAGTGTTATAACAACGATAATATTAAAAAAGGTAATAACAGTTATTTCTCGCATCGTATTATATACAGCTTTCCGCGGATATAGAATGTACAATTATAAGGTTAAAACCAGTTTTTTAGCCCCGAGGTGCCGAAGGCGCGGGATAAAAAAACTGGTTTTAATCTTATGATTGTACAATTTTATATTCGTATAAAGCTGGATATAATACGATGCTAGACAAAGTTTTTTTCGTATGGATGAAAACCGGTTCCTATCCACCGGATTCGAATAAATACGAGAAATAATCAATTAAAATATGAATCTGAAATAATCTAAGAACTTGACAGTTTATCTATACCTGGATTCCTGAAGTTAAAACCACAATGATATAAAATGTTCCATTTCCTAACTCAAATTCACACGTGACCAATAACATAAACCAGCACGGATATTAAAATGATGATGATATAACAGAGTGAATATTCTCTTCAATAGATTTTTTTTCAATGTACCTTTTATCCTATGATATAAAGTAGTAAGGTTTTTTTTAGCTGAAATTGGAAATCTTAGAAAGCACTGGTACGAATTGGTTGTAATTTTAAGGGAGGCTTTTAACTAGTTTTTTATATAGGGAGGGGGCGCTTTTAAATAATGGTGATATAATTAAATGAATATTATCTTTTTTAGTTTTTTTCTATACTTCTTAATTGAATGGTTTCACATATCCTTCCAAAAAATCGATTAAACGAATATAATGCTTTAATGGAACTCCTAAACCGACCAGTCGTTATAGAGTTCTTAAAGAACATACTGAATTTATATAAAAGCTTGTAGCATATTTTACTTGTTTTTTAACTTCAATTTTAAATTTCTTTTCCATAGTTACAGAACAGAAAATATTTGTAATAAAAACATTTTAAAGAAAATACGTATAATGAGTATCGTTATTGAAGAGATTGCATTATAGAGAATTAACATAATCAAGAGACGACGCTCTGTTTTAGTTTCAGTGATTTGAAGCTCCCCACTACAAGTAGCATGAGAAAACTAATCAATCCTGACATTTAGAAACTTGTATAACTAATTGAAGTGGAACATTATTAACTTTATTCTTTAAAGGATTCATAATATGTATTATTATGTAGCTGGATGTGTGTGTTGTCCTGTAAGATCTCATAAATCGCTGAAAACCAAGCGTTCATATTCTAGGGAAACTTCAAATTTCTCAAGGGCTGGTTTTAGGCTATTTTCCTCTCCCAAAAATAGTTTTTAAAAAAAGGAAAATATAGAATATGGATACATGTGAATGATATAATTTGTTGACCAAAAAAACCTTGTAGACGAAAAATCATTTTACGAATCATATATAACTAACGGCTTCGCCCCTCAACTCCTCTGGATATAATATAATGATAGGGAGAGGGGTGATCGACTCACTACCATAAATTCCAGTTTTAAAACAAAAATAAAATAAAAATATTTTTTTAAGGAGTCAATTATCCCTGGAAATATATTGCTAAATATCACATTGTCAATTTATGATAAACCCCAGACTTTTGCAATCATATTGTTTTTTTTTATTTTATCAGAAAAGCTTCTATTTAAAAAAGTATAAGTTAGTCTGTCTTTACTCAAAGTTCATTTGAACTTAAACAAATCCTGTTTTTCTAGTTTTTCCTATTTGAAAAAAAATAATTATATATTTATACTATTGCATTATTTATATAAAATAGCTCTGTTGGACGTGAAGTGATTGTTCCTATCTTATCTGATTTTCTTTGGATTAAAAATGTGTTTTATCTATAAAAAAGGAACCCTTCCAAGAGAAATCGTCCTTGCACTTTTTCTTTGAAAAGTTTAAACTGGGGGTCTATTTACCTCCTACTTCCTCCATCAGGTTTTCTAAGGACATCTAGGGTCGTAGCCGCTATTATTCTTTTATATTTTATGGATTTTGCTATAGAACATTTTGCGTTTATTACAAAATGTGCTTTACTTTTGCGGGTTTTCTAGAACACTAAAATATGTGCCTAAAGCATTAGAAGATTTTCTAGGCATAATTTGAGTAGGGATAGGCCTTATTAAAAAACAGATAGTAAAACTTACTTTTATATAAAAGGAATCTGGAACCTGTACAAAAATAACAGAACTAAACAGGCTTAATTTGTACAAAATACATTTCTAGGACTTTGAGATGTTTACAGATAATTACAATATATAACTTCAGTTTTTTATTGTCAAGCTTTTTAAATTTTTGTTTATAATACTTATATTTAGGCAGTTTAGCCTGTGCTTTTAACAATAAAAGCACTTAAATTTTATTTCAGAATAAATTTTACTTAATTTCGAAAAAGAATTTTTATATCTTAAAAGTAGCTTTAAGTAATTCAAAGTTCTGGTTTTATCATTATGGAATAATTAGCTTGAAGTAGTTTTGTTTGCTACGACGATCTTGCTTACAATTCCGATTTGGTTTTTATTTTCCAGTAAAACATCGAAACCAATAAATATCCCGGTGGATTATATCCTATTCTTAGCCCTACTGAAAAATCATGTATATAACAGTATTACAGACAATTTCCCACGAATATTAAAATAAAAATCATAGTATTATTACCACTTTTAGCTCTTTTTTAGATTTTTGACAGCTTTGAGTCTATTTTGAGGCTTGAGACAACAAAAGCAACCACACCGGGCCCCCCCCTCCCTTAATTTTGAAATGAAATGAAATATTTATTTTATGACACATAGTAAAATAGGCATACATATATACATGACATAAATAATCACAAACAAGCAGTAAAATTGATCATGATTAATTAATTACAGTATAATAACAAGGTTAATAATATCCACATAAGACAAAAAAGTTAATATACGTGTCAAAGGACTAAATAATCTCTCTCGAGGTGATATTAGATAGCCTTTGCAAATATCATAGAAAAATAAGCTAAAAGGTAGTGTGAATCTTTTTATTAAGACGAGAAAGTAAACATTTTATAAGGGTATATTACAGGGATATGAATAGAGAAAGGATTTGCAGACGGAAATGGTAGGATGATTGTGTGAGTGTGTGTGAGTTCATATTAATGATTAAAATACTTATAATTAAGTAAAGAATGGAGAATTAATTAATCTAAGGCTTGTAAAACAGACAACATAGAGGTTTTACATTCTTAGGTGGCAAGAACGACAAAGTAGTCTATTACATGTTATATCTATTCTTGAGAGAATACATTTTTTAAGCTGCTTCTTGAATTGATTTAGGTTTAAGGCATTTTTTATATTGTCACGGTCATTAAAACTATTCCATGTATTAGGTAGAGAACAAAGAGGAAGCCTCTCTACTAAGTTGATTCTGGAAAAAGGAACAGTGAGATTATTATTGTTCCTCAAATTATTAGTTTGTTTTCCCTATTACAACAGAACCAAAGCCAATAAGTCTAGGTAAGAATTTAGTAATGTATAAAATACATGGGATATTAGAAAATTATTAAAACAAATACCCATCATCTGACCTATCCAAGCCTAGAGCCAGGAAATTAGAATCAGGATTAAAACATGTTGACCGTAAATTCCCACACATCCTATGTCCAATATTTGTAAGCGTTTTGTGTATTTTTAGTATTTTCAAACTTCACAAGATACCTACTCTAAAGAATAATCGGTAATGTAACAGTATTATTGCCATTATAGGGAAAAAGAAGTTTTTTTTCTGTTACCTCAAAAAGGGGTGAATTACCCCTTAAATTTTAAAGAAAAAATAACTTAACACTCTCCTCAAAAATGTCTAACAAAGGACAATAGATTTTAGCTCAAAATCCAACCTACTTTTAATTTTTATTAAGATAGATGGGCCAAAATTCTTATAAAAAGAAAAAAAACCTTAGGCTTTAAGACCAAGGTGCAGCTCTGAAAATTTTACAATTTGTAAGTTTTTCCTTGGTTAAGGAAATGGATTTGTAATTTAAAGGGTGTTATTTAAATGGATATAATAAAGGGAGGAGTAAGATACTAAAAGGATATAAGAATATATAAAGTTTTATTCTATACTTATTTTTAAAAGCGCAGCTACTATATAATTTCATTACGTTAGTAAATACCAATTTTGGGTGGAATTTTAAGGTATAAAACCAAAAAAATAAATTAGATAAACTTTTTTTTAAAGTTTACAATTAAATGGGCTTTTGACAACATATTAACGTATTACAAAGTATTACATTATTTATCCCTTTATCCTGGGGGTGGGAAATAAACAATAATATTTAGGTGGGCGGGCTATACTAATCATTTAGTATTTTCTTTACAGGAAACTTCATATGATTCGTATGGAGGAAGGGGGAGGGGCCAGATATTCTGAATAGGAGTTATCGCATTATTGTTTATCGCATCGTATTTAAAACAATATTCGCTGATAGTAAACTGAAAAATTATATGATTAATACCATTTTTTTTGGGGCCCGGTTTAACAAAACTGGTATGAATATTATGATTTTTATTTTAGTATTCATAGAAAATTTATATGAAACGACATGTTTTTCTCGGTACGGTTTGGAACAGATTCTAATCCTAAGAAAAATAAAACCTTTCTTTTTCCTTAAAATTTTATACAAAAATTTACAAAATCCAAATAAATCAAGTTAGAACAAAATCTCTCTTTGAATCAGCTTTACATTATTTTCCTAAAGTTTTACCATTTCCCTTCAATTGATAAGGGGTTAATAAAGGGGGAGTTAAAATGAAAGGGGAAGGAAATAAGGCAACAGGTCTAATATGAAAAGAAAATAAAGAATTTCTATCCATTTAAATAAAAATAAACATACATATGCTATCAAAAATATTACTTTTTTCTTCAAAATAAATTTTTTGTTATCAAATTTATTCTTTTCATAGATTTCATATTACTAAGTCGGATCATGTTACTTGTAGGTATAGCGCTTATCACATGTTACTTATAGGTATAGCAAACTCATACATGTTACTTGTAGGTTTAGCAATATCCCCCCTCCATTCCCTATAGAGATACTAAAATGATTATGAATAGAAACAATTAAGATTAATTTGTTAGCTAAACATTTTTTAGTAATGGTATTAAATATTTGCAAAAATTATTATTAAATAATTACACATGATATTGAATAGCAATAATTCCAGAGGGTGGAGATGAATTTTTTAAATCAAAGGTTTAATTTAGAAATTAGTGGAAATTTCTCAGGAGAAAAAGAGTGGAAGGAGTTTTCCTGGTTTAATTTGGTTCAAGATAAAGGAAGTTGTTTGGGGTTTTGAAGTTCTTTAGAAATGACAAAAAAGTTTATTTTCAATAAAAATATAACTAACATTGTCTGCCTATCTCCTTTTTTTGTATCTCCCTTTAACATGTTACTTGTAGGTTAAGCAAAGTTAAATATGTTACTTGTAGGTATAGCGCTATACCTACAAGTAACTAATCCACTAAGTCTCTTAGATAATAGGTTTGGGTGTCTAGAGTAACTGCGCAACTAAAAATCATGTAAACCAATGGATGCGCATTAAGTGCAGTCAATATTCTTTAAAATGGCTGTAACATTTGGAATGATAGTGCAGCTATTACCTTTTATGATACAAATAAGGATTTTAATTGCCAATTATCTGAAAAGTTTATATCCTTGATCTAAATTTTTTTTAAAATTTTATAACTCTGCCAACCCTAAATGTTCATGCGGTTTTTAATATCTTTGTTATGATTCAATCCACGCACATAACCATTGCTTTAATCGTTTTCCAGGTCCCATAACTGTGCTGCTAGACCTTTATTTTTTTTAAATCGGTTCAGAAATAAGGATTTTAGAAGCTATAATATTAGAATATTAGTTGTTTGATCCTTATCCTATTGGGGAGTCTGATGGAGGTCAGGAACAAAGCCTAAAACCAACCCTAAGACATTTATAAACCTTCCCTTAAAAGTGTAACCAAATTGGAACAGTATTAGCAAGCTGTTTTCGTTATCGGCCGGCTGGAAATCGGCCGACTTCGGCCGGATTCGGCCGATTAAAATAATCGGCCCACATTTTCTTCATGTTAAGTTTAAAAATATCGTATTCGGCTATTCCTCAGCCGATTTAGTCGTCTAAGGTGGCAAAAAAATAGTCCTGGTCGTAATAAATTCAAATCCATTGACCAATCTAAAATCGGTCCACTGGTTGTCACGTAACGATGATTTTAAAGTTGTAGACATGATAATAATTGCATAAAATAGAAGTAAAGTTAAAAAATACCGTAGCCGGTTATTCCTTGGCCGACTTAGTCGGCCAAGGTGGCAAAAAAATAGTCCTGGTCGTAATAAATTCAAATCCGTTGACCAATCTAAAGTCCGTCCACTGGTTGTCGCGTAACGATGTTTTTAAAGTTGTAGACATGATAATAATTGCATAAAATAGAAGTAAAGTTTAAAAATACCGTAGCCGGTTATTCCTTGGCCGATTTAGTCGGCCAAGGTGGCAAAAAAATAGTCCTGGTCGTAATAAATTCAAATCCGTTGACCAATCTAAAATCCGTCCACTGGTTGTTGCATAACGATGATTTTAAAGTTGTTATAAATGCTGCGTATATTATAAATACTAGTGACAAAGCGGCCTTAGGCCGCCTTAGGGTCCGATTTATTAGAAAAAAACAGAGGGACATTTCAAATTATAGAGTAGCTTCTCTACTAAAAAATATTTTAGCAGAAAATCTTACATGAACTTTATATGTCTGTCTGGTACACAATCAGAATTATGATTTACTTTAAAATAAAAATAGAAAGCAAATTTGTCTGTGAGGATTTCGCTGACTAAAAAGCATCATATATTCAATTATCTTTGTCAGTCCGTCCGTCCATTATGCTAAAGTTTTAGTAATTAGATTTTATGGTTTTAGAGATGTATGTTTAAAGATTTAATATTAGATTTTTATTAAGTTCACTAAGTTTATGGATGTTATCATATGTTTCTTTGTACTCTAATTGAAATGTCTGTCTGTCAGTAAGAAACCGTAAAGGAGTAATTGTGAATTTCTCTTCAGTTATTAAAGATAAATGACTGGAATTAAAAAAAAACATCCCCATGCTGATGAACATCCAGTATATAACTTACTTTGTCCGTCCGTCTGTTGGAAAACTAAAGACTTATAGATAATGTTATCCTTGTTAAGCTTTAAAATTTCTTAGAAATTCTTATCCTTATCCTATCAAGAGTAAAGGCACATCAAGTGTAAACCTCGGTGGGTTAGGGCCCCTTGCAAGAATTAAGCTTATGGGAAAAACTTATCCCTTCTAATTTACAATCTTTATAATAAAGTAACAGGATATACATTCTACTTGTGTCTGTGTGTACTAAGGGATCTCACTGACCACTGAAACGATATGGTTCTCCTTTACATTGTAGCTTCTCATAGGAACTGGTAAGGTTTAGAACTATTTTGGGGGAGAGTACCACAACCGCCCTAAGAAAAATCACCCCTAGAAAATAATAAACCCCTCTCAACATTTTTTTTTACTTTTTCTTTAAAAAACTGTACTTGAAAGAGGTGGTTTGACTCCCCCCTAACCCAAGGGTCCCTGGATGCCTCTAGGGGCATAGCCGCTGCTAGTTTATCTATAATACAAAGTCTATAATACAAAGTAGAACGATGTCTGTCTGTTTGTAGCAAAGGATCTTGCTAACTGCTGAACCGATCGGGTTCTCCCTTACAGGGTAGCTTCTCATAGGTCCCGGGAAGGTTTATATCTATTTTCTTGGGGGATGGGACACCCCCAACTCCCCAAAAAATGTAAAATACCCCCCCCCCAAAAAAAAAAAATATTTTTTTTCTTTTTAAAACTAAAATTAAAACAGTGGGGTCAACTACCCCCCCCCACAAAAAAAAAAAAAAAAAAATACGAAAAATTGGTTTGATTAAACCTCTTGGGGCGAAGCCGCTAGTTTATAAAATATGGAAGTGTATTTTCAATGCTTGATATGTACTCGATATGGGAAAGCACACTAAACATCACTTGCTTAATTATTATTAAATATATTTTTTACACGAAGCACCTCTATAATTAGAAATGTCCGTCTGAGAGTAAAACATAATTCTTCATCTGCTATTAAAGATAGACGGCTTTAATTATGAATTAAAAATGTATTTTTCCACTTTATATGCCGTCGGTCTGTCAGTATAGCTTTTAGTATTTCCAGGGAAGACTTTATTATTTTATCTTATCTTCTATTCAAGTTTTGTATGATTTACAACATACAACAATAAATAACTAATAAAAATATTTTTATTTGTAAATACATTGTCATTTTGATTTCAATGTCTCATTCTTAATACCTAATCTACTTAACTGATTGGGTTCTCTATTTTATATAAACTTAACATCGGTCCCGTGATGGTTTTAGGCTATTTAATTTTTAGATTTAAGTCTTGGGATGGGTTTAAGCTTTTTTTCTAGTCCGTAGATGATAAAGGGGCAAACGCTAATAATATATAAAGTTTTTTTGTCTGAAGGTTAAAATCTCAATAACTACTAAAGCAATTGGGTTCTCGGTTTTAGGTAAGCTTCAAATAGGTCCCATGGGGGCATTAGGTTATTTCATTTTTAGATGGTTTTAAGCTATTTTTTCTAGCCTGTTTCTGCCCCTTTAATTACAGAGCCCCTGGATGCTAGGTACGCATCCGCTAGGTATTCATTCTTTTATTCAGAATTAGAAATATGGATTTTGTTAAAATTTCCCTGACAATTCTATGCCCGTTTTTCTTTGGGGGGGGGGGGGGCGGGGGGTTCACTGTATATTCACAGGGGAAATATTAGAAAATAAATATAAATATATGTATTAACTTGCACATAAAGATTACTTCAAGTTCAACTACTTACGTTAGAATTTCTGTCTGGCTGATTTCAGTATTTATTTTATAATAAAAGCCTTTGATACTATGAACGTAATAACATTCTGCCTTACCGTTTTCTTTTTTTAAAAACCTCTCTCTCACACTTGCTTTTTCTTCCATTTTTCTTTTGATTTCTTTATTTGATCTTAAGATACGTATTTATAATAATGCTTTTTTCATTCTTTCAAAAATGAAATTTGAATTAAGGAATTTATTTTCCAATATATATTTTTTTATACAACCATCACAAAAGGGTTAAACAGTTTTTAATTTTTGTTTGTAAATCTGAACACATTAAAAGTGGCGCTAGAATCAATTTGTTTTAAAACTAAGTTTTCTTAAATTTACTATATTATGAATTTAAATTTTCTGTTTTAAGAATAGTAATTAAATACTTCAACATTATGTAAATAGCAACATGAAATAAAAAAGATGAATTTATTCTTAATAAAGTAAAATATTGGGTCTTATCGTTCTGGGCAATGAGAGTTTATTATGGATTATTGGAGCACTATGAGTTTTAAACATTTATCCCTTGGAAGACTTGAGCTCATATATAGACATTTATTTCCTATATAGATCTGTCATGGATCTTGATGCAATAAAGCAGGCTGTTTTGTAAATGTTAAAAATTGGAAGATTTCATTAAATAAAAGTAATTGCAAATATACTTAGTAAATAATAATGTCGTCTTCGAAATGAAAATTTTACTCTAAGAAAATTTTTGAACTACAAATGTGATTTAGATGGATTTTTTACCATAAAATTACTTTTTCATAAACTAATTATTATTTAACTACTTTTTTTAAAGTAGCTGCACTAATTTTCCACCCAAAAAAAATTATTGACTGCACTTAATGCGCATTGTTGATTTTAGCCCTTATTGAAACAATATTAGGGATAATAAAATCAGAGAAAAAGGGTTAGGTCATATAGCTTTGATTGTAAACACACACAGACATACATATAATACAAAGTAGAACGATGTTTGTCTGTTTGTTTGTCTGTGTGTCTGTTTGTTTGTTTGTAGCGAAGGATTGCTAACTGCTGAACCGATCGGGTTCTCCTTTGCAGGGTAGCTTCTCATAGGTCCCGGGAAGGTTTATAACTATTTTCTTGGGGGGTGGGAACCCCCAAGCCCCCCCCCCCGAAAAAAATGAAAAATACCCCCCCCCCAATTTTTTTTTTTTTTAATTTTCATTTAAATCTGAAATACGAAAAATTGGATTCATCAAACGTCTTGGGACAAATTTGTATTCGTTGGGGAAATGAAAGTGAGTATAATCGATATACAATTACTTGGATGTTGCACAAGATTTTCATGTACTTAATTAAAGTAACACTCCCATCTGGCTAGAATACCGATTCCTCCATTTTACCCTATCCACTCCCCTCAAATTGGATGAACGAACTGACCCATAAATGATCTTTCAAATTATTATTTTTAAAATTTTCCTTTCTTCTGCTCCTTTGAAACTTTTTTTTTCATTTTTCTTTCTATAACTCTCTTAATGTGTAAACGTATATTTTGCTTTTGTTCAAGCAGTATTGCTTTTATTAGACGTAATTGTTTCTTGTCCTCTATCTATAAACAATATAGCTTATTTTAATATCACTATATCCCTAAATATTCGTGAATGCATAATAAATATTTTTCCAATAAATAGTTTATGTTTATCATATAAACATGGTAATTTTATATTCAATAGCTGCCCTCAAGACCTTTAGGGACAAACAATCTGAAGAAAAAATATTAGTTTCTACAGTATATTAAGAGATTAAAATATATGAGTTTTTTTCTATACTAATAAGTATAGAACTAAGGTTTTTTATTTGTCTGTTAATATCTCACACACTTTTAAACAAATGAGTTTTACATTTAAAGGAATCTTTACATAGGTCTCTTTTAGCCTTTGAATGTTTTTATGCTATATTTATGGTTATCCTTTACCCTTTGAATTTTTGGAGCCACTGGAACAGAATCTCCTGTTAAGAAAAAAATATTAATTTATTTTTCAGAAGCATTATTTTCTTTTCCTTATAAATACCGAGTGTTAATTTAACCCTACATTAAAGTAAATCTATGGGAAAATTGATGAAAAACAAAATTAACCTTTCTGTTGATTAAATCACTTGTGAAAATATTCGACCACTGCTACATTTACCCAATGAAGATAAAATAGTTTTTGGGCCTATTAATAAGAGAGCACGTTAAAAAACTTTGAGTACCAGCTAAATTTACAGTCCAATCCCCACATGGTAAAACTAAAGTATCAATTCGTCTGCAAGTTGTAGATGATGTGTAGGGTTCGAGTCTCACCCCTATGTATACAGTAACAACAAATATTTCATTGGTCAACCTAGTTTGCTAATTATCATGTCAATATAAGTTGAATCGATAAAACATATGTATATTAACAAGGATATCAACATCCATAATTACAAAATTCCTAAGTGCAAAATCGTGGAATGGACGATCGAAAAAAGTAAGTAATGTTCAGTTCTCATATCAATGAAAAAACAGAAAATATGCATAAAATCCAATAAAATACGAAACCTCAACAAAACGTTTACACTTTTAATTAGATGTGCAAATGAAATAGGGATCTTCAATAAAAATTCATCTGTCTGTAGCAGCCGAAAAAATAACATTTCTCCCATAGTGTTACGGACTGACGGACGGACTGATAAATTAATTTTAAAGTAGCTTTGTTACTAAAAATAAATGGAAAATAAGTGTACTCAAAATAAAAATATATATTTATTTAACATACATTTAATAGTGTATAGTAAATATTGCTTTCTTTGTATTATTTTGAAATAGCATAAAAAAATATACGAAAACTTATCAGAAGAAAAGTTACACCAAAACTAAATCTCTTAATTTTCCCAAAAAATATTATACTCTTGGGACGAAGCCAATAGTATTCAAATAATGCGTTATCAAATATCCATAATATGTATAACATTATTATAATATTTGTTTATTATAGTATTATAATATATATGATATAGGGAAAGTTTTACCATTTAAGATTTAATAAAAGATTTTGTAATATGTTTCTACAAAAATTTATAATATTTTTTAAAATTTAAAATAGCGAAAATAGGTTCTCATTCATACTAAAAATCTTATAGAACATTTAATTACAGACAATTTTCTACAAACATTAAAATATAATTGATACCTTCGATCCCTTGGAGCAAACAAAACTGGGTCTAATCTTACAATTTTAGAATTTAAAAACCACGAAAAGCTGTCTATAATACGATGCGATAGATAACTATTCTTTGTTAGTTGTTTTGTATAAATGTTGTAAAATATTGTTAAAGTATTTGTATTTGATTTATTAAACCCTTGTTAAGGATACCCTATCATTATATATTAGCCGATACTGTAATTATATTAATAACATATTATGCTTTATTATATAGTTCTTATAGATAGATAAATAAATAGAGTGTGTGTGTGTGAGAAAGAAAGAGAGAGAGAAAGAGAGAGAGAGAGAGAGAGAGAGAGAGAGAGAGAGAGAGAGAGAGAGAGAGAGAGAGAGAGAGAGAGAGAGAGAGAGAGAGAGAGAGAGAGAGAGAAAGAAAAGCGAGAGAAATAAAAGGAGAGAAGGATTAAGAAAAGTGAAATAAAAAGAGAAATTCTGTTTTTTCTGGTTTCTCTAACCCGTTCGATCGTTTATTTTGCTTTAATGAAGTTCCCAAAGTTGTTAAGCCAACCAATAAAATAACGTTACAATAAAACAAAAAAGCTATTGTCCCCTTCCACCCTGGCCTGAGTATATACCACCATTATATGAGCCACAGAAAAACTATTTCTAATTCAATTAGAGGTTCTATAATTCAGATTTCGTGTCTTAGCAATATTCAAAGAAATTGACATGTATTATTATATCCTATATTTTAAAGTAGTGAGTTGTATGTCTGTGTGTATGTTGAACAAATAGACTGGTCGTTCTAAATTTAAAAAAAACATTACAATTAGCCCCTGAAGGTTTTAAGATATTTTTCAAAGGGTTACCCATTTTTTAAAAAAGAGATAAGGCCCCTGAAAAAAAATCTGGAGGTTACACTACTAGAGGCGAAGCCATAAGTATGAGGAATAGTAGAACTGTGCATAAAATTGTTCAAAAGGTTATTAAAATCATTGATAGTCTATAAAACAAAATAAATTTTGCATAACATGCAGAATCATTTTACTAAAAACCCTACAGACAACCTATAAATTACAAAACTACACCTGTTTATGGGCTAAGGCATTTTTCATAGTCATAATTTTAAATGCGCCACTCAAAGCAACAAAAGAAACTTTATTTAACATCATTATTATTACTAATTTCTTGCAAACTATCTATCTTTTATACAAAAAAAGTCAATCTATTATTCATCTGTCATGTACTACTATTTGTTTCTTAGTATATCGGTCCCTCGCTTCTCCGTTGAATCTAGATCTAGCCTTTGGTGATATAAATACATTAGGCGAATTATTTCTACATTATGCCGATATAAAAAGATCATCCAGTTTTACAGGGGTATATATGTATGATATTTTATTAGAATTTGAAACTGTCATGTAACGCGTCAAACTAGAGATATTAACTTTTGATAACAAAAACAGTACATGCAGACAAAAGTCGTACAATTAATGTTTCTTAGAACATAGTGCCATTTCACCAATCAAGCCTTGACTTGGGACCCCTTCACAGGAAAAAGTAAACCAGGTAGACCAAAAACAACCTGGAGGAGGGAATTCCTTAAGGAACTGAGAGTTAAGAATTTTTCATCTTTCAGTGCAGCCTCTACTGAGGCCCAATTCAAAGATAAATGGAGAACCATTGTGCGTGGCCTATGCTCTGAAAAAAAGAGATAAATGGCGATGATAATGAGAACATAGTGCTTAGGTTGAAAAATTGAGGAGGGAGGGAGGTGATATTGGACTGTAAATTATACTTGTACCTAAGTTTTATTGGCCCATTATTTCAGTCGCTGGCCAAAAAACTTTGGTACTATTATCAATTTTAGATTGATTATTAGAATAGCTGTGTTTAAACATTTTATCAATATTTTTTTATGCAAAGAATTATTAATTTCCTTCATTTCATAATTGGGTATGTAAATCAATTTATCGGCTATTGTCTTATCCCTTTAAATCCCTGTATTTCAATTGGCCTCTCTATTCCCCTCCCTCTGTATTATAAATATTCAAATCATTTTCACATTTATACTTAGCAAAGAACATCAAATTAAATTTTGATTTACCTAAATTTCATAAATGCATAGGTATGCTTTTATGGATTTTAAATTATTATATTTTTGAAGTAGATTTTTGTTTTATTAACCCTTTACAATCGGGCCCCTTGCCATCGGGAGGGGGGGGGGGCGTTCAACGCCCCCCTCCCCTATTATCTCAGTTCCTATTAGAGATAGAGGGCTTTTTTGTGCAAGTCCCCTGTTTGATAATGAATTTCCGACCTTTTATAAGTCTAAGTCAATTTTCGCTTCCTTCACCCTTTTATTTAACAACCTTTGTTTTTAGGTCTTTTTTACTTAAAAATTTCAAACGACATTTTTTTATTTTTGAAGCTAGAAGAACAATTTTTTTCCAGAAAATGTTTATCTTTACGTAAATTTTACATTAGAAATTTCAAAATATAAATTTCAGCGGCCGCAGCTGTACTTGGCAGCAGCCAGCCGCCGCAGTCAGCGGTCGGCGGGAAAATGGCGGCGGATCTTTATGAAATTTTAATACGTTATGTAGACATTTAAGAAAAGCTTAAGTTTAAAATTTGAGGTCTCTAAGTCAAAAATTGCGGCCACAGGAGCCTTTTAAAGATTTATGGAGAACTGGAGGATCAGGACCTGGAGGATCATACCTGGAACCTGAAAGTGATTTGAACACCTGTATTTCATATAAGGGTGTACTACTAGAGGATATTTTAGTATTTTGGTATGATAAAATGCTTTGTTTTAGTCAAAAATAACATTTTTGCTCTTTACCTGGATGACCCTGCCAGGTTTGCTGGCATCCTGTGCCCGCCAGGATGGAGATATTCAAAAAATTCCAACTCTCAGTTATGTGTCATACCCATACTTAAAAAGTCACGCAGTTTGGGCTCTTTATCTTTCACACACAGAAAATTAGATAGAAAAAACCGGAGGGAGGGGGGGCGTTCAACGCTCCCCCCCCCCCCCCCCGATCGTTAAGAGTTAATAAACTTAGAATAGGTTGATAAGTTGAAGTTTCTGGCGATTAAATAAAGAATTGACATTCCTTTTTATCAGTTTTAAATTTTTCTTAATTATTTTTTTATGTTCGTTTTGTAAATATTAAACAAATATTTTTTTCTTCTCTTTTTAATAAACTAACTATCCTTGCATATCTTTCTATAAATCTAATTTTCTTAAAATTTAATGAGAACATTTAAAAAACAAGTATGACATCATCCATAAGTAGAGAAGTTCATTATAATAAAATATGTTGTGATTGCCAAAGAATTACAGACTTGGTTCTTTTTCTTCATATTAAGTCTTTTATTCGTATTATTTGCTGAGATAATCATGATTCTATTGAAGGACAATCGAGATTCGAACATACCAATAAAGTTTTTAGAGTAGCTTCGAACCAAGATTTAAAAGCATTGCTCATTACTTTAAAATGTTAAATACTTTTTATTGTTTCTTGAAGCACTTTTGCATAGAATTATTTAGTTTCTGCCCAGTTTTAAGTCGTGATAACATTATTTAGATCTTATAACAAGAATAACTTTTTCCATAGGCTGGAAATTGTTGGTAATTTTTCGTAGATTTTTTGTTCACTGCATGCTTTTAGAACATTATTTGAATTGTAATTGTTATCATTAAAGAAAAAATTATTTATGCTATTACGATTAATCTTTTCATAAAAAATGACGTCATACTGGCCTGCCATTAGTCAATTAAAAGTTATACTGGCCTGTCATTGGTAAACTAGTCTGTGTATTGGCCTATCATTAGTCATTTGTATTACGCCATTTTTATAGGCACTATAAAGAGCTTCTATTACAATCTCTTTAGTATAAGAGAAATTTTTGAATCAACATTCTAAACAAATTATTTGGTACTATACTCCTCAAAACAAAAAGGATGCATTTTTACAACTATACCCACAATATTTAGATAAATGGATGTTTCTATGAAGGAAATTAGATTTTGAAATCCGCCATGTAAGCATATTATTCAGTTTTTAAAAGTACCATCATATTTTAACATGTAGTTTTGATTATATAGATGAATGACAACTGTTTCAGTTTATTATTTAAGTGATATTTATATTTTGTAGTAAAAATATATTTACCTTAAAAACTAATTTTTAAATGTGTTTATATACTGTTGTTCAATTTATTGATATTTTAACTTTAATAACCACCAAACTATCATTTTTTTTATTACTTTGCTATTTTTAGGCCCACTGATGGATATTCGGTTAAGTAACATTCAACAGACAACCAACCCTTTGATTGCATGACCTTTGTCTGAGAAACCCTAACTGTGCATGGTAATGAGTTGCGCCTGATTATAGGCCTAGGCATTCCCCCAACTCTAACTCTAACTTGCGCATCTGACATAGCAGCAGTAGGAACCACTTTTAACATCTTTAGTTATGGCGCAGTGTTGGGCTGAGATTCGTACCTATCACCTCCCCGACGATGAGTGGATGCACTACTTGTTGAACCACGGTCGCGGGTTAAATAATTACTATGCTCAGTACATTATCTAGTAGAATACCTTCAATGAAACTCTCCATTTAGATAAATTTACACTCTTTTCATGTCCAAATGAGTCGTGAAGAGAAATGTTTCTAATCTTAGGATACTTATGTTTTTAATGTGACTGGTTTAAAGCCCCTCCCTTGTATGTAAAATCACTGTACTATATCATATAGTCTTGAAAACATTTATTTGTAGATAATAAGAAAACTGCTTTTATTAAAATGAAGACAGACAGCTGATTTTTTACAATATAAAGAAAAATTTATCAGATATTTTTTTGAAAATAAGCTAAAGCATCTTCTATTAAACTTTTTCGTTCAGCAAATTATTCTACTTTGCATGTCAACCTTGTTTGTTATTTATATACCCACAAATCCAAACTCTGACGTGTATAACTTCTTCCTTGTAAAAAAACAGAAATAAGAGGGAACATTATACCCTAAATTTGTACGAAAAGTTTAAAAACTTTGGGCACTTTAATTAAATTTTGATTGGTCAGTTACAAACATTTCAATCTACAGAAAGGGTTTCTTTATCATCATCGGAGGCATGTATCAATTTTATCGTTCATTGTTTTATCCTTTCTATCCCTGAAAAGTGAAAAAAAAACACACTTTCTGTTTCCATATTTAGAAGGCATGCAAAATTCATCCACCCCTATGCAATACAAAGGGGATAAGTTATCTGATAAAAAAGTATTTTTTTTTTTGGTCAACAGTTAAAATATATGTTGATATCTCAACCTTTATGAATTCTGTATAATTATTAAAAAGTAAGAGAAATTTTTACAGAAAATTTCTATCAATTAGGATCAGTTTTAGATTTATTAAAAATTAATCCTTATACTAAAGTAACAGGATGTTTGTCTGTGTGTCTGTCTGTGTGTCTGTGTGTACCGAAGGATCTCGCTAACCGCTGAACCGATCGGGTTCTCCTTAACAGGGTAGATTTTCATATGTCCTGGGAAGGTTTTTAACTATTTTGGGGGAGGGTACTACCACCCTCCCAAAAGAAATGACAAAAAAATCGAAAATTTTTGTTAAATACGGGAGACTTCTACGTAAAATAAAGAGGTATCGTACTAAAGAATTATCGTAGCAAACAAAAACATTTAAAGTGCCACTAGAGGCCTCTAGGGGCGTAGCCGCTAGTTTAAGATATAAAGTTAAAGATTTGTTACTTTATAGGATTGGGTTTGAACTAAGTATGAGATTATTCTTTTTGATTTTATTTATTGTCTTTGCTACTGATTATTTTCTATATTATAAGTCGCTGTGCATTTTGTTTCACCCCCCCCCCCCCCCTCATCAACTAAGTACCTCTTTAAGGCTGCTTAATGTTAGGCTAATGTGGACACCAAGATTTAGTTACAATAAGTGCACTCACATTAAAGTTTTAGGCATAGCTACCAACCTACTGAACACATATAAAGTTGACATTAAAATGAATACATTATATTGCCAGGGGTCTAAAGGGATAAGACAATGGCTGATAAATTTATGTACATCCCTAATGATGATACACAGTATTACCCCTTCTGTAGATCAAAATTAGTGGTTAAAACGTTCCAAAACTCCACTTAATGAATCCACTAATTAAAAATCACTAAAGTCCCCAAAGTTGTAAGGCCAACAAATAAAAACAAGTTATTGTAAAACTTTAAGTACCAGTGTAATAAACAACCCATTATCCCCTCTCTCTCTGTTATAGTGCCAATAAACTATTTCCCCATTTTCTAAAGAGGTCGTGGCCCTTAATTACGTCTAGTTACGAACTGTACAAGTTTCAGAAATAATATTTCCGTCCTTTTATGTTGAGAAATTATGGCAAACTAAAAGCTTACTTAAAACAATTGGTGTTTTAACAAAAAAGTTTATTTTATGTATTATAATAGCAAAAAATAGTTTTACAATTTTAACATTATTTAAATATTATAATTAGCTATACCAATGAAAGTACGAATTTCTGTCTGTCAAAAGTATGGTATTTGTTTTAAAGTCATGGTCTTAGATATTAAAGAACAAAAACATATAATATTGATATTTAGGCATTTTGGTTTGGAAGTTTTAAAAATATAACTAAGAATTAAAATATTTATATATTTATTTTCATGTCGGCCATGCTATAGTTAAGAATAAACAGAAAAGGATTAAGTAAATAACAATTAGTGCACTTTTTTTTATAATTTGGCAACATATTATTGCAAATGTATTATGCTAGCTGCATTGTCAGAACGCTTTGCAAAATTCTTGGTGTTTTAAAAAGCTCCACCCAATCAAATTAGTGACGGACGAAAAGCTCGCGTGTAAAATACTTGCACCCGAATTTTTAAAGTAAAAAATTACACAGTAAACTGATGTACAGAAATTATATATGAATAATTATCCTAAGAGAAATCACACCTAGAAAAATTGAACTTCCAGTCCCCAACCACAAGTGCCCCTAGAGGCCTAGGGGGTGTAGCCGCTTGTATAACTGCATAGAAATAGAGACATTCATAATTGTTTTATTTTATTAAATTCTTTACATTGAAAAAATACCAAACAAAATTGTTTAATTATTAGGCAATCATTTAATTGACAGTTTTTATTTATCAAGCAAATTCTTTTTAATTATTAAACAATAAACATATTAAATAAATATCATAACACATTCTTTAATTGTTTGGTAATAACTAAGCAAGTATAATAATGTCCTAAAACAGCACGCTGGTCTACACAGTTATTACACGTTTTATTTTTGCCAGATTAAGTAAGTCTTATGCTTATATTTGTATGGGTGAATTGCACATGGACTGAACAGTCAACTTGTCAACTCAGTAGCTAGACTCTTGGTCCTTCACCTCATACCCGTGGTACAGGTTAAGTAAATTTTAGGAAGTAGCCCGTAGTCCTGTACGTCCAATTATATTCCCTATTAACCTACACAAAAATTATGATTATAAGTTAGCTGCACTTTGATTGAGGAATGATATAAACATTAAATCAACATGTTTCAATTTGATGCATTGTATTGACATACAATTAATGTCGACAGTTGGACACTTGATAAACGTCATAACTTAATCTCAAAATACTGTTATACTTGTATGTTAGGTTAAAGTATCCCTGCAGGGAAAGTAACCTGTTTGGATAGGTCATTTCATTGCAGGTTAAATGTACCTGCAGGGGTTAGAAATATGTCCAAATAAAGGTAAAGCACAAGGAAATCAAAACACTTTAGAAACCCATAACGTTATGATAAAAAAAAATACTGAATTATTGACAATAACTACAAATTATTTTGATATTATATTCTTTGTTTTGAGAAACATGCATGTTTCATTTTTCGAATTATAAAAATATGATTTTAAACGCTGTTAGATTAGCTACACCTTACCTATTGTTTTGAATATAGTATTTCCGTCCAAACCATTTACACCAGGGATATAAGGATATGTCAATGCAAGACATAATTATCTTTCCCGTGTATGTACAGGGATGCAATTGCATAGGGTCAATGGGATTTACATTATGTATAAGTCGACATGAATACCACGTGCCTTCCCTGAAAGTGCCTAGCGAACGCAGAAATTTAAATATTTTTATACTCGTTTTTAATTATTTCAAAAAAATGAGAGGGGGGGGGGGGGGGTGGGGATTAATAAAAAACTCTGTTACAGTGGCCATAAATAATTACTCTGTTATTTACATTGAGCTATTTACCAACAAGTAATAAGTCTTTTGACTTAACTTAATTTGCTTTAGTTGTATTCGTCTTATTTTTAAACCCACTAAAGTATTCTCTCATTCATGTAACTTTTTTCTTTTATAATGCTTTTCTAAGTAAATATGCATAAATTTCTGAAAGAATGTTTTAACAAGATGTGTGCTTTCTACATTTATTCGTTAATAAGAGTTTTAGAGAATTTTTTACTACATTGTCCAACACCCTTTTGACTGTAATTCGAGGTTTAGTGATGGTAAAGTTTAAATATAATGGTCTTTGAGGTTGAATTATTTTCCGGGGTCGATATCTCTTGGAAGGGTCTAGGTATTAACTCCTAAATAATAATAAACATTTCCTTGGCCTATAGGAAACTTCACTGTAAAGAAGAACAATGTCGGTTAAGCGGTTTGCAAGATCTTAAGTGACTGTCAACCCTATTTTAGGCAATTTAGCCAATGTCTCTCTATTTTTGCTAATGTTCATTTGTCTAAATTGTTAAGCTCGCTAAAATGGATATTTTCACCCTTGTTTTTAGTTTAAGTAAATATTTGAATTTAAGCTAGTAACGCCTAAAATGATAACCTTAATAAAGTAATCTTATAATAAAGTTCAAATTTGGAAGGTAGAATAAAATTTTATCTTAATATCTAATGAAATATTTCAGCTATCTTATGTATCTATGTGAAACATTCAATATTAGCGACTGTGCCCCTGGTCCCTAGTAGGGTTGATTAATAGATAGGCAGAGATAGAGATAAATGGACAGATAGTTATATGGTAGGTTGCTAGATGGAAATATAGATAGACAGATATTGAAGTAGAAAGATAGATACATAGACAAATATACATTATGATTAGATAGATGATATAGATGGATAGACATATGGATATATGGACTATAAGATAGAGAGTTGGATTTAAAATACATGTATTGAGAATGAGATATATGTAGAAAGATAGATAGACAAATAGACTGACATGCAGATAGATATAAATATGGATAGATGTACAATATAGATACATTTGGAAAGATTGACAGTCAAATATTTAGATAACTAATATAAATTCGATAGATAATAAGATAGACAGATAGATATAAAATATATAGATATATAGATATAAATAGATAGATACATAGATAGATAGATAATGAATTAATGCCCACCATGATATTACAAAACTACATGTCACGATTTATATTTAACCATGTGATACTATGGGGGGAAAGAGAAACTGAATTTTATACACATTTTTGAGACTAGTTAATTCAAAGGCTTTCAAACTTAGCTTTGGCTTGATCTAGAAATCTATGAGGTTAGAAGTAGCCTTTAGACTTAATAGAATGAAAGAGTATCTTTACTTTTATTTAAATCATCCCATTTTGTGAAAAATCAAAATAATATTTTTTTGTAAATCACTTAAACATTTGATTGATTGAAAAAAATATTGATATTTCGATATTGCCTCCCTATCCCTCCCATAATAATTATAAACCTTCCCAGGACCTATGAGAAGCTCCACTGTAAAGGAGGACCATACAAGTTCAGCGGTAAGCGATATCCTTCGGTACAAAAAGCGAGACAAACGGACATCCTTTTACTTAATCATAAGGATTTCGACGACTTAATTACGAAAATCCTCCAAAATTTTGAGATTTTGAATGAGAAGTTTTAATTTGATGTTGGGTGATTAAAAGAAAGTGTAATAATAGTTTCGTGCTCAATTCTGTATCTTACTGTTCGATGGTCATACATTGATTCTACTATCATGGAATAGTAATTTATCGGCTCTGGCTAACAAAAGTGGTTTCAATCATATAATTTTTCATTTTACTATTCGTGGAAAATTGTATGTAACACAATGCTATACATGATTTTTCAGTAAGGTTGGAAAATAGTTCAAATCCAGTGGATATTAATCGGTTTCGAAGCCATACTGGAAAAATGATTCTTTAGATAATAGGCCAAATCTCGTAATATTTATTAGACCAGCCCAGTAGTTATGTTAATACATCCAGAAGAAGGTTATGCAATTAAAGTGTTAGTTGTCTGTTGGGTGTGTCACTTCACCTAGCAATAGGCTTATCACTAAGTTCAATATAAAGAAACATGTTTTAGCTACATAAAAAGATGACCGATATTGCTAGGACGTTCAATTTAAGACCTCAGTCATAAAGGTCATGATATCAAATGGTTTATTTCAACTGAAATTGATATTCTATAGATTACAAGCGGTAATGCCCCTAGATACCTAATTTCTTGCGGGGTTGGAGTTACCCTCATAATTATTTATAAACATTAATTTTTTTTGATCACCTCTTGGTGCAAAGCCTCTAGAGGCTAGGGGCGAAGCCGCTAGTATAATACAAAGTAGAGCGATGTCTGTTTGTTTGTCTGTCTGTTTGTTTATAGCGGAGGATCTCGCTAACCGCTAAACCGATCGGGTTCTCCTTTACAGGGTAGCTTCTCATAGGTCCCGGGAAGGTTTATAACTATTTTTTTTTTTTTGGGGGGGGGGTGGGACATCCCTAACCCCCCCAAAAAATGAAAACTATCCCCCCCACAAAAAATTTCTTTGTAAAACTAAAATTAAAATAGTGGGGTCGACTACCCCCCCCCCCCAAAAAAAAACAAAAAAACTAGAGGCTAGGGGCGAAGCCGCTAGTTTATTGGTAAAGTAAAAGTTCCTTGTGTATTTACCTTGATTTCACTAGTCCTTTTAATCTAACTAGATAGTTTAGAATTTTTGTTTTCGTTAGCGAGGCTATTCTATATGTCGATCTGTTTGTTTCAGATGGTGGGAGGGTCTTATGGCCGCAAAAAAAACTTATATAAGAACTTTTTTAATTCGTTGGCTTTCTATAACTTTATTCCTTATTGATAATTTTGGTTCATACTAGTTGTCCCCTTACTTTTAAACCATTTGATTTAATTTAACAAAGGTTTAATTTAGTTTATAATCAATAGGGGATGCACACTTTTTTAAATTTCTTATATTATGTTTGGCATATTTTTTTGGCAAAAACCTTTGCTACTCTTTTTATCTTTCTTCATTTAAAATAAAATTATAAAAAAAATATCTCTGAAAAAATATAATTGTATAATAAAGAAGATCTGAACTATATAACTAGTAGTCTAAAATTCATAATTGTTAGGCAAATAAAAAAAATTTAAAAAGAGTTTCTTAAAAAGACCTTTAATTTAGATTTCAACCAGGTTTATCATTATAATCAGCAAACTATTTAGCTACAATTGAAACAACTAAAACATAAATTGATTCTATATCTATTATAATTTACTACCCGTAGAAAGCTGTCTACAATACAATGTGTTAAATGACTTTAAGTTGTCCAAATAGATCCAAATATCATTTTAAGATTTCAGTCATGAATTTGTTTTAATTTGTTACATAATAATGAAAATATTTGAAATATAATGAATATGATTGTAAGTATAAAATCAATGCATATTTTCCCGTAAAGGTATTACATTCAATTGTAATTAATAATTCACTAAATTTAAAGACATAGAAATTGAAGGTTAATGATATGCATAGCCCTGGTATTATCTACCCCCCCCCCCCCCCCCAACCCCCTTTCCTAATAATTCCCCATTCTGATAACCCTAACCTAACCCTACCACTCCTTCGCTTTATCAGATGTTTCAGCATTTAAGCATATTTTTCTCATCTTATAATATAGCAATATCAATATAATAAATGTATAAATATAGATGAATAATGCAGACAACTGAATGGCCCAATTTGTGGAGACACTTTTCGTCTGCTAGTTTATATTTCCGACCCTATTAATGCTATTATCTGATTTACAAAATTGGGACAGGGTGTCCGCACTGTAGGCAGAGTTAAATATAGCTCATCCTATATTTTTAAATATTACAATAACAAGAACAATTATCGCTAAATAGCATAGTAATAACAAGCAAACAAATTAAATAACCATTAAATTAGTAATAAAATCATATATAGTTCATAAATTTCATTAAATATGGAGGGATTGAGTATGAATGTATAGTTATAGAGTAGCTTTGATACTTTTAAAGCGCTTATTATTTCATATATGAAAAAAATCAATTTAATAAATCCAGTTATATTTATAATTGTTATAAACTTTTAACAGTAGTGTAGAATTCAATATTTTTAATAATGTGATATTTTTGGTAGTTTAATTAAACACCGATTTCCTTACACCTAACATTAACCCTAACTTAATCTTGTAGTAAATTTGAGATAAAAGATTTGGTAAATAGACGAAAAAAAATTGAAAAACGGATTATTTACTACCATCACTCATTGCTGCTGCGGTCCTAGCATATACGGGCTTTGCATCCAAAGGGGACAGAAAATAGCCTAAAACCATATAAATAAAACTTTTAAAATCTGAGTTTCCCTAAAAAGCAATATTAGTTCAAATCTTCAAAGAAAAAATTATAATGTGTTGATTTTAAGAAGATTTGGTTCTATAAAAAAATACCAATTACTTAAAATAAACTATGATATTTTTTGTGCATTATGATCTAGAAAAAGGGAATTGTATGTATATCTTTAAAAAGTTTGAATAAAATACTTTTTTACTGTTCCATTTATTTTAAGTTTTAACCCTAACTCAATCTCGTTTGATAGAATATTTATTGCATATTTTATCCGGGGATCTACAGGGATAAGACAATGGCCGATAAATTGCTGTGCATCCCTAATTATAACACACAAAATTATCCCTTATGTAGATTAAAATTAATGGTTAAAAAGTTTGAACATTGATCTTCATAAATCACCTATCAAAATTCAGTAAAAGTTTCCAAAGTTAAGCCAACCAATAAGAAACCCTTATTGTAAAACTTTGGCGGACTAGTGTAATAAACAGCCCATTGTCCCCTCTATCTCTCTCTGTATTTTAACAGGAATAGGACAATACACTAAAAATTAATCTTCCACAAAATTTTACACATCATATAAGGGATAAGATATATTGATGTTCACCCTATATTACGAATATAATATAAAAATTAATTATTCTGCAGATTCAGTTGGTTGAAAAGTTTGTACACTGCTAATTTGTAAAAAAAAGCTTTAAAGCCAAAATGTAAGCGAACGTATCTTTAATATATTGGATACCAGTTTAATTTTTAATACATTGTCTCTATTTCTTCCTGCTTTTTATGTAAACCAAAAAAATAGTATTGTTCATGAGAATAATCACAATAATAAACTAACATTTTTTTTGTAATTTTAGAAAGAACTGTAGACTATAATAGTATAAAAATTGTACATCTTCAGATGAAATGTTTAATGATTTTCATTATATTGGTGTTTAGTAACACAACTATTTAAGTTACTTAAAAATTCATTGAGTTATGGTTTAAGATTAAGGATTAGGGTTAAATCATTCTGCAGGGGGGGGGGGGAATGGGAAAGAAGGGTTAAAATCTTGGGGGAAAGTTTTGCTCACACGCTGTTCAAGGGTTAACTTCAACACAAATTTTGTAAATTTTCATTTGATTAGAATGGCATGGTTTTTTAAATCATTTTTAAACCAATTATTCCAATTTTTGTCTTCAAAACTATGCAAACTATGTGTAAGCGTACTTATATAAACTCTGAAATTATTTGGGTACTAAATTTAAAAAAAAAACATATAGATATCTTTTAATACATTTAAATTTTGACTCAAAACTAATGTTATAACTAAAGATGTTATGTTTGTTATTACTGCTGCTATATCAGATAAGTGAAATACTAATATTAAGATTAATATCTTTCAAATCATTGTGACTTACAGTAAAAACCTTTAGACAAAGATCGTGCAATCAAAGGGTCAGTATTTGTCATTTTTAGAAATCCAACAAAGTATAAACAAAACAAAAACAATCTAAAATATATATATTTTTAACTCAATTATTCTTATTCTAATTACATATTTAGTAAATATATTTTGATTATTAGTGTAAGTATGTTGTATAAGTTTTAAGACATACTCTAGCCATAATGCTTATCTAATCATGATTAAAAACTTTTTTTTATCATTTTGATACAAAGCGGGAGGTAGGTTGTGCTAAAACTCCGTAAAGGTGTGAGTTTTATGGATGAAAAACAGTAGTAGAACAATAATATTCACTAAATATGTGTATTTCTTATTGAATAGAACCTTAGGACAAACAATTTTATATATTTATGATTAGTGAATATTATCGTTTTACTACTGTTTTTAAACCTTAAAACTCACACTTTTACAGAATTTTAGCTCAACTTACCTCCCCCTTTGAAACTAAACTAATATGTATGTTAAACATAGTTTAAAAATGTTGCCCCCTCTGAGAGTAATTAAAGGGCTTAGTGTTTGGGTTAGCTAAGGTTAATACCCATATACGGTTACATACTATATACTTACTTTTGCTGGGTTCTTAGTCAATCATTTACAAGTATTAATGCAGATTTATCAACAGAATACCTTCTCTATAATTAATTTTGTTTCTTTGTCCTTCCATGATTTTTTAGTGCTTGGCTACTTATGGATATTGTCATCCTTGTTTGATACTGTTTTATCAACATAATACTATAGTATTAGCTTCTGTAAGTCTTGGGCTATAATTCTGGACATTCTCCTCATCTTTAATTGGAAATCTCTAAGAGGATAGAACGAAGACTTTAGGACCATACAAAGAAAAAACTTGTTGCCTCTAACTTTTCAACTAGTCAAATGGTTGACATTCTATTGTCATTTTAATGTATAAGACATCCATAGGAACATTATTAAATAACTTTCCTATGAGAACCAAATCATTGTCCATGCATTTAAACTGAATCTTCAAATCTTGAAAGTTTAGCAACTCTATAATCATTACCTGAAAGTCCACAAACATCGTGAATTTTTGTATTATAAGAGTAGCACATATGTAATTGATAGATTTTAATACAGGATTCTAATTAATTGAACCTCTAAAGCACTCTTTTTATTGAAAATATAAAAAGAAGGATATAAGTTTGTTAAAATGTTTTGACTATTTGATTATTTCACCATTATTTCACCTCACTATTTTGCTAAATTCAAAATGATTTAATTTGCTGTTTCATGTTCCTAAAGTAAATTAAATTTTGTATGCATTATAATATCTACAAGTAACTACATTTAGTAAAGGGTAAAGTAATACTTAAATTTCACGAAAGTTTTTTCTAATGCACAAAGAATTAAATAGTGACGAGAAATTTGCTAAGCCAAGAAGAGACTGACTAAAAATTAGACAAAAATTACTATCTTTGCAGGAGGCTAAATAACATTCCGATAGTATGAGGATATCTTTATAAATCATACTTTTTTGACATTCGTAAATCAATAGGATTAACAATTTTTTACAGCCCAAAAACCAACGGCTGACTTTGTTTTTTTGAGTTTTATACTTTTAGCTTCATAAATTAACCTATGTTAGAAATAGATGTATTCAAGTTTAAATGCATCTTCAATTTTTGTTTGGTATTTGACCTAAATTTAAAATATTTAAAGTTTATTAACCTATCCCTTTACCACATACAATTATCCCATAGTGATTTTATGATTTTATAACCAGTTGGCTATGCATTATATTTACATTGTACAAGTATAAGAATAAACAAATATGGCGGTTTCCCTGGACAGTAAATGATTTTTTTTAAAGAAAGAAAAAAACAATCTTTGATGCTAATTTTATTTTAGGTTAGGTTAAGTAAAAGTTAGAAGAGCGCCACAAATATCAATCAAAGAAGTCATAAAAAAAACAGCTAACAACAGTAAAATTAATAGAAATACATTTAAAATCAGGTAATGTGTTAACAAAAAACATTCTTTGTGCTTTACTCATTCTTTAGTTGCTATACAAATTTTCTTATTAAGACTATATTGTCTTTTCTTAATCAGGGATCTATATGGATAAAACAAAGGCCGATAAATTGATGTACATCCTTAATGATGATACACAGAATTACCCTTTCTGTAGATGAAATTTGGTGGTTGAAAAGTTCGAACACTCAACTTAATCAACCAACTATTAAAAATTTACAAAAGTCCCAAAAGTTGTTAAGCCAACAAATAAGAAAACGTTGTTATAAAACTTTGGGGGCTAGTGTAATAATCAGCCCATTGTCCCCTCTCTTTCTGATCCTTAATACAACTTCCTATCCTTGATAACATATAGGAAATTTGGCATAAATTAGCAATCAAAGCAATAAAGTAAAGTTTGATAAAGATGAAGTAGGTGTTCGATTATATCCACAAAAATACTTTAAAGCGCAGCTTTTCTAAAATTAGGGTCATTCCGTACTGCCGTCCTTTCGCAACGGTTAACTTTTTTTAGTTAATTTTGACATGGTTAAATTGTCCTGTTGATTTCAAACTTTGTATGATGATTCCTTTGATGATTCAAGAATCGTCGCAACTCTAAAATCGTTATCAGAATGTCGTTACGTCCATTTAAAACAACATATTGGTGATTTTTTACTTTTTGACAACAACTATATAAGGTACAATACTATAATCAAAGCATATTTATAATCAAATTCAATAATATCGACAAAGATTTATCTTAATAACATTATGATAATAAATCAATATAATAAAAAAAGAGGTAGGTAAGAATTATTAAACATTATCTAGCACATGTGATATAAGCAGAATTTCAACTATTTTCATTCCTGTGGACATGATAGACCACCCTAAAGTATGTTGTAAAATTAAGGGAGTTATTTTAATTGAAAATTAGAAAGGGTTTCCTGGCAATTCTGTACATATATCAACATCAATTTAGGGACAATTTCAAAGTTTATATTTATTGCATTGGATAAAAAGCTGCGCTATTTTAGATGTATTCGTTCTTGAACATTCGAAATCTTTAAATAAGCCTGGTTTAAAATGTTTCTACGCATAGATTTCTATTTTAATAAAGAATTATTACCTCTAACCATAAAAGTACCAGTGAAGAGCCTCCCTGAAGGGAGCTCTTAGATTTTCAGACTTTTAGAATATCTAAAGGGAAACAAACAAACATCCTATTTATTTAAAAATAAAAATAATAAACATAGGTGTGTTTTAATATATAAAATGTTGACATGCAAATTTTTACAAAAAAAGGCTGAAAACGTAGCATATAAAATTGCACAAAAACCGTCGTTTTTGAGGAAAAGAATTATGGTTTGATTTTACTTGATGTAAAAACTTCTAAAAATAATTGAAATTATAATTTATTCCATCAAATTTCATGGAAATTTTAACTTTGCTGTATGTTTTATGCAGGATTGAGACAGGGATAATAGAAAAAGTTTTTTTTGTAGTGAAGCTCCTCTGTAACTTGTCCATCTATATGTACGTAAGTCCGCCAGTCCGTAACGTTATGGGGGAAACGTGCTTTTCTCGAGTCCTATTTAAGATAAACAACTGAAATTTGCATGGATTGAATAAGTTCACATTCTACATATTTCCAGAAAAATTCATTGAAATTTGTTTATTGGTTGGGGTGCTATCTCGATTCCTAGATTTACAAGTTTTTGTGATTTTCTCGACTTTACAAAGCCCTTTCTTGGTCGTCTTTGTAAAGCTTTTATATGCCATACAATTGATTTATAGAGTACTAATTCCTGTCCTAAATATCTGTAGGTTTTATGTCTAGCGGTATGCCATAATGTTTAAAAGAATTTGCCATGGTAGTTTTTACTATCATTTTACAGAAAACAACGCTTTTTTACAATTAGGTATGTCCGTTCTTCTGTTCGCTCATCTTAGTTTTCTTAAAAACTCTTGGGCTGTATAAAAAAAATATACGTCATGTATAACCACTTCTAGTTATTACCCTTTTGTCGACATAACATTTGAATAGATGTAGAATATACATGGATAATATGTAATATGACAGGGGACAAATTGTAGACAATTTAGCTTACTAACTTGTCTATTGGTCAGTTCGTTCATACATCAGGAGGGTGTGTAAGGGGGGAATCGCTATTTAAGCCTGCTGCAAGTTTTACTTTATTAGAGAACATGACAAAATCAAAGTAATAATATTTCCATTAACACTTAATTTTCAATATTAACAGGATCTATACTCTATAGCATAGTTTTTAGCTTCGCTCATATGGAGAGTATTACTTATATTTATTTGTGTATAAAGAATATTGTGTTTAATATGTAACAAGGATAATATTGTTCATGTTGAGCGCAGCAAAAACTGGTATGAATGTAATAAAAGAGAAGAAAAGCGTATGACATATTCAAATGCAACTTTCTTATGTGAAAAATTGAATATAGAACACATTTTTTTAAAAATATTTTTTTACTTAAAAATCTTTTCCAATTTATAGAAAGTTTCTAAATAACAATTCGGTTTAGTGTAATTTCCCATTAATCATTATTTGCTATTGTATTTGCCCCCACCCCCACACTCTTAGATTATTTTACACGATTTAAACTAAAGATGAACAGTTTTTCTCTCCCCTTTGTCAGACTGATCCTTTTTTTATTCTATATTATAAAATAAGCCTTTGGGATAGGGGGTATTTTTGTGGTTTAGAGGATGTTTTGTGGTATATTTCCATTAAATCCCTTATTAATAAGAAACTAATATATGTCCTTGGTCTAAAGATCATTTTATTCTTTGTTTAAAGAAACAAAGACGGATTAATTGATATCTAATTGGAAAAATTATGTCTAAAAGTATTGCAGTATCAATATTTCCATAAAACAGGCAGAAAACTTTCATTAGATAGGTTAATCTATCTTTTCTGTCTCTAATGTTATTTTCTCTACTTTTATCACACTTAGTGAAAGAATGTTGCTATTATCACATTCAAAATAAATGCTTTAATAAGCTTTAAAATATTTAAACACTTGTCTCTCATTGGACATGAAATGACGTCCAATAAGAAAAAGGAATAGAAATATTGGAAAGAAAATTATTTTTTTCAAAATTGATTCTTGGGATTTTGGAATGATAAATATATGGGAAAGAAAATTATTTTTTTTCAAATTTATTTCTAGTCATAAAATAATATATATTATTTTTTTCAATTCTAGTGTCAACCAATAAGAAATAGGCATGCTATTATAAAAGTTTGGAATAAAAATTATTATATTTTGTCAATTCCTTTTTTCAGAGTATGAAATGAGAATAAATTTTCCAACATTATTATTAATTTCTAATTTAACATTTCATACAGTAGGTAATATTTATTTCAACATTTTTTTGTCATTCAAAATCAAGTGTCATAAAAATAATAATATGTAACATAAAAAAGAAATTTTTAAAATAATTTTGTTTTCTTTATTTGTTGAAGATTTAAGCCCAAGCTTTTTCTGAGGGGGGAGACCACCCTCAACCCCCCCTCTCCTGAGGGGGGAAACCCCCCTCGACCCCCCCCCTGACGCTCTCTTTTTTATAACTTTTATTATTTCTGTAATTTATTCTAATTATCTTATATATTTCAAAACATGAGATTAAAAGGAAATAATTTGCTGTACATTATTAAAAAATTTAAAAATTGTAAAAAAAATTCCAACATGATCTTTAAATTTTAAATACAAGAATATTTTTTCCAATATGATATGTTAAATTTAAATACAAGAATAATTTTGTACTGCATAATAGAAGAAATAAATGCTGTACATTAGAGTGGCTTGATTTTCAATGATTTTCTAATTTTAAATGTGCTACTTACACTTTCTGTCTGAACATAATATAAAAGACCAAAAAATGAAAAGTAAATATTTTTGATAATGGGGAGGCTTGCTGATGCATGTAAACTTTTAGGAAGACACTTGTGGGGAGATTTTTTTTTTTGGGGGGGGGGCAATTATTTTTTCTTTCAAAGTATAGCGTTATGCACCTTTCCAACTTTGTCTTGAAGAGTAGAATAAGAAAAAAATCTGTCTTTAAAACTATTGATCCTAGCAAAAAAAATCCATAAATAACTTTCAAAACCAAGAGATTTTCATTTAATTTAAGATTTTTCATGCTTGGATGAATATTTTTTAAAACCAATTTGATATTCTTATTTTACTCAACAAGACAAATTCAAAAAGATGCATAAAGCTATACTTTGAAAGAAAAAAAGTTGCACCTCCAGAATAAACTTCTAAAAATTTTTAATGCATGGGCACACCTTCCCCCACATTTCCCCTCAAGGACAAAATCAATTTTTTATATTTAGGTTTCTTATATGACGTTTAAACTGTAAATGTTGATTACAAATTCAATTTCCAAAATTGATCCACCCTACTGTACATTATTATAATTTAATATTTGATGTGGGTATAAACATTAGACATAGATGGTCAATCTGACCCCATTTTTTCTTAAAAAGAAACCTTTGTTCACTTTTTGTTGTATATGAAATACAGCCCTATAGGCAACATTATTTGCAATGAAATTTTGCAATGATATAAATTTTAGAAAGCTAACTTTATTATAAGAAATTAAATTATTTATAACTAACTTTTTATATGTTGTGTCATATGCTTCACATTATATGATGGAAGAAATATTTTCTTCAAATATTTCACCCAAGGAAAGCTTTAACCTAAGATATTCAACAATTTATAGCTGACTCATAATGTAAACAAAATGCCCTAGTGCTGTCTCTAGGTTATCTCTATTGTATAAATGACGTACAAAAGAGGAGGAGAGAGAGAAGGAAATAGACAGAGAAGTGAGGTAGGGGGGAGGGGGAAGAAATATAGAGAAAAATAGACAGAGATATTCATTGTTAACCCTTAGATGATGTAAATTTTTTGATACACTTACTTTTTTGAATTTAAAAAAAGATAAAGAGTGAGACAAAACCAAGTATCATATTTTATTAACATTGCTTATACAAGAAAGGTCATTCAAAATTATTTCACCAATATTAAGGTCAAGTGACAAAAATTTAAATTTCCACCTACTTCGCCCCCAAAGGGGGCAACAGTAGAAGGAAAATTCAAATTTTGATCACATGACCAAAATTGTTGAAATAATTTTAATATCCTTTCTCGTATTCATTTGAATCCGGCCCAGGTGGTCCTTTGTATACGTGGATCCTTTTTTTAGTATACATTTTTGTTTACAATAGTATACATGGCCTTACTCTAAAATTGTATCAATTTTGTTATACTATAGTATAGAAAATTTGTGGGATCTACGATAGTATACCATCGTTATGCAAGAATTCTTACGAGGGTACGAGAAATTTTGTTAGTACGAGAGACACATATTATATACTAAAACCATTTTTCGGCCGTGATCCAGTGGGTTAGAAAATTAGTACGAGGCAGTAAAAATTAATACAAATTAAAATTAGTAGGAGAAGCCAAAAATGTATACTACAAATTTAAAAAAATTTCCCAGGTAATACATAGTAAAAGTAGAATTTTTTTGTATTATGAAAATCATACAAAAGTACAAATGTGGTTCTTTAAGGGTTAGAAAACTTATATTTTCTCAAAAAAATATCATAGAGTTAAGGGAGATATTTCCATGATTTAACTATTCATAATGATAAGAGTACATGAGATATTTTCATCTTTTACTTCTATAATGGAAGCTCAGTGAAGAGATTCTCATGTTTAACTCTTTTCATGGCTAGGCTATGATCCTTACCATGCTATACTGAAGATGATTAGGTTTGGTATACTGGTGTCTTTAGTTTAGATTTTGTAATTATTTAAAATGAAATATTTTAAAATACTGAAAAAAAACAATGAAATGAGAAACCAATTTGAATAAGATTTACTTATTTGATTTTTAAACAACCATATATATATATTGGAAACCCCAAAAAAATAAAGTTTTTTTAACAAGTGAGAGACACCTAGCAGCAAAAATTTGAACTATATAAGGTAGAATTATTTTTGTATTATGAAAATTATACAAAAGTACTATTGTATTATTTTTTTTGTAATTTTGTACAGTCCATTTTTTTGGCTAAGTCCCTTATTTTTTTCTTGTACATGTTGTATTATTTTTGTCTACAATAGTACTTTTATGGTTTTTTTCATTAAGCAACATATTAAGTCCCAAAATTTTTTACTTAAAAAAAAATTTTGTACTTATAAATAAAATCAAAATTGTAGAATTAGACAATTTTTTTGTCAAATTCTAAGATTTCTTTTTGATATTCAAAAAATGTTTTTTAAAATATTTCCTACGTCCTCAGTTTTGGAACTCATCTAAATTTATGTTATGGTATATTTTTTGTTGTTCGATTTTATACATTCTTAAGATTTTGTTAAAGTCCAAAAATTTGAAATGAATACTATCACACAAAAAAAAGTGTACTATAAATACTATGTTCATTTTTAGGCAAAGTTCTAAAATTTGGACTTACCCAAAATTCCAAAACTTTGTACTATTGTATAAAAAAAGAAATACAATAAGCATGAAACAAAAAACTCTTTTAAATCAACAAATTATACTCTAATTATTTTTGTTACTTTCGTAGACATATTGAAATATTCAGTAAAGTAAAAAATGTTTGGACTCTGCCAAATTTTTGAAATTTATACTATTGTACAAAATAATAATACAAGATATACAATCAGGAAAATGGTATTAGTACAAAAATATAAAAAAAGTGTACAACGTATACAAAAAAAAATATACTAAAAAATAAAAAAAACACAAAAGTACTATTGTATACAAAATTGATACAACATGTACAAGGGGACTTTGCCAAAAAAAAATTACTGTACAAATTTTTTAAAAAAAATATACAATAGTACTTTTGTATGTTTTGTATAATTTTTATAATACAAAAAAAAATTCTACCTATACTAAGAACAACCTGGGGGTGGATAGGAATCGGTTCTCATGAATACGAAAAAACTATGTCTAGCATCGTATTATATCCAGTTTTTTATGAATATAGAAATGTACAATCATAAGATTAAAACCAGTTTTTTTAGCCGGTGCCTCCGGCACCTGAGGGCTAAAAAAACTAGTTTTAATCTTATAATTGTACATTCTATATCCGCGGAAAGCCGTTTATAATACGATACGAGAAATAACTATTCTAGCATTCATCAATATTACGAAAATATGATAAATAACTATTCTTTTGTTCATTAATGCAATGGTTACATTACAAGAACCTGAAAAGAGATTGGATCACCGTTGATGTGCCTTTTTAAACTAATAAAGACCTTTCAGCACTACTAAAGGGTGAGCAAAAAAAATGCGTACCTTTTTTAAATTGAAATTGCGCGGCTTGTGTTAATAGTAGAAAAATGTTAGGCATATCGTTAGAACCGCTATGAAGTCTATTTTTAGGAAATATAAAAACGATTCCTGTGCTACGCATAGATTAGGAGCTACGTGTTAAAATGTCCCAACTGACTTAAAACTTGACTTGCGAGTAAATTTTGGGACATTTTACCATCTGGCTCCTAAACTATGGGTAGCACAGGAACCGTTCTTATATTTCCAAAAAAATACAGTTCATAGCGGTTCTAACGGTATGCGTAACATTGTTCTACTAGTAACACAAGCTGCGCAATTTGAAATTAAAAAATGTAGGCATCTCTTTTTGCAAAATATCTTCTCTAATTTTTAGCTATATTTTAAAATTTACTCGCAAGTCAAGTTTTATATCAATTGGGACATTTTAACATTTTAAGTAGCAGAGGAATCGTTCTTATATTTCCAAAAAATAGAGTTCATAGCGGTTCTAACGATATGCATAACATTTTTCTACTATTAACACAAGCCGTGCAATTTGAATTTTTAAAAGGTACGCATTTTTTTTGCTCACCCTGTAGATGTTTAGCTGTAATATTGAGCCCAGGTGATATGCTGCCATTAGACAGACAGAAGACCTGTTGCTAAAGGGAAATTTATGTTTCCCAAAAATAAATTTCAGCAATTAACATGCCGAGGTTTCAGTTTACAACTAATGAATATAGAGCAATTATGCTTCCTAAATTGATTAAAACCACAACTTGTGCTACTTAATTTTAAAAATAAAATTGTTTACTTAACAAATTATATTATCTTTTTATTTTTAATTAATTTTTAGTAATTGTTATCTTTAATTCTACAATTTTATGAAATTAAGAATATGAAGTAAATTGAAAGTAAGTATAGAACCACCTAGGAAAATAGAATCAAACTAAAATCTATCTATAATAGAGGGGTAAATTATGAGCAGTATTCTTTATAGGAAAAGGTGATACAGGTTGGGGGAAAGGGGATGAGGTGTTATCAGATTTTTAAAATTAACACGTAAACAGAGAAAGAATTGGTTAAATGAAAGTTTGAAAAATAAAAGTTTTTACTTCCATAATTTAAGTAATACATGATGTGTCGTTTTTTTTGTATTAATAAAAAGCGGGGATATTCTGATCTTAATGAATTTTAGCTTTTATTTAAAAAACTGTGTCTTTCCCATGGTTCCTGCAATAAAGACTGTCATAAATTAGTTTAAGGCTATTTTTAATAGCGAAGCTTTTCTATAATTAGCGTCTGTCCGTCCGTAATGGATAGCTTTTTTCGTTAATTTAGGCATGTTAGAATTGTCCTATCGATTTCAAATTTTGCATGGTGATTCCTGTAGTAGTTAGGTACGATTTAGACAGCGTAGCAACTCTATAATCACTACCAGAATGTCCGTAAGTCCATTTTAAACAAGTTGATTTTTACTTTTTTAACAACAAATTTTTATGTGATCTAATTATCCGATTGATATGATTTTTGGTATACTGATTCCTGGGACAAAAAAGTACAATATCATAAGCGAAGCAACTCTATATTAATCAAGTCCTAAAAATGTAAGTATGTCCATAAACATTATCCTGTATCAAGCCTTTTTTCAACAAATGTACTTAAAATTTTGCTTCGACTCTTATACATTAATATTCTGATTATTCACTTCAGACACTATACAAGCCTTAATGTCTAGGAGGAGTATATCCGTCATGAATCAGGAAACTAATAAATTTCCAAAAATAAATCACACTAAGTTGTGCAGACTTTTTATTCTCCACCGATTGTCAATAAATATAAATTAATTATATTTAAAATTTCTTTTGATGTATTGACTTTGGAAAATAATTAAATTTTGATAAAAATTAATCATGTCAACGTAATAATAAAATATTTTTAAAAAAATTATTAACTTCTAAATAACAAAAATTTAATTTTAAAGATATATAATAGTTTTTGTGAAAATTTGTGTAAGCCTAACGGAATAAAATTGAACTATTAATTTAGTAATTTAGGGAGGGATTATTTTGAGCATTAATCCTCCAAATAGGCGGAGATTTAAAGGATTAATGTCTATGTTCATTGTTCAAATTTAAATGATTAACCCTCAACAGTTGGGCACCTTTGTCGGTGGGGATGGGAAAGGGGGGAAGTTTAACACACAGAAAAAGAGGTAGAAAAAAAACCCAACCGATAAGGGTTAATCTAGATAATCAATAGTTATAATAATAAATGTCATTTTTTAGGTTAAAAAATACAACTTGAAATTGCATAAAATTATTAGAATGTTTGTCAGTCTGTCTGTACCTCTAATCTCGGTGACCGCTGAACCGATATCATTTATCTTCTTATAGAAGTAATAGTTGTTTATCGCATCGAAATAAACAACTTTCCGAGATTATTCAAAATTTAGAAACACTGTTTAATCTTACAACTGTTCATTTTAATATTCTTAAAAAACTAGAGATAATTATTTTGGAGGATGGCTTTGAACCAGTTCTAATCCAGCGGATAATCATCGGGTTTGAATCCAGAATAGAAAGGATTTGATCTATATTGAGTGGGGGGGGAGGGGGGAGGGTAGTTCAGCCATTTAACAGGAAACTAAATAATTTCCAAAAATAAATCACATAAAGTTTAACAAATATTGTTATTAAGTCTATTGCTACCATTTTCCAATCAGGTAATAACTTTGCCGTGATGGGGTGCACACGTACCTCTTCTGAGCTCTGTCTTGTGCTAGACTGAATTTTTTTAGTCTTTTTTTATACAGTCAGCTTATAAAGAAATGGGCCGACAATTGTATAAGAACCTATTGGATTCTGAAGAATTTTAAGAAGAAAAAACCATCATGAAGATCAGAACAACTTACCATCTCAGTGAAAGCCAACCAGAAATTTAAAATATAACAAAAAAAATCCGTTTACATGGACTTTTGTTTTGTTTGATAAACATGTGTATTTATTTACATCTCCCCTTTTCACCATCATCGTCCTGTCTACCCCTCGCCTTCCCTTTCTCTTCTCCTTCATGGTCAGGCAAGTTGACCCCAAAGCCAACCTTTTCAAACATGTGTTTTCACCTCACCTCATCCTTCCACCCCCAAGCCTTCCAACATCTACATCTAGAATTACAAACGGAACCACAATAGGCATATCAGAGACAAAACAAATAAAATTTGGGGATATTTATTTGTTCTAGTTATTACTCCTGAATTGTCAGTATAATCCCTTGGTTGCTCGTGCCAGGCGTTGTCCATTTTATTATGAGCAGAGGCATTTTTAATTAAATGTTTGCGTCGTGCTGTAGACGAACTGTCTTATACTAAGGCATTTTCAAGTTAATTTTCCGCCAAGTATTAATACAGAAGAAATCAGTATCCTGTACAAACTGTAAATATCCTCAATAGCAAAGCTGACGGTTTTATTCATCATTCTTTCCATGGAATCTTCATCACATCAATTATTTGAGCATTTATCCCCCGAAGAGGCGGAGATTTGAAGGATTATTGTCTGTTTATTGTTCAAATATTAAGCATATTTCATTACAATAGTTATTTATCTTATCGTATTATAGACAGCTTTCCGTGGATATTAAAAGGAAAAATTAAAACATACATATACATCCGAGCTAACAAAACCGGTAAGAAGTCTATGATTTTTATTTTGATATCAGTGAAAAATTGTCTCTAATACAATGCTAAACATTAATTTTCAGTAGAACTGAGAACCGGTTCTAATCCAGCGGATATGAAGTGGTTTCGAATCCATACTGTAAATTATTTTATATTTATCAATAGTCAGTGTTTAAACAAATTGTTATCAAAAGCTAAAAATTGAAATTTAGGGTCCATTCTCAACTGATATAAACAAGGATGACAACATCCATAAAAGCGAAGCACTGAAACGGTAGGACAAACGGACATTAACACTTGTATAGTGTCTGAACTGAATAATCAGAATATAAAAGTATCGAAAGAGTCGAATCAAAATTGTAAGTAAATTTGTTAAAAAAAACTGCTTGATACAGGATAATGTTTTGGACATACTTTCATTTTTAGGACTTGATTATAGAGGAGCTTTGCTTATACTATTGTACTTTGTTGTCCCAGGAATCAATATACCAAAAATTAGATCAAACGGATAATTAGATCACATAAAAATTTGTTGTTAAAAAAGTAGAAAAATCAACATGTTTAAAATGGACATACGGACATTCTGGTAATGATTATAGAGTTGCTACGCTTTCTAAATCGTACCTAACTACTACAGGAATCACCATGCAAAGTTTGAAATCGATAGGACAATTCTAACATGCCTAAATTAACGAATAAAAGCTATCTATCTCGGACGGACGTACGGACGGACGTACGGACGGACGGACGTACGGTCCGACCCTAATTATAGAAAAGCTTCGCTTTTAAAAATATCATTTTAGTGTATCTGTGTATTCTTCAGACAACCAACCCTTTGATTGCACGATCTTTGTCTTAATATTGTAATTAGTTGCGCCTGTATTGGGCCAAGGCATTCTCCATACTCTATATTTATATCGTGTACATGACATACTGTTAGAAGGGAAGCCTCTTTATAATCTCAAAGTGTAGGTATGTCAATATTAAGCATTGTATTTAGCATTTTTTATAGAGAAAATAACAGAAACTACTTTCTCGTATTCATTCAAATCCAGTGGATAGGAACCGGTTCTCATCCATACGAAAAAACTATGTCTAGCATCGTATTATATCCAGCTTTCTACGAATATAAAAATGTACAATCATAAGATCAAAACAAGTTTTTTTAGCCGGTGCCTTCGGCACCTCGGGGCTAAAAAAAACTAGTTTTAATCTTATAATTGTACATTCTTTATCCGCGGAAAGCTGTTTATAATTCGATGCAAGAAATAACTATTCCAGTATCGCTTCGAAACCGATTAATACCCGCTGGATTAGAACCGGTTCGCAGACATACGAAAAACCATACATAGCGTCGTATTATAAACCATTTTCCATAAATATAGAAATAAAAATCATAAAATTTTTTATCAGTTTTGTTCACCCGGTCTGGTTTTAATCTTTAATTTTTCATTTCAATACCCGTTGTAAGTTGTCTATAATACGAGGCGATAAATGACTATTCCAGAGGAAATCTTTTGTATGAAATAAAATATATATAAAAAGCTAATTTTCCATTTTTATTTACATATCCGCTAACAACTTTCTTAAAATTCACAGAATGTTGACGAGTACAAAATAACCAGGGCTCGACAGCCGCGCGTCAGCCGCAACTAAGCCTTAAATTTTAACCCGTTTGGATGCTTTGTATTTTTTTTGAAAAGATGAATTGCCATATTTTGGTCAGGTTTAGACTTTCAACTGATTATTAAAGTTGTAAAAGAATGATTTTTCCTTGGACTTACAGGCGGTTGACGCACGGCTGCAGAGCCCTGAAAATAATTATATCACAGTAACAAAAACAAGGTCGATTACGAACAATAGTAGTATAGCTAACGAACAAAAAAATATGAAATGTCTAAAAACAAAATATTTTAAAATATCGATTCGACATAAAACAAGGTTCTTGTCGTGTGATTAAAACAAAATTTACACACCCCGCTTCGAGAAATGAAGAAAAGATAGAAGGTAACAAGTACAACGTTTTCAGACATATTTGATTACAGACAAACCAACTATATATAAGTCTTGATGAAGAGTAGCGAAGCTCCTACAAAATAATGTTTTTTTCAACAAAACATAAATAAGTCTGGAAGCATGAATTACTTATGAAATAAAGGTACAAATCAGTGGCGTGCACATGGTTTTGGGGGGTAAAGCGCAACCCAAAAAATCCATCTGAGAAAAAATCTAATTTTTTTCACACCCCCTTTGGATTTTTTAGGACGTGTAGCACCTAGAAGGGGTAAACACTTTTTGGGGGTATATTTAATTAATATTTAATTTTTCAAGAGGGGATGAATATACTCCCATTTTTCGTGCCTCTAGTAAAATATTACCAACAAATAAAAATATATTTTAAGTCGATGAATAATGTGAAAGCAGAGGTTTGTTAACACCAATAGCATTACTTGTTTATCTTTGGCTTTAAATACATTTGGTATTTTCTTTTACTAACCACTTATATAGGTATAGTTTAAAGCATTGGAATTATATTTTTCTATTCGTCTAAATAGATCTACTATATCAGGTGAGAGCTAAGCGTTGGATTTGAAGGTTCAAAACCCAGTAAGAATCACATATTTATCGTTATGCTATTCTATAAAAATAGTTTTTTGTTCTTCTGAAGTCTGCTTCACTATTTTATCATTGGAGACAGTAATGAATCGTGTCTTGAAGTTAAAGGTTCAAAGCCCTACAAAAATGAGTTTCAAACATATTGAGAGGTTATACTGTAAACAGAGTTTTGTCGGCCAAAATCTGCTTTGACTATTTCACCAGGAAGCAAAGTAATTAATTGTATCTTGATGCTAAATGTTCAAAACCAAGCAAAAACAAAAGAGTTTCCCTAAACACTGACAGGTCCAGTTATGCTGTAAGCAGAGTTTTGTCTGCTAAAATCTGCTCTGATTATTTCATCAGGAGGCAAAATATTTGTGTCTTGACGCCGAAGGTTCTAATCCAGCAAAAATCACAGAAAGTTTCTAAACATTGACATGACCAGTTATGCTGTAAGCAGAGTTTTGTCTGGTGAAATCTGCTCTGACTATTTCATCAGGAAGCAAAGTAATTATTTGTGTCTTTACGCTAAAGGTTCGAAACCTAGCAGAAATTACAGAAAGTTTCTAAACATTGACAGGACCAGTTATGCTGTAAGCAGAGTTTTGTCTGCTAAAATCTGCTCTGACTATTTCATCCGAAGCCAAACTAGTTGTGTCTAGATGCTAAATGTTAAAAAACCAAGGAAAAATCACAGAAAGTTTCTAAACATTTTTTCTGCTAAAATCTGCTCTGACTATTTCATCAGAAGCTAAAGTAATGAATTGTGTCTTGAGGCTAAAGGTTCGAAACTAAGCAAAAATCACAGAAAGTTACTAAACATTGACAGGACCAGTTATACTGTAAGCAGAGTTTTGTCTGCTAAAATCTGCTCTTACAATTTCATCCGGTGATAATGTTATAAGGTGGGGCATTATTTTCATCATAAACTCTATATCACTCTTATCCATCTTGTTATCATCCTGAAAAAAATGAATAAATAATTTTTTAAAAATATCTTAAAAACTTTAAATATAATTGGTCTGCAGTCCTATGGTATTAAAACTGACATACTAATTTCTGCATTAGAGCTTATTATTGTTTTAATCTACACCTTTTTTCAGCAATTTTTGTTTCACATAGATTCTACCGTTAGATCTGTATACCTATTTTTACTTGAACCTTTCATGATGCTCATTCTTTTACTTAACCTTCATTCATAAAGAAAAGGACCAAAACATAAAAATACTTTTTTAGGAAGCAGCTTATAGTGCCTATAAAAAGTGACATAGTACGATACAAATTACCAATGATAGGCCAGTATACATTTCAATTGACCAACAGTAAAGTATACTGGCCTATCTTTGGTTATTTGCATTGTATGATTTCATTTATTAAAGGCACTATAAGCTGCTTTCTTTTTAGAGTAGGTTTGCTTATTTAAAACTTACCTCTATAATGGAAGGAACAATTGAAGTCAATGATGTTCGTCTACTTGATCTAGCACTACTACATGTGCTCACCATACTTGGAGGACTAGATAGATAGATAGATAAATAGATAGATGGATGGATAAATAGATATATAGGAAGAAAGAAAGATAGATAGATAGTGTTAGAAAAAAAGATAGCTATTGTAATCAAAAAGTCATATAAATTGGTCTGTAGCCTGTAATTGATCACTCATCTACAATGTATATATAATCAAATTACCTTAAAGGAATCTTTTTCCTTAGCTGAGGGGAGCCCCATTGTATTCTGGGCTCCAAAACCCTGTCAGGAACACTGGACACGGGGTTCTTTGTCAACCCTGTGGGCTTCATGTCAGTTCTAACCTCAGGCTTTCTAAGAAAATAACAGAATGACAACTTTTATGAGAGTAATATTAGAGTAAAACACTAGAGGGGGAAGGGGTTAAATAACTTTCTGTCCCCATCTCAAGGACCTTGTGTCAACTCGCAAATGGGTCCTTAAAAATCATCCAACAGTGTCAGGAATATAAACACAAACAAGTAGCCGAAAACAATTTGCTACCAGACGAAAACATTCCTTGGAAAAGGGGGACAGGTAGTTTTCTGTATATTTATAGATCTGTTTGGGTAATGCTCGTACAAAAATGAAGAAACAAAATTTGTTTTGTAAAATAAGCAGCATAATAAATACAGTAAAATTAAAATTAGGAGTTATTAAAACCCTTCTTTTTCCTTTGAATTTATCTGCTACCAAATTAAAAATTGGCCGTATACAAATATTATACCTTACAAGAGTCGCGGATTTTTTGTCAGAATTTTCTGGCAGATTTTTGCTTTCTATATCAGTTTCTCTAAAAAGAAAATCATTTGATATTTTTTGGAAAAATTATCAGGAATCTAAAGGGATAAGACATTGGCAGATATATTGATGTACATTCCCGATGATGCTTCACAAAAATACCTCTCTTGCAGATTACAAAACAATCTAGCTATCCAAATTCAATAACAGTCTCCAAGGTTGTTAAGCCAATGGATTAGAAAACGTTATTATAAACTTTGGGGACTAGTGTTATAAACAGCCAATTGTCCCCTCCCTTAATGATAAAATGTTTAGCAAAAAAAAGTTATAAAGAGCTAAACTGAATTAAATAGGCGTACTAACCTATTTTGAGATCTATGGCTATGTACAATATAAGCAAAAATAGCCAAAATAATATATCAAAATGCTATTTTGTAGGTAGTTACACGATAAAGCCAAAAAAACAAGTTATAGATAAGCTAAACTGAATTAATTAGATGTACTAACCTATTTTGAGATCTATGCCTATGCACGATATAGGCGAAAATAGCTAGAAATATGATCATAACTATTAAAGCAACTCCACCGGATATTATATTACTACTGAACATCTAAATATATAAAGAATGATTAATAATTAGTAGTTGACAGTTAATTTGTACATCCAATAACTAGCGGCTTCTAGGGGCTTTTGAAAGAAGAGGAAGGGGGGATGACTCTCCACTTTCCATTTTGGTTTAAAGAAAAAGTAAAAAGGGGGGAGAGGGAAGATTATCGTAAAGGAGAACCATTGCAGTTCATAAGTTACCAATATTTAAAGTAAATTTGTTGAAAAACGGCTTCAATACAGCATAATGTTTAAGGACATACTAACTTTTTAAAACTTGATTATAGAGATGTTTCGCTTATAACATTGTACCTTGTTGTAGTAGGAATCTATATTTAAAAAATCAGATGAATAGGATAATTATAACACTTAAAAATTTTAAAATGTTAACATGTTTTAAATGGACGTACGGGCATTCTGGTAACGATATTAGAGGTGCTACGCTTTCTAACTTTTACATGAATCATCAGTTGAAATCGATAGGACAACTTTAACATGTCTAAATTAACGAAAAGAGCTAACCGTTATGGTCGGACTGACAGACGTACAAACGAACCGACCCTAATTATATAAAAGATTCGCTTTAAAAAGAAATAAGCATTACCTTTGTAAGAACTTTATTTGAAACCTTATCATCCAAATCTCCATCAATAAGACTAACATCAAGAGTAATATCAGAATCATCATCAAATGCTTCATTAAGATCATTCAGATCTAACTCTTTTCCAGTTCTCTAAAAATATAAGTAATTATAATACAATTATAACAATGAAATGAATTCGAAAAAAATCATAAAACCTATACGTGATTTTTTGCTATTGTGGTGGGGGGCGCCCGGGGGGGGCAACACTCAAGAAGCATTACAGACAAACCCAACCTTTGAATGATAGCTCTTTTTTTCTGCTTAAAGATTAGAGTAAAACACTAGAGGGAAAGGGGTTAAATAACTGTATGTCCCCATTTCAGGGACCTTGTGCCGACTCTCAATTAGGTCTTTTAAAGGCAACCAATAATGTCAGTATATTAACACAGCCAAATAGCAGAAAACAATTTGCTAGCAGACTTAAAAGGTCCCTGGAAAAGAGACAGGTAGTTATGTGTATATACAATGATACATCTATACTATAGATCTGTTGTTTAAAGTATAAACTGCAGTAAATAATATTTATTTCCCCATATTTATAAACCTAAACATTAATCTTATTCTATGTCAAACGTCTGACATAGCAGCAGTATGTACATCTGATGCTAATAAAAATCTTACTGGTGCTCTTGTTGAAGTGGTTGTTGTAATAGTAGTAGGCGTGTAAACCAAAAATCTGCAAAAATAAAGAAAAAAAATATTTCATTATTGTTTGAAATGTCGTCTTGACAGATATTTGAACTAAAAGCTTACAATATAATGTTTGGCATTTTCCCTCAAATGAATTTTCGAGCACAGAAACCACCAGCCCCTTATTTTTGTATTTATGGATTGTGGGGGGGGGGGGGGAGGAATTAGTTTGGGTTATATTGGGTTCTGGTATCCCTATAGGGTGAGGGCCCCGCAGAGGTCAGCCATTGTAATAATTACCCTTCCCTTTTCTAAATTTATTTTAGGGATAAGAAGGTGGTCTAGTGCTCGACAGGTACTTTTGGGGAAAGCACCTAACGTTTGGTATCGTTCCAGGTAGTTTGTAGTGGTTAGATGTGGTTAAATCACATCAAATTCATACTGAATATAGGACAAGTTGAGTATTTTTTTCTCCCAAAATGACATTTTTTATATTATACACATCTTGTTTCAGATATACAAACATAAGTTTATGTTATTAAAAGCGAAGCTTTTCTATATTTAGGGTCGGTCCGTCCGTCCGTACGTCTGTCCGTCTGTACGTCCGTCCGTCCGTCCGTCCGAGATATATAGCTTTTATTCGTTAATTTAGGCATGTTAGAATTGTCCTATTGATTTCAAACTTTGCATGATGATTCCTGTAGTAGTTAGGTACGATTTAAAAAGCGTAGCAACTCTATAATCATTACCAGAATGTCCGTACGTCCATTTTAAACATGTTGATTTTTCTACTTTTTTAACAACATATTTTTATGTGATCTAATTATCCGTTTAATCTGATTTTTGGTATACTGATTCCTGGTTCAACAAAGAACAATATTATAAGCGAAGCAACTCTAAAATCAAGTCCTAAAAATGTAAGTATGTCCATAAACATTATCCTGTATCAAGCAGTTTTTCAACAAATTTACTTACAATTTTGCTTCGACTCTTATACTTTTATATTCTGATTATTCAGTTTAGACACTATACAAGTGTTAATGTCCGTTTGTCCTACCGTTTCAGTGCTTCGCTTTTATGGATGTTGTCATCCTTGTTTTATATTAATTTTATACCTGTGTTCCCCTCTGGTTCCCGACCCCTTGGATCCTCCAAAAACATACTGTTCAAGCTAAACAAAATAAATTATAATAATTTAACCGTCCAAAAATTGTTTTTTAGAAGACACATTTGTTTACATTTACGCTCAAAGTGCCTTTTTGAGCACAAATTACACCCCAACGTATTTAAAATAAATAAGAAAGGGAGGGGTAGTTGTATTTTAGATTACTTTAGGTCAGGTTAGGTAAGGTTATTTTCAGTACTGGTTAGCCCCGCAGGCAGATCATTTTGTTAATTGCAATCATTACAAAAAACAGACAGCTGTATGTAATAGCAATGTAGTGAAAAAAAGTCCAATAGAAATTATAGAGTAGCTTGGATACTAAAACTTTAATAATGACCTGACACTTCCATACTCCAAGATAATCATAGTTCATATTCTTTACTTCTATGGCACACTCATAGTTCGCATAACTAAATAGATTATTCATTATTATTGCTGCAGCAAAAGATCTCCGAAACGGCTTTATTCTTCCAACTTTTGATGATTTTGAATGGTTTCAGTTATTCGATATAAAACTTTAAAGTTTACAAACTCGTTCTGCTTTATTGACCATATTATTACATATTTAAATGACAATCTGTCTGTTCCAAACAAATGATCTCCAAATAAGAATTTTTTTATTAGTAGCGAAGCTACTCTATAATTTGAAATGTCCGTCTGTTCCTCTGTCCGTCTGTCCGTATGTCCGTCTTAGTTTGGGGGAAACGTGATTTTCTCGGCTCCTATAAAAGATAAAAGGCTGAAATTTTTTGACAACATTCCCATTATCAAGAAGCACAATTAACTATAAAACATCAATGTCGATAGGACCGCTTTTTAGCAGGTTTTAGGCTATTTTTGTATTTTTCACATTTTTCTCCATATCTTTGGTGTTTATGGTCCGATTTCCAAAATTTTTTCAGTTATAGAATCAAAATTGAATTTCCTGTCGTTTCAAGAAAACAACTATGACGGTCAGACTGCCTTTAAGCAGGTTTTAGGCTATTTTTCAATTTTTCACATTTTTCTCCATACCTTTGGTGTTTATGGCCCAATTTCCAAAGTTTTTCAGTTATAGATATCAAAATAAAATTTCCTTTCGTTTCAAGAACACATCAATGGCGGTCAGACTGCCTTTTTGCAGGTTTTTGGCTATTTTTATATTTTTCACATTTTTCTTCATATCTTTGGTGTTTATGGTCCGTTTTTTTTAAATTTTTGTAGTTAAAAATATCAAAATTAAATTTCCCGTTGTTCTGAGCATCCAGTATGTAATTTACTTTGAACGTCAGTCTGTTAGTCATAGTACTGAAATATAAATAAATATTAAGAAATTAACAAATGTTGAAAAGGTTTCGTGATTTTTTCCTAATGTGCATGCTTTTGTCAACTAATATCTAAATTCTTATTTAATTGTTTATGCTTCGCTACTTATGGATGTTGTCATCCTTGTTTATTGTATTTAAGTAATAATTTTTCATTGATTGACCACACCTCATCCGCGCCCCAATTAATCTCTTTATCTTAAATTCTTTTTAGATAATATATCCCTCTCTGTCTGATGTATATGACTCACATACCAATAAAGGTAACATCTCTGGCAAGTGACTCACAAGCTTTCATAGATAGATAGATAGATAGATAGATAGATAGATAGAAAGATAGATAGATAGATAGATAGATAGATATATAGATAGATAGATAGATAGATAGATAGATAGATAGATAGATAGATAGATAGATAGATAGATAGATAGATAGATAGATAGATAGATAGATAGATAGATAGATAGATAGATAGATAGATAGATAGATAGATAGATAGATAGATAGATAGATAGATATATAGATAGATAGATAGATAGATAGATAGATAGATAGATAGATAGATAGATAGATAGATAGATAGATAGATAGATAGATAGATAGATAGATAGTGTAGTGGGGCTTACTTGAGATACTTATAAAACAAGCAGAATGACATTTTCGATATCCTAAACGAGTGGACAGATTTTTATGAAATTAGTAGCATTTTAAAGCATTTATTTTCCTCTTTTGATTTTACTTTCATTTGCATTTTTAAGCCCACAAATGACGGATCTCGAGTTAAAATTATGAAACATTAGTACTTTTTATATTCTGTGAAATAGTATGATATTATCATGTGAGCTCTCAAAATTTTCCAAGAAATCAATATACATATTTATCTGCGCATAAATATGTACATTTGACCTTTTCATAATCTACGCGTGTAGGTTTTTAGGAGATATTTAACTTATGTACTTTTATTAGAAAGGCTCCAGATATCCAGGGACGGCATCCTCAATGCATCACGGAGATTTCCCCGGCACAACTGAACATGACTATTCGGGAAACTCAGCATACACTCCGGCCTGCTTAAATGTCATGTGCAGACCTACGTGTATCCCCAGCCATCCCTGTATGATCAGAAAACGCCCTCCAATACTCTGTAATTTTCCTATATGTATAATATGTATTCATTAATTTGTGTAAACTATATTTGTCTATTAAAAATATATCAGTTCCGCAGAAACAGTTGTTAGTAGAGTATCAACTCCAATTTTTATGCAGCTATTACTAGCTGCCATTAATTATCCAGAAACTTATAAATCCCCTGTGGGTACTTGCGAGTAGTTTTGTTTTTTAACTTATCGGAGACGTTCAACCGAAGGGAACGAGTCGCTTCGCTCTTGTATCATCTCAGCCGCAACGTTACCAATTCAACGAGTAGCGCCGTCACACCGCTCGAGGCGGGCTATCTTGGTTTTTAAAAAGTTAATAAGAACGTCCGATCCGGTACAGATAGATAGATAGATAGATAGATAGATAGATAGATAGATAGATAGATAGATAGATAGATAAATAGATAGATAGATAGATAGATAGATAGATAGATAGATAGATAGATAGATAGATAGATAGATAGATAGATAGATAGATAGATAGATAGATAGATAGATAGATAGATAGATAGATAGATAAATAGATAGATAGATAGATAGATAGATAGATAGATAGATAGATAGATAGATAGATAGATAGATAGATAGATAGATAGATAGATAGATAGATAGATAGATAGATAGATAGATAAGACTGACCTGCCAATAAAAGTAACATCCCTGGCAAGTGCCTTACAAGCTTTCATAGTTATATTCCATTCTCGCCTTCGCCATTCAAAATTACATATCTATACAAATATAAAAGTAACAGGATGTCTTTCTGAATGTCTGTAGCTTAAAATCTCGCTAACGCTCGGACCGATATGTTTCTTCTTTACAGTAAAGGTTTGTATAGGTATATTTACTACTTAGGGGGAAGCTACCTCCAACCTCCCAAGATAAATCGCCTGGAATTAAAAATAAATGAACAAGTAGTGAACCTACTTTAAAACTAACTGTGTCTGTCTGTATGTCAATAGGGCTATTTGTAAATCGTGGTTTTAATTGATGCTATATGTGAAAATCCAATATATTTTTTGTAAAATACCTCTGACCAAAGAACATCTTAGATCTGTTTGTAATGATGCCTTACAGATAATTATATTTTTTATTGGAGAATTTAAATTTTCTTAGCCTCTATCAAAGTTAGAAACTTTTCTTCATGTGATAATTATTTTATTCGTGTAAGCTTTATTTGAGCCACAGAAGATAACTTCTTTGATTTGAGTCTTCCATAGGTTTAAGACTGATACAACCCGCCTTAATTTGGTAATCAACATATAACATGAATGTATGTTACTTTAAAATTACCATTTAACCTAAGCTTTATAGATTATACAAAAAAAGCTTACCTCTCCCATTGGACTTGTAAAGGAACAGTATTCATAATAATTGTCTGCACTGAAAAAAAATAATAAATATATGATCAGTGGCGTTCAGTAGGGGGTCTCAACACCCCACTTGAATTTGAAATTTGTCAGGTCCGCCATCCCCTTATTTTTACCGTAATGGTTCCCCCCACACCAACTGAATATATCTAGTAATTGAACAAAGCTAGAAATTGAAATATCATCCCTGTATGGCAGAACACTCGGAAACCCTCCTGTATGACGAGGTCTTTAGTAAGATTTTGCAGAATATATACCTGATTGAATTCGACAACCCAATTTTCTTTTAGTTATAAAGAGAAACTTTAGTTTTTAAAAATTATCGAGAAGGGGTTGATTATTTCTATGAGCAATTCTCTAGGAGGAGTGGCCATATATCTCCTAAAAATAGTTATAAACCGTACTATGGCCTATGAGAAGCTGTATTGTAAAGGAGAACCATATCGGTCTAGCGGTTGGCTAGAAACTTCGGTACACACACACACAGAGAACCTTTAACTTTATTTAAGGATTTACCTGCAAGAAAGGTTAAAAGCCCCGCCTTCATCAGCTGCAACCGGCCCAAAAGAGCTTGAGCTTACTTTGAAACTAATGCAAGTCTCTACATTGAGCATGACAACAACCAAGAGGATTTCTAACAACACCATTTTGCATCTCAGTTGAGTAGTTAAAATTGTTGTCACAAGATGTCTCTATCTAAAACAGAATTAGACCTATGAGAAGCTACCCGGTCGGTTCAGCGGTTAGCGAGATCCTTCGGTACAGACACACAGACACACAGATACACAGATACACAGATACACAGACACACAGACACAGACATCCTGTTACTTTAGTATAAGGATTCTTGAAAATTAAAGTTTCTTCGCTTAGTAAGACCGACAGATATATAGTCTGAGAATCATATAAGTATCATTTTACTTTGAATAACAGACTTAAGATATATCTTTTTCTATTAACTAGCGTCTACGCTTTTAGAAAATCCTAGGAGCAATTAAAGTGGGAGGGGTTAAAGTCCCCTCCCCCCAATTTTCAATTTAGTTTCAAAAAGAAAAAGCTAAATAATTTCTTTTTTTAGGTGGTCTTCTTTATTGGGAGGTTGGACCTTCCCTAAAGCTATAAGAAGCTTCACTGTGAAGGAGAACCATATCGGTTCAGCGGTTAGAGAAATCTTTTGCTACAAACAGAAAGATCCAAAGACAAACACTGATCCTGTTAATTTATTTTAAGAATAAAAATATCTGCATAACAAGGACATCATCTAGCATTTACATCCAAGTAAAGTAGTTAGAATTATTGATACTAGATAACTTTAGCTAAAACATAATTATAGTTATTTTTAACAAAACAAAAATGAAACAGGCAAACTACACTTCTATTGGATAATATTATTATTGTTTATGCTAAACAGTATGAAACAAGGATGACAACATCAATAAAACATTGACACTCATTATAGATATGCTTCGATAATAACATTGTGGGTTGTTGTAATAGAAACCAGTACTCCAAAAATCAAATAAATAGGATGTATCATAAGTTGTTGTAAATAAAGTTAAAAATGGACGAACGGACTTTCTGGTAAAGTATATAGAGTGGCTTCGCTTTCTAGGTCGTACCTAACTGTTATAGGAATCATCATGCAAAGTTTGAAATCGATAGGACAATTCTAACCTGTCTAAATTAGTGAAAAGAGTTAACCCTAACGGACCGACCCTAATAATAGGAAAGCTTCGCTATTAATAATAATATATGTGCAAAATTTATATTGCACATACGCCGAATATTTGCAGAAATATACACACAAAATAAAATGAATTGCATTAGAGATTATTTCGTTCAATTTTGTCGCCGCTAGAAAAAATCCCCCCCCCCATCTAACTTTAAAAAAAATTTATTTAAAACCTAAAATTAGCAATGGAAGGTGGTCGACTTCTCCAACAAAACATTCGTTTTACAACTTTTCTTCTTTTAGACTGACATATAAAAAAATGAGGGGGTCAAATTCAACCTACCCCCCCCCCCCCCTCCTTTTGTGCATCTAGAGGCCCCTATGGACTTAGGCGCTAGTTTCTAATAAAACTGTAAGTCAACAATGCAGTTTATATGACATTGTTACATATTATATACATACAATATATCTATGTCTGGCCGAAAAAAACTACGCTAACATTGCATTTTTTTCCCCGACTTAAAAAAATGTTACTTTATTAACAATAAATTAGGTTAACCATATCGGTTAAGGCCAAAAGATAAAAGTTAATAATAAAATCTTTTTAATTAAATTTTTATTATAGTAATTTTCTTATGATGAAACTAATGTCATTGTTTGGAAGATATAGGACTCCTCTAGCATGGATAAACTTACAAATAAAGCTAACTTGCTAAGGTCAGAGTAAACATGTTTTAGTTTAGACAATATATAGAAAAGATACGTTAATAAAATAAAGAATCAGTTAAAAGAACAATGTATAACTATAATCTTTTTTTATTGAACTACTTCTAAATAAATATAAAACTCACCTTTAAAAAATATTTAAATTCTCAGAAATACCTCCACTAAGATCTTAATTAAATCAACTCACGAAAAATTCAATCACTATTGTGTTTTGATGTTACTAAGCGTCAAGCCAAAATATGACTAATACTTTTAATTCTATACTTTGCTTTTTCTCTCATATATATTCTTTAACATACATTGTATCTATCTATCTTATATTGTTTTTGAGGCCTATAAAATGGTTTTATTAAAAATATAAATTTTTAGGTCTTAAAATGTGTTTAAAACATGACTTTGATTGATAAATTTTATGATTTTTAAATAAAAATAAATTTTTTTTATTTTCCCCTGTTGGGGAAATTTTATTTTGTCCGTCACAATTTCAGATGGAGGCAAATAACAAACGCTAAAAATGATAATAGATAAATACTTTAATTGATTATATGTATCATTTATGTAAATAATAGGATGTCTATGTGTTTAGGAATTTGTAGCAAATGATCTGGCTAACCGCTGAACTAATATGGTTCTCCTCTACAGTTAAGCTTTTGAGATTCCATAATTTGAGAAAAAAAAGCTATTTTAATACTAAAATATTGAATTCCTTTAAAATCAATTGATTACTTATATGAATAGCACTATTTTATACTAATTTAAATCAATAAAATCTTTAAAAATCCTCATTTGGACAACTTTCTCTATATTATTTTCTACTTCAATTGTTATGACTCATCTCTGTTGATGCAAAAACCATTAACAATCTAAATGTCGTCGTTTTATCAATCGTCTTCATTTAATGATTATAAAACCTAAAAAATATAATTAATATGCAATGAATAAAAATTCTACATAAAATGATGTTTTGTTCATATTTAAATTGAACAAAGTATCTTTATTTATATTTGTAAAGGGTTTTATTTTATGTAAAAATTAACTTTTTTCTGTTATATTTTAAGAATTACACGAACTAAATAAATCACCAAACCTTTTTTATTACTTGACAATATATCATGTTTTTTATATGTTTCTTTGGGTCATGGAAAGAAAACGAAGTTGCGGGTTTCGTCGCATTTTCAGTACTTTTTAGGTTAGGTTAGATAGGTTTTAAATGATTGCCCCGCATTGTTAGAGCTCCCGCAGGGCTAGACATAGGAGAAAAGCTAATGTGTAAAAAACTTTGTTTTCTTTTATTTCATTGAAAATCTTTTCTTAAGATCTTAGTTTTCAAACTATTTATTAATTATTAACATTTTCACATCTGTTGAGGATTTACTTCTAGTAAGACTAATCTATGAATCCTTTTATTGTATTTTTGTCAGTGATTAGAAAGATAAAGGGGACTTTGGGCTGTTCATAAACTAGTCCCCAAAGTTTTATAAAACATTTCTTATATGTTGTCTTAAAAACTTTTGGGACTTTAGTGAATTTTGATTGGTTGGTTTATTAAGTTGAGTGCTAAAACGTTTCAACTACTAATCTTACGCTACATAATAGGTAATTTTGTGTATAATCATTGGGGATGTACATAAATTTATCGGCCTTAGTCTTATCCCTTAAGATTCATGATTGGTGATATGAATTATATCTTTACCTATCTTTTCTAACAAATCAATGGTCCATGAACACAAAAGAAATTATGTTCCTGCAAAACAACAAGAATTTTTATTTATCGTATCGTATTATAGACAGCTTTCCACGAACATTAAAATGAAAATTTCAAGATAAGGGTCAGTTTTGTTAGCCCGAAAGGCCGAAGGCCCTTGCTAACATGTTGCAATTGATATCCGATAAATAGTCAAAACCAAGTTTCACAAAAAAATACATCTTTATAATGGATGTAGAATATACATGGACAGATTGTTTTTCCCCTGTCATCTTTTGGTCGGGCTGTTCATCCAGTAGATGAAGGGGGGTATTAAGTAAATTTGGGGGTAATGGATGAGATTGTTATTTTAGCCCTCTACATGGTTCACTTTATTAGAGAACATGAAAATCTGGTGTAAGATCCAAGTAATAATAAATCCAATATATGTATAACATCCTTATAGATTTAGCATTTGCAGATTGTACAAACACCGTTTCCTAGCAGGGAGGGAGGGAACATTGTAATGTTTATTACACTAGTCCCAAAAGTCTTAAATTTTACTTTTTCTTATTCGTTGGCTTAACACCTTGGGGACTTACATTGAATTTGTTTGGTTGGTTTATTGATTGAGTGTCCAAGCGTTTCAACCACTAATTTTGATCTACAGATGGGGTAATTTTGTGTATCATCATTGAGGATATACATTTATCTATCCCTTTATGTCCCTGGTATCCTAGTCTTTGTTTGATTTAGATGAAAATACAATGTTTAGATGGGCAGAATCATCTTATAACAAATAGGTAGTAACAAAAGCAAGACTACTCTAGACATCTGAAGTTCAACTTTTCGTTTTAACCATAAAAAATATGCCTTTTTAAACACAGACTTGAAATGATGGAGTCATTCTGAATATTCAAATCTTGTAAATCTATTCAAATTAATTATAGATCATAAAAAGTTATAAAATAAGCCTTTTAGACATATTGTTGGGGTTAAATTTAACATAGGATGATAGGACTCAAACTATTGTTTATTCAAAAGTATGCTATGCTAGTTATTGTCCTTATACTGATACCTAAACGGTCAAGAAACGGCTGATAAATTGATATATATCACCAATGATGATACACAAAATTACCCTTTCTGTAGATTACAATAAGCGATTGAAACGTTTTGATTTTTAACTAAAAGTCTCAAATAATCAGAATTTTATAAAAGTACCCCAAAGTAGTTAACCAAACGAAATCGTAATTATAACTAGTGTAATAAACAATGTCCCCTCCATCCCAGATAGAACAAATCGACCCATCCCAACTCTAATTGTCATGGACAGTATTGGCATTGACCTAACTATTTTCAATAACAAAAAACTGTAGAAAACAAAACTTTGGCACATACGTCTAGTAATTTAATTAGTTACAAAATCACTATCTACAAAAGACAAATATTTCTGTATATAAAACTCGCGATTGTGGCGTAAACCGTAGTGCAACCGTTGATTGTCGAGAAGGTTCGAATCTCGGCCCGACAGGGCGTCATATCGAAAGACGTTGAAAATGTTTCCTACTGCTGCTTTGTCAGGTGCGCGATATTTATAATTAGAGTAGGGTAAAATGTCTTGGACTGAAACAGGCGCAACTCATTACTATTCACAGTTAGGACTTCCAGACAAAGGTCGTGTAAGCTACTTTTTTGTGCCATTCAAAAGGAAACCTTTTCTATATTTAGGGTATAAACATAGTTCTTTAATGGAAGGCTATTATCGGTAGTATAGGCATGTTATTGTCCTGTTTATTTCAAGCTTTGTATGATGATTCCTGTAACAACTTAGATGTCAGGTTATTTTATTTTTTAGAATTAAGGATAGTTCTATGCTATTTTTCTGCATATCTCTTCACCTTCGAGGTCGAAACCCCTAGATGCTATGGTCGCAGTTTCTGGTTTTAATTAAAAGTGTTGCTACTCTACATTTCTCAATGTTTATATATCTGTCTGTTAAATTTGATGAGCATTGTAAGTCGAACAAAAGTAACAGCTCCTTGAAGACTTCAACTATGGATGTAGGGAATTTACAATGTCAGATAAAAAAGTTTCTTTCAATTTTTATGTATAAAATTATGTGTTAGGTAGATTAAAAACATTCGAATATAAAAGGTTACATATTAATTTAACCGCTATTTGCCTATCCCTTCCTGGATTTAATCTAACTTATTAGAAAACTTTTTTTGTCTAATTCCGTCGAAATTGATTGGTGTTAGACAATGCTGGAAATAATTTATCCATTGGATAACTAAAACAAGTACAATTATGACCAAAAATAGCCGAACTGTCAAAGCTAAAAAAGTGATTGTAATAAGAGTAGAATATATTGTGGGGGGAGGGAGGGGGGGGGGGGGTGTATATTAGTCTGTAAATTTTACTGTCACCAAAGTTTTATAAACATGTCATCTATTATATGACTTAAAAACTTTGGAGATTTTTATCAAATCTTGGTCAGCAATAATTTTTATATACAGAAGAGGTAATTTTGTTTATAATAATTGGGTGTACAACAATTCATCGGGCATTGATTCATCCTGGATATGATTTTGAGTATTTATAGTTGTGGTAATGTTTATATCAATGGATGTAAAATATTCGTGGATATTATGACAGGGGCAAATTGTCGTCAATTTAGGTTGTCATTTCCCCTGTCATTTATTGGTCAGTTATTTTATCCAGTAGGAGGGTAAAATCTGGTCTGAGATCCAACCAAGTAAAAATAAATCTATTTTTATGATGCCAGGATTATGTTTGGTGGGTTATATAAGTATTAAAGTAGGTTCACTAACTGAAAAAGTTAAATTAGACATGAAAGGAAAAAGTTTAGTTTCTAAATTTTGTAACTTTATAACTTTTTATTAGCAAATTTGGAATTACTATTAAAATTCTTACGGCCTGTTTCGTAGATGTTTTTTTTAACTAACTAGGATCTGTAGGTATAAGACAATGGACGATAAATTGATGTTTTTCCACAATTATCATAAGCAAAATTACCCCCTCTGTAGATATAATTATTGGTTAAAAGTGTAGATACCACTACTTTTAGACACTAACCAATGAATTTAATTTTTAAAAAAAGCACCCAATTTTTTTAAAGCGGTTTAAAAACTTTGGGTGCCATTATAATTTATAGTCAAACGTCCCCTTCTTCCCTGATAAACAAAAGAATTTTTGGCATTGTATGATTAAAAACATCTTCTAAAAACTATCAGAGTTAACTAATTAGACTGTTTTATTGTCAATAACTGCCTAAAAGTTACTTTTCTCTATTATAACTGCTTTCTTGAGAGTTGTTAACTTGCAATAAAGCCGTCTAAAAACCTTGCAACAAGGTACAAACGAACATTCAACTACTACATTAATAAAAAAAAGTTATTTTTGACCTTTATTCTGATATGGTAAGAGAATAAAGTTTATATTCAATTCAATTGTATACACTTCTATTCATTGCAAGAATAGAGGTTAAATTATATTCGCTGAATTATCAAACTATAATATAAAAATTGTGTTTATAAAAGCAAGAAAAAATAAACACACAAATATGAAGAAAACATAGAATATTGAAAATATGATATAGTTGACCGAATTATTATTGTGAGTAATCTTTAAAAGTAATTATTTAAAAAAGTTAAAATGATAATCATTTTTCTGTAACAAATAAAAATTTTAGGGAATGTACAAAAAAGGTCAAATCTTTTTTAAATTAAAAGACTAGAGGGTGCACGGGCAATTAATAAATGTATTATGTAACTCTACACATTAGGTGGGTACCCTGTGTCGACTTCATTTGGTCTTTGAATATAAGCCAATAGCGTCGGAAATACAAACTCAGGAAATATAAAGTCGCTACATAATAGCAGAAAGCAATTTGCTAGCAAAAGAATAAGGTCTCCACCACTTGGCCCAGGTATTGTCTGGGTAATACATCTATACTTATACATTTATTAAGAGAACCATCATCTGACTTTTCCCCAAAATTACCTATACCTGGATCCCTGTTATTCTGGACAAGCACTCTCCAGAAAGTTTTAATTTATTGTGAAAAGTTTTGTCCAAATCCTACTTGAGATTTGTGGAGCTGTTAAACATAATTGAGTATAATTAGAGTGGTTTACCATTCTTTTATCCAAATCCTACTTAAGATTTGTGAAGCTGTTAAACATAATTGAGTATAATTAGAGTGGTTTACCATTCTTTTATCCAAATCATACTTGAGATTTGTGGAGCTGGTAAACACAATTGAGTAGGTTTGGAGCGATTTATATTAGTTTTTGGTAACACACTTATTGCTTCTTAAAATAAGAAGCTGTTAAACACAATTGAGTATAATTATAATGGTTTCCAATTTTTTTGTCCTAATCCTACTGGAGATTTGTGGAGCTGTTAAACACAATTGAGTATAATTAGAGTGGTCTACTATTATTTTGTCAAAATCCAACTTGAGATTTGTGGAGCTGTTAAGCACAATTGAGTAGGTTATAGCGATTTATATTAGTTTTTGGTAACACACTTATTGCTTCTTAAAATAAGGAGCTGTTAAACACAATTGAGTATAGTTAGAGTGGTTTATCACTGTTTTTTCCAAATCCTACTTGAGATTTGAGGAGCTGTTAAACACAATTGAGTATAATTAGAATGGTTTCCCATTGTTTTGTCCTAATCCTACTAGAGATTTGTGGAACTGTTAAACACAATTGAAAATAATTAGAGTGGTCTACCATTGTTTTGTCCAAATCCTACTTAAGAATTGTGGAGCTGTTAAACACAATTGAGTAGGTTTAGAGCGATTTATATTAGTTTTTGATAATTTTTCGGTGCTTGCTTACATGTGAAGACCGGAGCACCGAAACCCCCCCCCCCCGCTTAGTTTTGACAAAAATAAAAAATAAGGGGGGGGTAGTTTTTTAACCCCCCGCTTAGTTTTGACAAAAATCAAAAATAAGGGGGGGGGGGGTAGTTTTTAACCCCCCCGTTTAATGTTGAAGAAAATCAAAAATAAGGGGGGGGGGTAGTTTTTAACCCCCCCCTTAATTTTGAATAAAATCAAAAATAAGGGGGGGGGTTGTTTTTTCACTGTACAACACGCCAGAAAGTTGAGTGAGGTAAATCAAGTAAATCCAGTATACCAGAGGGGAAACCTTATTACAGGGATATTCATGTTTTGGAGCATAATTTCCTTATTTATTGACTGATTTTAGTAATTGATGTATCCCTGAACAGAAAATAAGAGGGAGGGGGGTCAGTAAAAGGTTTTAATTTTGTGCGCTGGTGAGTCTGAATAAGTTTGAATTTGAGGAACTTATTTCCTTTAACGTTTCCACCAATCATGTTGTGTGTTTAAAAAGTTTAAATATAGATAGTGTAATGATCATTGTGACTTTTTTTTGCGCACGCTGTTGATGAGAGATGTTTATTGTTGGGTGGGTACTCAAATTTTCAAAATTTCAAAAAACTTTTAGGTTAGGTAAGGTTAGGTTATAGGCTAGGGAGCTGAGCGCTGCGGCCACAGATGTTCATTGTGGGGGGTACCCTAATTTTCATAATTTCAAAAAACTATTTTAGGTTAGGTTATAGGCTAGGTAGCAAATATTAGAAAACTCTACGGCTTTTAATGTGAAACTTTAATATTTAAATGTTTTCTGTGTGTACTCTTTGAAATCCCGCACTCTTTCGTGCGGCTACTCCAATTTTCCCCCCCATACCCTGATATAGTGAAGTGAGTCAAAAGAGAGTTTTCATTGTTGAGATTCTTTACTACAGACAAAAAAGCTCACTTTATATAATAGGATGTTTGGTATTTTCCTCTTAGCAAGTGATTTTGTAATTTTGATAATTTGATTACCTCCCTCCCCCGACGACAAAATAATATTTCCTGTAAAATGTTATTATGTTAGACAGGAAGGAAGGGGTTGGAGGGAGGGTAAGTGTAGGGAGACATAAGCCTCGGCCCTCAATAGTCTAGCGTGGCAACCAGTACAACAGAAACACAGTTCTGGACCACAAGCTTTGCGCGACTAAAGATATTCTGTCCACTCAGCCTTTTTATATGTACTTGAAAAAAAAATCTGCTTTGCTATTGGCTATTGGGGGGAAAGGAGATTATGGTATTGGCTAAAAAAATGCAACCAATGAAAACTCTCTTTTGACTCACTTCACTATGTCAGGGTATGGGGGGGGGAAAATTGGAGTGGCCGCACGAAAGAGCGCGGGATTTCAGAGAGTACACAAAGAAAACATTTAAATATTAAAGTTTCACATGAAAAACCGTAGAGTTTTCTAATATTTGCGCCAAGATGTTTACCAAAACTATGGCCGGGAAACCCATCCACGATACCAACAGTATTAAACTTAAATGAATATCTCAATTATCCTATTTAGGAAATAAAAATATTTTCAAAATTGAGAAGTTCCCCCTGAAAACGAACATCTGTGGCCACAGCGCTTGGCTCCCTAGCCTATAACCTAACCTAACCTAATCTAAAATAGTTTTTAGAAATTTTGAAAATTAGAGTACCCCCTACAATGAACATCTGTGGCCGCAGCGCTCAGCTACCTAGTCTATAACCTAACCTAACCTAACCTAAATTAGTTTTTTGAAATTTTGAAAATTAGAGTACCCCCGACAACGAACATATGTGGCTGCAGTGCTCAGCTCCCTAGCCTATAAATTAACCTTACCTAACCTAAAAGTTTTTTGAAATTTTTCTGCAGGGCAAGGCAAAGACTTAGATTGAATTCAAACTCTGCCTTGCCTATAATGTCTGGAAAACAGCAAGGAGGAAAAGTTCAGGGCAAGGCAAAGACTTAGATTGAATTCAATCTCTGCCTTGCCTATAATGTCTGGAAAACGGCAAGGAGGAAAAGTGCAGGGCAAGGCAAAGACTTAGATTGAATTTAAACTCTGTAGGGGGGGGGGGGGGGTGGGTTGCCAAAATTTCTAAGATTGATCAAAATTTTCCTTAGAGGATAACGCCAGATTTTTTCTTTCATTTGCCTTAGGCCTGTTTCTATTGTTTGTCACTTTTAGAAAAATCTAGCCTTTGTTGTATTCTAGCGTTTGTCATATCTAGCTTTTGTTGTGTCTAGTGTTTGTCTGCTTAGCAATTGTTTATTGGTACTACGTCAAACCCTAGATACGTCAAACAGTAGATGCGACAAACCCTAGACAGACAAACAGTAGATTCGTCAAACGCTAGACAGACAAACGATAGATACGTCAAACACTAGACTACAACAAACAGTAGAATTTGCTATTTCGCGACAAACAGTAGAATTTGTAAAATGCGACAAACACTAGAAGCGACATACGCTAGAATATAAACTTATAAATTTTTTCGTTCATTAATACTAAATTTATATTTCTTTTAATGCAGGGATCTAACTGGATAAGATAATTGCCGTAAAAATCTATGTACATCCCCTATAGCAAAAAATAAGTGGTTAAAACGTTTGAACACTTAACTTATTAAACCAACCAATCATAATTCATTTAAGTAACAAAAGTTGTTTAGCCAATGATTAAGAAAACGTTCTTATAAAACTCTGGGGACTAGTGTACTAAACAGCCCATTGTCCCCTCTCGCTCTGCTATCATTGTCCATTCCCTGCAGAAAATGTGATATAGCAATGAAAAGGTGATTTTGCAATACAGTTAAAACTAAACCAGCATGTGTTATTTTTTTTTGGTATTTATAGTCATTAACAGTTATAAGATACATCAAAGAAGGTTTATTAAATTAAGTCTAATATAATTAAAGAGATAAAGAATTTTAGTAATTTAAATATAATTATTTTTAAATGACATGTTTGTATAAAGTTTTTTTTTACAGTTGCTTTGTTTAAACATCAAAGGGAGATATAAATGGACGGAGTAATAAAGACTTAGGATGAGCAATATTTTATTTTATGAGCATTAATTATTTGACCATTTATGACTTCGCCGTACAACACTTTTTCAACAGCGCAGCTATTTAGTAGTAAGTGTATGTATGTAAATCTATCATTCTGACAATCCATTGCTTGACTGAAACGTTTTACAGAAATCTATTTCACCTAGGCCGTGGGTTAAATCAAATAAATATAATGAATATAAAATAATTTCAATTGTATTGAAATTTTTCTTTTTAGATTCATACTTACAATACTTGTTTATTACAAGAGAAAAAATCTTGCTTTAATGTTGCTGCACTACATGACTACTTACATATGATATTGTCCTTGTTTTTGAATCAGTGCAGCGATTCATCTGGGTTCATTTTGGGGAAAAATAGGGGAATGCAGGCAATACTAATTCAAATTTAAATGGAGGTGTTGTCACCCCTCTACAAACCCCTACCACAGGCACTACTTTAAATAATAATCACTTTATAATTTTAGTCAGTAATAGGCAATATAATTTAAATTCCACAAAATTAGTTAAAAACCTTCTGGACCTATATGAAGCTTCACTTTAAAGAAGAACCATATCAGTTTAGCGGATAGTGAAATCCTTTGCTACATACAAAAAAAGATTGTTTTATTTACTTTTTAAGTTTAAAAAAAAAAATATTTTTTTTTTTTTTTGGGGGGGGGGTAGATACCCTCCACCAAAATAGTTAAAAACCTTCCCTGGACACATATAAAGCTTCACTGTAAATGAGAACCATATCGGTTTAGAAGTTAGTGAGATCCATCGCTACAGACAAAAAAGCGTATTACTTTACACAATAGGATTAATTCTAGCGTTTGTCGTATCTATTGTTTGTCGCCTTTAGAAAAAATCTAGTGTTTGTCATATTCTAGCGTTTGTCGCAATCTAGTGTTTGTCGTATCTAGCGTATGTCGTGTCTAGGGTTTGTCTGTCTACTGTTTGTCTGTCTAGCGTTTGTCGCATCTACTGTTTGACGTATCTAGGGTTTGACATAGTACCGTTTGATGTATCTAGGGTTTGTCATAATACCTCAAAAATATATTGATCATTAAATTTGGACAATAAATAACAAGTCTATGGTGAAAAGTAAAGAAATTGTCACCTTCCTTCCCTTTTTTCCCCCTTTACCCTATCCCCCTTCCCTATAAAAAGGCTTCTAATGTGTTCCCCTAAAGATTACCTTTCCAAAAATACATCAATCACTAAATTTGGACAATAAATAACAAGTCTATGGTGAAAAGTAAAGAAATAAGTCCCTTCCCTCCCTTTTTCCCCCTTTCCCCCTCAGTCCCCATGAAAACACTTCTGATATATTCTCATTAAGACTACCTGTTCAGGGATACATCAATTACTAAAATCAGTCAATAAATAAGGAAATTATGCCCCAAAACATGAATATCCCTGTAATAAGGTTTCCCCTCTGGTATACTGGATTTACTTGATTTACCTCACTCAACTTTCTGGCATGTTGTACAGTGAAAAAACTACCCCCCCCCCCTTATTTTTGATTTTCTTCATAATTAAGGGGGGGGGTTTTGAACAAAAAGTCTTTGCCTTGCCCTGCACTTTTCCTCCTTGCCATTTTCCAGACATTAAAAAACTACCCCCCCCTTATTTTTGATTTTTGTCAAAACTAAGCGGGGGGGGGGGGGGGTTTTGGTGCTCCAGTCTACCACATGCAAGCAAGTACCAATTTTTCATTCTGATTATACTTTACAATTAAGTGCTGCTTTTATTTGTTAACCCTTACAGATCGGGCCCCAATTCCCACCTTAATAGATTGGGGGGGGGGGGGGGGGGGGCTCAAAGAGCCCCCTCCTCTATCTCGGCTCCAGGTACAGAAAAAGATGTAAAATTTTTTTCTGGTGGTTCATGTGTATTTTTAGAGAAAATTACTTTTTCTAGTCATAGCAGTCAGACCGCTCCTTAGCCGCTTTTTAGCGGCCAGCCGCTAAATTTTAAAACAGCTGTAGAGCGGCCAATTTTGCAGCTAGGATGACCAAATTTTAGGACGAACTTTTATTTTTCATAACAAAAAAATTATTTTTTCTGATCATCGCCGAAAAACGGCAAATAACAGAAACCGCCATTTTCGGCGGTTAAGGCGGTAAAACGGTGGTTTGGGGCGCAAATTAATATTTTTATCTGTTTATTATTGCTCAAGGATTTACCAAAAAAAATTTTAGGTCTCTAGCTGTAATAGAAGCCACAATATTCATGATATATGTCTGTAGTAAAAGCTTGACAAAAATCGGTCATAAAGTCGGTCAGGGAGCGTTTAAACGGTCATAACACCACTTTTCTCAGAAGGTCATTGATATCTAAGTATTCACCAAAAAAATTTTAGGTTTTTACCTTATACACAAAAGTCATAATGTAGAAATTAAGACTTTTTTAGAATTTTTTCAAATTTTTTTGCTACCCAACCGACTTTTACCGGACACCACGACCGACATAGACCAGATATCCTAATAAAATCAACTCTTGCCGACGTATAATTACTAAACTTAAAAAGTCATGAAGTTACAGCTCTCCATCTTACCTACAAAAAAAATGAGATTGAAAAAACTAGAGGGGGGGGAGGCTCTCTGAGCCCCCCCTCCCCCATATCTGTAAGGGTTAAGCTCTTTATTCTTTCAATCAATAAGAAACGCTATCTTCAAAATATCTTTTAATGGTCTTTATTTTATAAAATTTGATGCATTTAAATTTCTTTTTAATTTTCTAAATAAACCAATGTTAATAACTTAAAAGTATATTTGATTAGTCTAGTAGTCTTTATATTAATATTAATGATTCTTCTAAAAAGTACTTGTGTAATTGTTCTAGTAGTTTATACTCTATTTTTATAGATTCCAAATCAGAAATATAACTTGTGATTGGTCTAGTAGTCTATACTCTATTTTTATAGATTTAAAATCAAAAATAAAAAAAAGTCAAACATAATTACTTGTGATTGGTCTAGTAGTCTATACTGTATTTTTATAGATTCAGAATCAGAATTATAACATGTGGTTGGTCTAATAGTCTATACTCTATTTTTGTAGATTTAGAATAAAAAGTAAAAGAAAGTCAAATATAATTACTTGTGATTTGTCTAGTAGTTTATACTCTATTTTTATAGATTTAGAATCAGAAATACAACAAAGTCAAACATAATTACTTGTGATTGCTCTAGTAGTGTAGATTCTTTTTTATAGATTCTGAATCAGAAATACAACAAAGTCAAACATAAACTTTAATTCATTCATTTTCCTACACTTCTATATACATTATACATACAACAGAGTGGTTCAGTGGTTCAGATATTCAATACTTTAGAACAAATTTTTTTTTGGGTGAGACATTTTTTATAGGGGCGGTTTCCCCTTAGGGAGTAGTGGGTGGTACCCTGCCAAAAAATAATTTTAAACCTTCCCATGACCTATGAGAAGCATTCCCCTAAAGGAGAACCATAATGGTTCAGTGGTTAGCGAGATACTTTAATACAAACTCACAGACAGGTTTAAAAAATAAAAATCATGGATAGAAACACAGACAAATTGAGTTGTAGAGCAGTTGTTCAGTTGTCATAATAATAAAAACAAAAATAGGTAATAGGTGATAAATAATTTAAAATATTCAAAAACCTTCAAAAAATAAGTATTAATGTAGTTATTAACGACAAACAGACAAAATAAATAAATTATATTCTGGATTTTCAATGAGATTTTTTACCTAAAAATTCTAAATAGTAGACAAAACATCACATTTACCTTCTTAGTGTTGGTACAGACTGACAGACAAATTTTATAGTAGCTTCTATATAAAAAAATAGTTGCTCCGCCCCTAGCCTCTGTTTTATCAAATGTATGAAATGTAAATAGTATAACTAATTTGACACCCTGTGCTACCAGTAAATAGGTATATATTTATTTAGTCTAAAGAGTTTTAGGGTAAAGTTAGGTTTGCAATTCACATTTTCGGGTCAAATACTTTACTAATGTCAATAAATGTTTACTATTTAACTTTAAATGTTATAAAATCATATGGTATATATGAATGTATAACAAAAATAATCATAGCCAATAGAATTTCAAAATCAAAAAAAGATTTACAAAATATATATATTATTTTGAATAGTTGTTATATAAAATAGTTTATAGCCCAGTTCACAAAAGCATTTTGGAGGTTGACCTTTTTTTTCAGTAGGTCAACCGATTTTAGTACAACTGAAATATAACCCAACCTAAACATATTCTCTTTTTTTGCTGCAATTGCTAAGTTATTATTCACAAAAATAGTTAGAGATTGTAATAATAACCCCATATTATAGATTTATAAGTATTATAATATTGTTCGGCGAAAATAAAGTTACTCTATAGTAAGTCTCATTTTCCAAGTTTTAAAATCACTATCTTATCTTTCTATCCCTGATCATAATCGGGGCCAAACCATATCAATAGTTGAAGTTTATTAAAAAATATCAAAAAGCTGTCTTTTAAAAACTTAAAATATTTCATTTTAAAGCGTAAACAATTTAATCAATTGTCTTATTTTTATTGGGGGGGTAAACAAAAAAATATATATTCAGCTAGCTACTTATTGCTGTGTATTTTTCAAAAAAGATCTAAGGTGGGTTCTAAAGTCGCAACTGTGATCACGGTTCTATCACATTGCTGTTCTATCACGGTATCTCACATTGCAGTACCTTGGGCGGCCATTTTTGTGTGTCGGTGCGTTCTATAAACATTACTGTGAGATGTAATACGGTAATATGGAACCGTGATAGAACGGCAATACTGCAGCTGTCAACAACAACAAAATCAACAACAAGAACTCATAAAAATGGAATATTAACCAAATGTCGTATTCATATTAGGTCATTTTTGCTTATTTTTTAAAGTACAGAAAATGAAAAGGGAGAGGGGGAAAGGAAAGCCCCCCTAACACCCCCCTCCACTTAATTTTTTTTTTACTCAATTATAGATTATTTTTTTCCAATATGAAATATTTTATCTCCAAAAAATTTTTTAAAAATATTTAATTATCAAAATTTAAAAAAAATCTAGTTTTAATAAATTAGACATATAAATTATTTATTTTTTTTTAATTAAATTTTTTTATCCCCTGCAAAGAGATCTTTTATAAATGCCCCGTTTATTCCTAATAAATCATGCTTTCAATGCATGATTTTTTGTTTTGTTTACATAATTTTCGTCTGTAAAAGTAGGAATTTTGACAGCTTTTGATAGCTTATACTGTGAGATGCTGTTCATCTCCCTGATCCATCTGTGAAATCTACAGCAATGTGAGATGACGTCATAACAGCGATATGTTACAGCGATTGCGTATACCGTGAGATGACTTCTGAACGTCTAGCGTCAGATTTTTGTTGTTGATACCGTATTTGCAGCTGTCGATACCTTAACAGTTTTGTTTATAGAACCCACCTCTAGAATCATAAATAAGGAATAATCAGCTGATATGATTTCAGGACATAAATAATAAATAGCGTAAAGTTAATATTTTTTTTCTGTCTGTACCGAAGTATATCGCTAACCGCTGAACCTATACGGTCTTCATTTATAGAGTAAAATGTCATAGGTCCTGTTGAGGTTTAAAACTATTTCGAGGGAGGGTAGCACCACAAATAGTTATTTATTAACTTTTATTTTACAAGTTGAAAAAAAAAAGATTATGAAAAGGGGATCATGGAAAGAAAACAAAGTAGTAGTTTTCGTCATATTTTCACAGTAGCATTTTTCCTATTTCTAGCCCCTGCTTAAGGGGCTCTAACCCTGCAGGGAAATGATTAATATTTACCTATATTTTAACCTAAAGTAATTTATTAAAAGCTACTGTGAAAATATAACGAAACCCGCTACTTCGTTTTCTTTCCACAATCCTAAGAAGGATAGTAATTTTGTTTGCAATTAGCATGAACAATATTGTTTTAATTAACTTTTTACAAGCGAAGCTTTTCCACAATTAGGGTTGGTCAGTGCGATTGTAAAGGATAGCTCTTTTCGTTAATTTAGGCATATTAGTTTTGTGTTATAGATTTCAAAATTGGCATGGTGATTCATGTAGCGTAAAAATAAATATGTCCATACATCCATTTCAAACGTGTAGATAATTAACTTTTTAAAAATCAAAGTTTTATGTTATATAATTATCCTAATGTTAAAATTTTTCTAGGATAACAAAGTTATAATTATGTTCTGAAAATGTAAGTAGGTCTTTGAATAGTGTGTACATTTATATATTATGCTTTTTCAGTTGTATCACTCTACAAGTATTTAAGTTCGTTTGTCCTAACATTTAAAAGCTTCACTTATATGAATGTTTTTATCCTTGTTATCATGAAGTTTTTAGAGAAGAAGTCCACTAGGTATCTTTTTCCGTTGCATCTAAGTCAAATAAGTTTGAATAATTGGAATGAAGAGTAATATTCCGTTTTAAATTTCAGAGATAAAAAATGATTTTCATTGAGCCGCACACTTCTCTCTTTGATTTATAAAAGGTAATATTTTTGTAACCCTCGACTGTGGCGTAACACGCAGCGCATCTGCTCGTTTTTCGCCCCGCAATGTGTCATACATTGTTCCTATTGCTGCCGTATCAGGTGTGTGACATAAATAGTTAGATTAGAGAGGAAGGCCTTGGCCCAAAACAGGTGCAACTCATTACCATGCTTAATTAGTACTTACAGACAAATATGTGGTGGCGTGCAAAGTGTTGTGCTAGTAGGGTGCTCTAAGGAGGGGGTAGTCGACTTCCTCCACCCCCACTTTTCATTTTCAATTTTTGCTTCAAAAAGAAAAATATTTTTTGGTAGGGTCAATTTTTGTTGGGAGGGTGGAGAAATCCTTCCTCAAAAACTTTCTCTAGATCAATTACGAATCTTAACAGTAAAGGAGAACCATATAGGTTCAATAGCAAGTGTTACAGACAAAAAAAAGCTTTCTTCTTTATATCCTATCCTCCTATAATATAAAGAATATATAATAAAGCTTTAGATTTAAGTAACTACTGAACCGATTGTGTTCTCTATTTTATGAAAGCTGCACATAGGTCCCGTGAAGGTTTTAGGCTATGTTAGTTTCCGATTTTACTCTTGGAATAGGTTTAAGCTATCTTTCTAGACCATTTCTGCCTTTTCGAATACAGAGCCCCTAGATGCCACTAGTATTTTATAAAGCAGTATGCTTATTTTGTCTGTGGCAAAAGATCTTGCTATCCAGTGAATTGATATGGTTCTCCTTTGTGTGGAGCTTCCTCTTGAGACTTCTATGAGCATATCCGCTAGTAATAGGTTGTAAGCATTTATGAAAGGTGTAGTTGCTCTTATAGTCCTTAGCTCCTCTTTTAAAAAGCCACAATGTGAAACTGGACAGACGGACAGACATTTTGAACTACAGAGTACCTTTGGAAATAATAAGTATTTATACTTTAGAGGTTCTGTTTAGCCAAGGAGGAATTCAACACAACGAGATGAAACTCAAAGTAATACAGAACATTAGCAAGATCATCCAATGTCGACGTGTAGTAATATATATAAGAAGAATGTGTGCGGGGTTTGGACTTCTTTCTCTTAAGTCTATACCTAACAAATGAACATATTTTGATACCAACTTATTTTAAAAAATAATAAACTAGCCTAACACACATCCCTCTTATATTCAATTCACCATGATATTTTTCCAATGATTATTAATGACATATATATGTGACATTTAAAAGAAAATTATTTAATACTTTTTAGTATTATTTTTCTACTCCAAATCGAATTGTCTGTCTATCTTTGTTTTTTGGTCAGATTAAATTTTTTTTTATTATATTATCAATATTATATTTTTCTTTTTTCTACAAGACCTTTGTGAAAAGATGAAAGGACAAAATTTGATATTGTTACTTTTTATGTTTTAGTAAAAACTTAGTTTATGTTTGCTTTAAAGGTTGTTTTATCCTTATAATATATCAACAGGATGTTTGTCTGTCTCGCTATCCATTGAATTGTTAAGGTTATCCTTGCCTCTCATAGGTCCAAGGAAGGTGTATAACTATTTCGGGGGAGAGTACCACCCCCTCCCAAGAGAAATCGCCCTTAGTAAAAACTTATGCCCCCCGCAAAAAAAAATTTTCTTTCTTTTAAATTGAAAATTTCTAATTCATCTCCCCCCTCAAGTGACCCCAAAGGCCTCTAAGGGTGTGGTCGCTAGTAGATAAAGATGCATGTAGCTTTATTGCATTATTAAATTATTTCAGATTATCAATCATTCTAATAATTAATTTTTTAATTCTGTGTGTTCTTTTCATGTTTTTGTGCTTCAATACTTATGGATGTTGTCATCTTTTTTAAAATTATTTTCAATCAGCTTGGTACCTGTCATCGAACTATCCCTTATATAATTTATTTCAATCAAGACTTTATCAACAAAATCCCATGTAAATTGAAGCATTAACATTTCGAGAAAAAAACCTGTTTTTAATGTTTCTGTGATTATTGTTACATATTTTACTTAATTTCATCTTCAAATTTTGATTTTATATAAATATTCAAATCTTTAATAACATATAATTATCCCGTCAGTCAATTCTTTTCATGTATTAACATCATGGCTACTTTTTAACTAGAGTTTCAATATTTGTTTTTAAAAAAATAAGTTTACCATGGTTTTATATAAATAATGTTGAGTTGAAATAAAATAACACGTTAAAAATTTAATCAAATGCTGTAAATTACAAAAGTATACTAATAAAACTGTTTACAATATTATAAGTTACCATCCATTTTTCTAAATTAACATTTTTAAATACGAAGCTATTCTATGATTGGAATAAGTCCGCCCGTCCGATGGTCCATTCATCTGTACAGAATGGATAGATTTATATCGTTGATTTAGGCATGTTAGAATTATCCTACCAATTTCAAACTTTGCATGGTAATTCCTGCAGTAGTTAGGTACGATTTATTAAGCGTAGCAACTCTATAATCATTACCAGAATGGCCGTACATTTAGTTAAAACATATTGATATTTTTTACTTTTTTATCAACTAATTTTTATGTGATCTAATTATCCGATTGATCTGATTTTTGGTAAACTGGGACAAAAATACACAATAAAATAAGCAAAGCAAATCTATAATCAAGTCCTAAAAATGTATTTATTTCCATAAACATTATCATGTATAAAGTAGTTTATAAAAAATTTACTTACAATTTTACTTCAACTCTCATGAATATATATTCTGATTTTTCAGTTCTGACACTATACAAGTATTAATGTCCATTTGTCCTACCGTTTCAGAGCTTTGCTTTTATGGATGTTGTCATCCTTGTTCATTCAAAAACTATATTCTTGTGTCACACCAGTTTGACCTCAACAAAACATTTGATATTTCAATATTATCGGCAAAAAATGGCATACAAAACGGCAGGAGATGGCTGTTTTCGAAGGCCGCAGCGGTCTCGCCTCTATATCTTAAACAGTTACACACTACCTTATTAAAGCAATTACCATGCATATTAACCCTGTCTTAAAGTCTCATAATGGACTTTTCAACTTTGTTATAAAAGAATAATAATAATAAAATAACAAGCAGCAAAGGGAAAAATACAATATAAATCCATAGAGAGGTGACAATGGGCTGTTTATTACCGAACAGTTTTATAGTTACTATTCGTTGGCTTAAGAACTTTGGGGACTTTTACTAAATTTTAATTGATTGATTTATCAAGTTGAGTGTTTTTTTTATTTTATATTATCATTGGGGATGTACATCAATTTATCGGCCATTGTCTTATCCCTTTAGATTCCTGGTATCAATCTATTAGAATATTAAGAAAATCGAAAAAAATATGAGTTTGAGATAATAGCCTTACAGACCAGCTGCTATGGGTTTCAGAGCAGCCAAGAAGAACATGTTAAAACGTACATATGAAATCAAAGAGTAGCTTCACCATTTAACTAAAAAATATATGAAATAACTTATTTTATTTTATTTGTTACAAATATAGGTATTATAATTTGGATTCACTCACAAGTTTTAATATTATAATCTTAGAATGTTTTTTTTCTTGAAAACAGATAAGCAACATCATTGTTTCCTGAAAAAGAAAAACAATACTTAATAAAAGAGTAGATTTTAACCTTTCTTTAACCTTAAGTCCTAAGTAAGATACTTATCGCCACTACTTTATTAACTACTAGCGTCTTTGCTTATATAAGCCTTTAAGAAAATGGGGGACTTTTCTCCCAATAATTAATAACAAAGTTTTTCTAACTTTATGAGCAAAAAATAATTTATCGCGTTCGTGCATTGTCCCTTTTTGTTAGCTTTTAAGAAATAAAATATTTATTTCATCATTTGTGTATCTTAACTATAAAATCTTTCTGTCTTAAATAACTTAAACTGTGTAGAAACTGTAATATTACGACCTAAAATAAAAGAGTTGAAGTCTTATCATTGAAATAAAAGTTGCGTATATTTACCTTTATATAAAATGTATATTTCGTTGTTGTATTAAAGAGCTTGTAGGTCAGTCTGCTTGCTGATATCCTAAATTTAAAAAAAATCATAAACAACATTATGAATGTTATAAATCCTTATATAAGTAACAGGATGTATGTCTGTCTCCGTGTAATTAATGAAGGATTCTGATAGGTCTAGGTAAGGTTTAATCTATTTAGGGAAAGGGTACCACCACCATCTTAAAGATAAACCGCTCCTAGAAAAATACCAATCCCAAAAGAAAATTCTTTAAAAGGGATAGTTGCATGAAGTGTATTTCAGAAAACTGATTTCAAGCATAAGTACAAGAATACCAACGAACATATATAGTGGGTGTTGTATTACAATAAATAACAAACAATTAGACTTCACTAAATTAGTCGTCATGCTGTTTTTGTAAAAATAAGCCAGCTTTATAAATTGCACAGGTATGCAAGAATGAGATTTTCAAGTCTTATATTTTTATAACTACATGATAGAAAATTCTTTCAAATATATGGCCTATAAATGTAGTTGAAACCATTAAACACGAAAAATATGCAGATCACTAAATTCAAGTTAAAATGCATTTCGTGCAACTATCCCTTTAGTTTTTACTTTTTCTTTAAAAATTAAAAGTATCTCGTCCATTTTTAACTTTTCTCGCTAAAAGTTAATTTTATAATTTTCAATCGACAAATGTAGTAATTGTATCTATAATAAATGTAATTATGATTAACCTTTTTTTGTGTTAATACTAGGTTTCTGTTTGGTATAGTAAAGTGAACGTAAAACTAAAATGGTAAATGTGTATGAAAGAATTCACCTCAAAAATAGCTCAAAATGAAATAAAAGGCTTGATTTCTCAGGGTCGTAGTTAAAGATCTGAAGCTAAATATCTGATCCTAATTGATTTACTTTATAAGGAAGCTTTAAGTCTTGGGTAAGATTTAGACTATTATTCTCGTAAAAATGCTAGGGGTAAAGCAACTGTTTATAATTTAAATCGCTTTTGATAAATATATCGCTGCACTAAATTTGATTTTTCTACCCGCAACCATAGCCTAATATGTTACCCATCTTCTCGTCATCGGGAAATTAGGTACGAATCTTGGCTTAACGCCACTTCATAACTAAATGGTAAAAAAAAATTTCCTACTACACTATATCACATGCGCGATATTAATAGTTAGAGTAGGGTGAATGCCTAAGCCCAAAACAGGCGCAACTCATTACCATGCACAGGTAGGACAGAGGTCGTGAAATCAAAGAGTTGGTTGTCTATTGGATGTTACCCCCAAAGATGCCAAAATCTAGATTTACCGGGGAAGTGCACATTTATGGGTTGAAAAAGGGAAAGCCAGAGGGAGGGGTTAGGGGGCAGACTTAAACTTTTGCGTTTGTTGATTTATTTTTAACAGAAACTTAATATTTTCAACAACAAAAAAAGTTTAGGTCACATCACTTACGCTCGTTCTTTTATCACATTTCCATTTTTTAATTTTCTTAATAGCATCGGCTTTAAGGTTTAGAAAATAATTTTTGGGTATAGTGGCAACGCCTCTTAAGGGGCGTTTCGTCGTTTTTTCACAGTAGCTTTTCCACTTTTTCTAACCCCTGCGGGGAGCCTAAACCCTGTGTGGCAATCACCTAACCCAACTTAACCTAAAATAACCTATAAAAACTAATGTGAAAATACGACAAAACTCCCCTAAGAGGCGTTGCTATGAAAGTGACTGAACCCTAATTTTTATTGTACATTACATGAAGAAAAAAAAGTAAAACCTGATTTGCTTTTTTATTAGTAGAAACGTCGTTCCAATGCCGTCAATTTCTTCTCATCTTTAATATCTGAAAAGAATCAAACTTTTAAAATATATAGAAATAAACATTAAACATGGATGTATTACCTAAAGATAGTATATACATATTGCTGCATTCATTACACCATATCTGTGAGGAAAGTTGTGTTTGGCACATTTTTCAGGCCTTGTTTTAGACAATTAACCTACCCTAGCAATGAAAAAAATAACGTACATTCCCCCTTTCTATAATTTTTGTATTTATTTACAAAGCTAGGGAGCAAATGTTACTGTCTTCAACGGTTATAGTTAGTAATTATTATCTTAATATGTGTCACTTCATTTTAATAGCTTGCTTACGCAAAAATACACACACGCACACACACATAAACGCAACGTAAACTTTTCATCCCCAACCAACCCCTATATAGTCCCCACCTCGCTTGATTTTTGATAACTTTCAACAAACGTTTATATTGTAATATCTGAACAAAATCACAAATTAAATAATTATAATATAATGCATTTAAAAAGTATCAGTATCTTAACAATTTAACATTTTTATTTAATATCGAAAAAGATATTTGTTATTGTATCCGCCATTTTTTATTAGGTTGGTTAGAAATTCTAAGTTCTATCGATCAGCTGGAGGTTGCACTAAAAAAAATTGACAGACGTTTTTTCAACATTGCAAAATTTTTAATAAATAAACACCAAAAATATTTATTTTCATTTCAATAACTAATTACATTCAAAGTACTTTAAGATTGCAGATGTCATTTTTTAATTTTCAAGAAAAATTAAATCTTATTGAAATTATTTTTTGAAGATCATAAGGACGTCGGTCTAAATTTTATAAATCTGACTCCCAGCTGATCGCTCAGGGAAAAAGGAACATTAAATAATCTATTTTTAGAGTACATATTCAAAAGTACAACTGAAAAATGGTTGACCTCAAAAAGGTTGACCGAAAATTTCTATCAGTCGACCGTTTAGCTTTTGTGAACTGGGCTTAATTTTATATATGAAGCTTTTTATAGTGGGAATAAAAATTATGTCGTACTGGCCTACCATTAGTCAATTAAAATGTATACTAGCCTGCCATTTGTAATTTTTATTCTGTGTATTGACCTATCATTGGTCATTTATATTTTATGATGTCATTTTTCAGAAGCATGAGCTTTGTTATTCTACTTGAAACAAAAGTAATTGGTTTTGGAAATGTTTTTACAGAAAAAATATTAAGAAAACTAAATTTTAGTAAGAAATATCCTTACAATTCAAGAATCTAGGATCAAAAACTTTTCAAATTTGATGATAATTTTTTCAAAGTTAAAGGTAAGCTTTACCAATTATAAATGTTTACACTCTTGTTTCCTAGGCACATGTCTATACATGCCTACAGGTGGATATTTCTAAAATTAATTATTGAAAAGGTTTATTATACAAAGCCTTCAACACTCCCAATAAACAAATAAAATTAAGTAATTTTTGTAATATCCATTTTGTTACTGCGTAAACAGTTGAAAAACTATTCATTGGGGAAATTTTTCACCACTTAGTACATCATTTATTTTAAAGATTATAGGTAAAATAAAAGAATAAGTAAAATTAGAACTCTAGGGTTGGTTAAATATCACCTAATATTTACAAATTATGTATAACAGCAGTTTGAAAGATATTTATAATATATTTTGATAGATTTTTCTGCACTATATTATCATATTGGAAAATTGTCAAAATAAATCATAATGTTTATTGTGTTAGTTGCACAATAATTGGATTTTTATTGAAATAAATTCAAACCTTGAAAATTTTCTAGATATTCAAATGAATATACTATGTGCTTATTTCTAAGAATAATAGATATTCTACAATAAGGGTCTTTACTTAGTACTTACACCACTTTAAATAGTAATTTAGGTTTGACAATTGTTGGTTTTGACAATACAAAACTGACATTTCTTTATTCATATTTTAAAAATCTTGCAACATTTGTCAGATTTTTTTACTTAGCCTGATTAATCTTTGTTTTAACTATTATAATAAATATATAACAAGAAAAGTTGAAGGATTAGTTATGAGATGCCAAAGGCATGGTCTAACAAAACTGGTTTGAATATTATGATTGTAAATTTTTATATTTGTAGAAAACTGAATATAATATGATATGATTATTCAGTTTTGTTTTGAACCGGTTCTAATCCAGCAGATACTAATCGGTTTCGAAGCCATACTGGAAATTTTATTACTGTTTTTATTTCAATAATTGTTGATGATGTGCTATTTATGGATATAAATTTCCTTGTTTGAACAGCTTTAATTACACACAATGAAAGCCTAAAATGTTTGTTTAGTAACGCATAAAGTTACATTCTTATAGACTTTCTTAAAGTTAGTCTTTATTCTATGCTTGAAATTACATGGTGTCTAGTATGTTTGTAGACTTTTGCTAATAATTCAAATATATTTTTGTGAAAATAATATTATTCACATTAAAACCGTCGAACAGCAAACACACTTGCAAAATGATAAATCAATCATGTCTCAGAAAGCTAATTGCAATTATTGCTTTGTGTATATTCATCTACCAAATGTACAACTCCCTAACCCATTTCCTCGAAAAACCAGTTGTCCAGCAAACAAAAACAACATCCTTTCAAAATATTGAGAGGCCTATTATATATGTCTGTCAGGATAATCAATTCAACTATGCAAAGGCACTTGAAAATGGCTATAAAACTGTTACAGCATTTACACTAGGAAGACTAGACAAATCTGACAAGGTTTCCTGGAAAGGAATATATATCAACAAGACATTTCAGGAATTATTGAGTACAATCTTTGAAACAGATTATAGTGGCTTCAATGTTCAATCTTACGATGTTGTTGGCAATCGTGAGTCAAGAAATACAATTGACACAGATGAAATATATATGGTACCTTATGGATTCTGCAAGAAGCTAAAGCAATCCAGGCAAAGAATTCACATCACTGCAGAGAAATCTAGTATCATGCTTGCTGTTGATCCTGCCAAAGAAAATGCAATTAGAATTACAAATATGGAGAATGGCAAGGGAGAATTTGGACCCATCAATGATGAGTTCTTTGTTGCTTATAATTATGAAATTGAGATCAGCATCCATGATTCCAACCTGTACAATGGTATTACATGTGTTGATTATGGCAAGCTTGGTACAAGCTATGGAGAATGCATTGAAAATGTTATGAGATCAAGATTGAGCAAGCTGTATGGATGTACACCACCCTGGTTTCCTGTGAACAAAACAGAAATTACTTGCAGTGATGCTAATGGCTTTGTAGACATATCTGACAAGGAACTACTTGATGAAACTAATGAAGAGTTTAGCAGGTTTATCAAAGGACTTGACCTGAAAATGTTCAAGTCTTGCTTACCACCATGCATTACAATGAGTCTGAAGAGAAAAGAGCTATTGAAATTTTCCAACAAACTTAATAATGGATATTTTCATGTTGCATTCCTTGATACTGTTACAGTGCTCACTGATGTCTATGCTTATGATGTGTTTAGTCTAATTGTTGACCTGGGATCTGCTCTTGGCTTGTGGCTGGGGTTGTCTGCTTTGACAATATTTGATGTATTGATGCATGTTTTAAGCAATGTTAAGAGAGGAAAATCAGCTTTTTACTGAACAATTATTTCAAACAAACTCTAAAACCCACTTAATGAAACTTGTTTTTTGTCAAAAATCTAAACATTTTTAAATAACCTTTAAGAAATTATTTCAAAGGGAATAAACTGTAAAGCAATATAATGACTTTTTTATTCAGTTTCCTAAATAAGTTTTATAAGAGATAGATTTTCAATATTTTTACTTTGCTTATATATTTCTGGCCCTGGATTCTTAATTTGAAATACAATTTTCTCACTAAAGGAAAGAAAAATAAAACATTTATATCATAGAATGTAAAGTTAACCATAATGTCTAAATAATTATCCTAATAATACAATTTTAAGTAGAACAGCAACAGGGATATTTTTTTTGAGGAAAAAAAGACTAAAAAAATAACCTGAAGTCATTTTGTCAATAGGCAATATGCAATTTCATCAATTAGTTCACCCAAACCAAAGTAATCATGCAGATTTTATATAATATTTCTTATTATAGAAAGTTTACATTTTTAAAACACTTTTATTATATAATCTGATTCATGTATGATTATGTTAGTTTTATATGATAAAAAATCCCTTTTCAATAATAATTTTGGCTTTAAAGGTCAAAGAAACAATAATTTTTTTAACTGCAATGTTTTAAAATTTATAAACTGGCTGAAATATATTTGTTCATAATTTTCATTCTTTACGTGTTATATAAGTATTATTATTTTATTGTAATATCTATTGAATATATCGTATAAACACTCTCCTTTTTTCAAGCAATTGTATTTGTTAACTTTTTGTAATAAGCATCCCTATTTGTCAATTTTCTGTTATTTGTGATTAACTACAATTTATAACAGCTTAATTATACAACAGTCTCCAACACTCCTAAACAAATAAAAGTAAGTAATTTTTTGTTATATACATTTTATTATTGCATAAAAGGTTGAAATAATATAGAGAAGTATTTACCACATAGTACATTATGATTATTTTCTTAAGTAAAAAACTAATGGTAAAGATTATATGTTAAAGGAAGCCTGCAAGGAATACCACGCTTTAACTGCTGAAAGACTGCCACAAGTAGATCCAATACCCAAAATTTGAAGCCTCCAGCTTCTATAACAAAAAAGTTCCAGGCATTTTAAACTGACATTTTATGTACAATGAAAATTTTGAAAGAATTTGAATGCTAATGTTAGAAATTTTGAAATTAAACTACGTGGCCTAGAAACAAAATTATAAGCTTATTTTTGTCATAAATTTAGATTGCCAGTAACTAATTATATATTTACAATAAAAATACCCATTTTTATAGTCAAAATCATTAAAAAAATTAAGTTTCACTTGCGTTGTACCGAGTGTACTGTAACCAATCAGAAGGCTGAATCAGCTTAGCAACCAATCACAGCTGAGCTTGCAGAAGTTTCCCCCTTTGTTTCCACTATGATTTTTGTTTAAAATGCAATTTAAATTGAATTTTTTTCATAGATTTTGACTATAAAATGTGGTGTTTTTATTGTAAAAATGTAATCAGTTACAGGCAATCTAAATTTCTGACAAAGATAAGGTTATAATTTTGTGTCTAGACGACGTAATTTAATATTGTTTTTTCTTTTATGAGCATCGGAAATCTTTCAAAATTTCCATTGTATATAAAATGCTTTTTTGAAATGCCTAGAACTTTTTTGTTATTAAAGCTGAAGGCTTTAAATTTGGGGTATTGGGTCTACTTGTGGCAGTCTTTCAGCAGTTTAAGCGGGGTATTTCTTGCAGGCGTCCTTTAAGTAAAATTAAAACTCTAAGATTTGTTAATCATAGCCAAATATTTTCAAATTATGTTTTAATAACAGTTTATTAGATACATGTTTTAAATTTAAAATATATTTTGATAGATTTTTCTGCACTATATTATCATATTGGAAAATTGTCAAAATAAATTATAATGTTTATTGTGATAGTTACATAATAATTGGATTTTTATTGAAATAAATTCAAACCTTGAAAATTTTCTAAATATTCCAATGGATATACTTTGTGTTTATTTCTAAGAATAACAGATATTCTACAATAAAGGTCTTTACTTACACCACTTTAAAAAGTAATTTAGATGCAGTGTTGGTTTTGGCAATACAAAACTGACATTTTTTCTTTCATTAAAAAAAATCTAGCAACAATCTTCCAATTTGTTTTTCTTAGCCTTGTTTGACTTTGTTTTAATTAATGTAATGAATAATAACTAAAAATAATAATTGAAGGAAACTATTATTTTCATCCAAAGTTTTGTTAATTCTGAACTGCTTATGGATTTAATTTTCCCTGCTTGTAAGCTTTAATCAAGCACAATGAAAGTATATGATATTTGGTCAGTAATGCTCAAAATTTTATTTTTGTAGACTTTCTTAAAGCTAGTCCTTATTCAATGCTTGAAATTACATGGTGTCAAATATGTTTTTACACTTTTAAACTTTTGCCAATATTTCCAATATATTTTTGGTGAAAATAATATTATTCACTTTGAAACTGTCAAACAATCAACACATTTGCAAAATGATAAATCAATCATGTCTCAGAAAGCTAATTGCAATTATTGCTTTGTGTATATTCATCTATCAAATGCACAACTCACTAACCCATTTCCTTGAAAAACCAGTTGTCCAGCAAACAAAAACAACATCCTTTCAAAATATTGAGAAGCCTATTATATATGTCTGTCAAGAAAATCAATTCAACTATGCAAAGGCACTTGAAAATGGGTATAAAACAGTTACAGCATTTACACTAGGAAGACTGGACAAGTCTGACAAGGTTTCCTGGAAAGGTATCTATGATAACAAGACATTTCAGGAAATGCTGAGTACCATCTTTGAAACAGATTATAGTGGCTTTAATGCCCAATCTTACGATGTTGTTGGCAATCGTGAATTAAAGAATACAATTGACACAGATGAAATATACATGGTACCATATGGATTTTGCAAGAAGCTGAAGCAATCCAGGCAAAGAATTCACATCACTGCAGAGAAATCTAGCATCATGCTTGTTGTTGATCCTGCCAAAGAAAATGCAATTAGAATTACAAATATGGAGAATGGCAAGGGAGAATTTCGACCCATCAATGATGAGTTCTTTGTTGGCTATAATTATGAAATTGAGATCAGCATTCAGGATTCCAACCTGTACAATGGTATTACATGTGTTGATTATGGCAAGCTTGGTACAAGCTAGGGAAAATGCATTGAAAATGTTATGAGATCAAGATTGAACAAGCTGTATGGATGTACACCACCCTGGTTTCCTGTGAACAAAACAGAAATTACTTGCAGTGATGCTAATGGCTTTGTAGACATATCTGACAAGGAACTACTTGATGAAACTAATGAAGAGTTTAACAGGTTTATCAAAGGACTTGACCTGAAAATGTTCAAGTCTTGCTTACCACCATGCATTACAATGAGTATGAAGAGAAAAGAGCTATTGAAATTTTCCAACAAACTTGATAATGGATATTTTCATGTTGCATTCCTTGATACTGTAACAGTGCTCACTGATGTTTATGCTTATGATGTGTTTAGTCTAATTGTTGACCTGGGATCTGCTCTTGGCTTGTGGCTGGGCTTGTCTGCTTTGACAATATTCGATGTATTGATGCATGTTTTAAGCAATGTTAAGAGAGGAAAATCAGCTTTTTACTGAACAATTATTTCAAAAAAACTCTAAAACCCACTTAATGAAACTTGTTTTTTGTCAAAAATCTAAACATTTTTAAATAACCTTTAAGAAATTATTTCAAAGGGAAAAAACTGTAAAGCAATATAATGACTATTTTATTCAGTTTCCTAAATAAGTTTTATAAGAGATAGATTTTCAATATTTTTACTTTGCTTATATTTTTTTAGCCCTGGATTCTTAATTTGAAATACAATTTTCTCACTAAAGGAAAGAAAAATAAAACATTCATATTATAAAATGTAAAGTTAACCATAATGTCTAAATAATCATCCTAATAATACAATTTTAAATAGAACAGGGTTATATTTTTTGAGGAAAGATAGACTAAAAAAATTTGAGGTCATTTTGTCAATAGGCAAATTATGAATTTCATCAATTAGTTCACCCAAACCAAAGTAATCATGCAGATTTTATATAATATTTCCCATTACAGAAAGTTTACCTTTTTAAAACACTTTTATTATATAATCTGATTAATGTATGATTATGTTAGTTTTATATAATAAAAAATCCCTTTTCCAATAATAATTTTAACTTTAAAGGGCAAAGAAACAATAATTTTTTTAACACCAATGTTTTAAAATTTATAAACTGGCTGAAATATATTTGTTCATAATTTTCATTCTTTACATGTTATGTAAGTATTATTATTTTATTGTAATATCTATTGAATATATTGTATAAACACTCTCCTTTTTTTAATTGTATTTGTTAACTTTTTGTAACAAGCATCCCCATTTGTCCATTTTCTGTTATTTGTGATTGGCTAACTACAATTTATAACAGCTTAATTATAAAAAAGTCTCCAACACTCCTAAACAAATAAAAGTAAGTAATTTTTTGTAATATAAATTTTATTATTGCATAAAAGGTTGAAATAATATAGAGAAGTCTTTACCACATAGTACATCATGATTATTTTCTTAAGTAAAAAACTAATGGTAAAGATTATATATTAAGTAAAATTAAAACTCTAAGATTTGTTAATCATAGCCAAATATTTTCAAATTATGTTTTAATAACAGTTTATAAGATACATGTTTTAAATTTAGAATATATTTTGATAGATTTTTCTGCACTATATTATCATATTGGAAAATTGTCAAAATAAATTATAATGTTTATTGTGATAGTTACATAATAATTGGATTTTTATTGAAATAAATTCAAACCTTGAAAATTTTCTAAATATTTTAATGAATATACTATGTGTTTATTTCTAAGAATAACAGATATTCTACAATAAAGGTCTTTACTTACACCACTTTAAAAAGTAATTTAGTTGGAGTGTTAGTTTTGGCAATACAAAACTGACATTTTTTCTTACATTTAAAAAAATCTAGCAACAATCTTCCAATTTGTTTTTCTTAGCCTTGTTTGACTTTGTTTTAATTAATGTAATGAATACATAACTAAAAATAATAATTGAAGGAAACTATTATTTTCATCCAAAGTTTTGTTAATTCTGAACTGCTTATGGATTTAATTTTCCCAGCTTGTAAGCTTTAATCAAGCACAATGAAAGTATATAATATTTGTTCAGTAATGCTCAAAATTTTATTTTTGTAGACTTTCTTAAAGCTAGTCCTTTTTCAATGCTTGAAATTACATGGTGTCAAATATGTTTTAACTTTTGCCAATATTTCCAATATATTTTTGGTGAAAATAATATTATTCACTTTGAAACTGTCGAACAATCAACACATTTGCAAAATGATAAATCAATCATGTCTCAGAAAGCTAATTGCAATTATTGCTTTGTGTATATTCATCTACCAAATGCACAACTCACTAACCCATTTCCTTGAAAAACCAGTTGTCCAGCAAACAAAAACAACATCCTTTCAAAATATTGAGAGGCCTATTATATATGTCTGTCAAGAAAATCAATTCAACTATGCAAAGGCACTTGAAAATGGGTATAAAACAGTTACAGCATTTACACTAGGAAGACTGGACAAGTCTGACAAGGTATCCTGGAAAGGTATCTACGATAACAAGACATTTCAGGAATTGCTGAGTACCATCTTTGAAACAGATTATAGTGGCTTCAATGTTCAATCTTACGATGTTGTTGGCAATCGTGAGTCAAGAAATACAATTGACACAGATGAAATATACATGGTACCATATGGATTTTGCAAGAAGCTGAAGCAATCCAGGCAAAGAATTCACATCACTGCAGAGAAATCTTGTATCATGCTTGCTGTTGATCCTGCCAAAGAAAATGCAATTAGAATTACAAATATGGAGAATGGCAAGGGAGAATTTGGACCCATCAATGATGAGTTCTTTGTTGGCTATAATTATGAAATTGAGATTAGCATTCAAGATTCTAACCTGTATAATGGTATTACATGTGTTGATTATGATAAGCTTGGTACAAGCTATGGGGAATGCATTGAACATGTTATGATATCAAGATTGATCAAGCTGTACAGATGTACACCACCCTGGTTTCCTGTGAACAAAACAGAAATTTCATGCGGTGATGCCAATGGCTTTATAGAATTATCTGACAAGGAACTACTTGATGAAATTAATGAAGAATTTAACAGGTTTATCAAAGGACTTGACCTGAGAATGTTCAACTCTTGCTTGCCACCATGCATGACAATGAGCCTGAAGAGAAAAGAGCTATTGAAATTCTCCAACAGACTTAGTGATGGATATTTTCATGTTGCATTTCTTGATACTGTTACAGTACTCACTGATGTTCATGCTTATGATGTGTTCAGTCTAATTGTTGACCTGGGATCTGCTCTTGGCTTGTGGCTGGGCTTGTCTGCTTTGACAATATTTGATGTATTTATCAATGTTTTCACTAATGTTATGAGAGGAAAATCAGCTTTTCACTGAACATTAATTTTCAAAAAGCACTGAAAACCCCGAAAGTTACACAAAACTTTTTTGTTTAGATTATTAATATTTTAAACAAATTTTTAGTTGAGATTTTCAATAATTTTAAAAAGTTACTATTTAAAAGTGAAACATAAATTCAAGTTACATTCATATTAGTTTAAATAATTTGGTTATATACATAACAATACTTTTTTTTGTAAAGAATGATTATCTTGAAACTAAATAGTTTGAAAAAACTAATCATGCTGATTACATATTTATAAATAAAAGAAATTTCATATATTTTTTTTTCTATTTTGTCTAAGCCTGAACAAGCTGTGCACAATACATTTTAAAATAGTAAGTTTATTTGATTATAAAGATCTTGCTAACCACTGAACTTAAGTTTACCATTTTCAGGAAGCTACAGATAAGTCCCAGGATGGTTTCAGATAATTTTTTTGCCCAATTCCTTCTTCTTATGTAGAAATACGAGTCCATATATACTAGGGATTTAGCTACTAGTACTTGACATAAATATATTTACGTATAGAAATGTAAATTATTATTATAGATTAAAGATTATCAATAATTAATATATATAAAATGTAAACATACAAATATACTAAGTAGAACCAAAAAAAAAAAGAATATTATTATAAATGGAATAGTAGATTTTGCAAAATTCTGTAAAGACTTAAAAACAGGAGTAGAATGATAATATTTACTACATAGGTGTATTCCTTATGAAGTTAACAATACATGGAAATTGTTTTAAAAACATAAAAAAATCATCAAATGCTTTGATAATGTCAAGCTGGCAATAATTCATTTTTACCATAGTTTAGTAAATTAAAACAGATTTTTTTTATATTAGAGGTATTATCTATTGTGCAAGTAACAACACATAAGCCAACTTCCGCCTGCCCCCCTCCCCAACCCCCAAAACATTGGCCTAACCTTAAATTTCTGAGACATCAATTGATCATCAAGATGATTTAGATAGGTTTTATGGATGTAAACTAACTTTTTATTTAGGAGTCATCCCCCTGCTATCCCCCCCTCACCCCCCTCACCAAACCTCAAAGCCCTCCAGGGGGCTCTAACACCTTAAAAATTAATATAATCTTTTTTTTTTTATTTGAAAAATTGTGAGTATTTTAAATTATTTTAAAGATATTAACTTTCAAAACATTATTTTATTGTTCATAGTAATTTACTGTAATATGATAAAATGAATTATTATCAGTTTGACAAAAACAAAGCCTTTGACGAATTTTTAACGGTTTCCAGATATCATTATTGTAATTTTTTTGTCTATAATTCTTATCAATTAGAAATAAAGCTATGTATTGAATATTAAGTCTTAAAACTTACAAAGTTACACCTATACAAAAGCTTCTATTCCCTTTGTAATATTTTCATATTATCTTTGCTGTTTATGCAAAAACATAAAGTGTAAAAATACAACAATAACCTAAAATAAGAAACAAAGTAAAACTTTTGTTTGTGCTCATAACTGATTGTTTATACCATTGCGAGGGAGGTGACAATGGGCTGTTTAAATTTTTATAATAAAGTTTTCTTATTCGTTGGTTTAACAACTTTTACTCAGAGACTTTTACTGAATTTTTATTGGTTTGTTTATGAAGTTGATTGTTCAAATTTTGATCTATAGAAGGGGTAATTTTTGAGTCATAATTGGCAATGTACATCAATTTTTCGTCCATTGTCTTATCTCTTTAGATCCATGGTGTGGATATAATATTGTTGATGGAAATTTGTGTGGATGTGTGTTTTCAAGGATCTAAAAGGATAGGACAATGGCCGATAAATTGGTGTACAACCCCAATGATGATACATAAAATTTCCCCTTTCAGTAGATTAAAATTTGTGATTGAAACGTTTGAACTTTCTACTTATGAATCAACCCATCAAAATTCACTAAAGTCCAAAACGTTTTTAAGCAACGAATAATAAAACGTTATTATGAAACTTTGGGGACTAGTTTAATAAATAATTCATTGTCCTCTCTCTCTAGTAAGTTTTTGAGTGGGTAGGAATGTATTAAAATGGTTGTTGTCACGCAACAAAGTTGAGTTCTGCTTAGTTGGTGAAGATTAACTCTAAGCAAAAACAACACAAACCTCAATCATGCATCCTACAGTTGGACAAAATTGATAAAAAATTGTTTTATATTAAATAAAAAATAAAACCTTTTGTCTATAGACATAAATAATAAGAGTGTCTAAAAATTGTTTTCATATAAATTAAAAATGTTGTAATGGTAAATTGCGGAGACAAAAAAAACACAAAAATAAATAGATAAAAAGTGGAGGAATTTTGTTGTAGATATGACGAAAGTTTTATGTTCATTTAATCAATTTACCAATAAAATTTAAAAATTATGATTTGTATTAGAAAGATTTATAACTTGGCATAGCTCTTTTATAGTCAAGGCAATTTATTGCCATGACAATTTTATTTGCCTAGAGAGTAGAAAGGTGTAAAACTAAATTACTAATTTTACAAAGTAGAATATTAAACAGATAAAATTTTTAGGGTATAGAATATAAGTTTTTGTCACTGTTTGTCCCACTGTGTAGAATGATGAGGAAAATACCATCTTGTGCTGAGCTGCTAGCTAGTGTGTATATGTTTTTTGAAGAGTAAAAAGGATAGTCAAATTTAATGTAAAGCATTTTTTCTTTGTCTATTATGAATTCCGTTGTATTCTAATTATAATGTATGAAAAAAATAAAATTTATAACCATATTTTGTATTTAGAATGTTTAAATTTTAATTGTTATAACTGTGTATCATTTTCCTTTATGTCTAACTACCGAGGGGGTTATTACACTGCAGGATCTATTTATTCACAATACCTGCAATATAACTTAACCTAAGATAAAACACAAAAACGCGAAAAATATCCCGCCTTATTTTAAATTTATTTCAAATGAAAAACACACGAAAAACCTGCTAACTAATACCTATATTTCTGGTTGTTGCAAATATTTTCCACCACTTTTTATTCTAATCTGTGTATTTCCTGAAAGTTTTGAAAGAATAAAAATAACTGTAACCATGCAATTAACAAGTTTTCTTTTGTGGGGCTAAAAAATGATTTTAGGGTACATTTACCCCTTTGTTTTCTAACTTACAGGAATATAAAGGGAAACGTCAATCGTCGTTAAATTGACCTCCTCAATGAAGATACATAAAATTACCCTTTCTGCAGATTACTATTAGTGGTAATAGTTCTCTTTAAGTTTTATCTACTTTAATAGAAATAAAAAAAAAATTCTTTAGATCTTAAGTCTGTTTCAACCACTAATTGTAATCTACAGAAAGGGTAATTTTGTGTACATCAATTTATCGACCATTGTTTTATCCCCTTGGATCTCTGGTTGCAGCTCTTATTACTTTTCTAATACATAATTTTCTAGGAACAAGGATGACAACATCCATAAAAGCGAAGCACTGAAATGGTAGGACAAACGAACATTAACGCTTGTAGAGTGTCAGAACTGAATAATCATATTATAAATGTAAATTTCGAAACAAAATTGTAAGTAAATTTGAGACAAAACTGCTTAAATAAGATCGAACATTTTTTAAGGACATGCTTATATTTTGAAGACTTTATTTTAAAGATGCTTCGCTTATTACATTAATGAACGGACTTTTTGTTTACGATTATAGAGTTGCTATGCTTCCTTTATCGTAATTGCAAAGTTTGAAATTGATAGGATAATTCTAACATGCCTAAATAGAGAAAAAAGCAAAACGAACGGACAGACCGACCATAATTATAGAAAAGCCTTACTTTTAACAATTGGCCTTGCTCTGTAATAATAAGATATTATCCAATTATGCACCATTACCATTAGCAACGCTTAACATATTGTCAAGAAGAAAGAAAAAAAAAATAGAGAGATGGATATAACATATAAAGAAAATATAATTTGTATTCAATTTATTTTGTAACTTTTGTTGCAATTGGGTTCTGCATTAGCGGCTGCACCCCTTGCATCAAGGAATTCAGAATTATAAAAAGTTAAAAATAACCTAATACCAGACCAAGGCTTAAATATAAAAATAAAATAGTTTAGGAAAACTTCATCAGTTCAGCAGTTAATGAAATTTTATGGTTCATACAACAAAATTTGTATCACTTTTTATTGTAAGATAGGATAAACATAGTATATTTTTATCATAAAATTAAAACCAGTTTCATCGGCCATCGGAGCTAACAAAACTGATTTCAATCATACAAATTTTAATTTTTATATCTGCGGATTTAGGAAAGCTGTCTATACTACTATGTGATAAATAACTATATAAATCTTGATATAAAACGATAAGTATACCTTAAATAATTGCACAATATAAATGAATTATTGATATATTCCTTATCTATAATTATTAGTGCACCAGCTTGTATGTGCATATCTTAAGAAGCATAGCTACTCTACTGTTTATTTCAAAGGAGGGAGGGGATATTGAACTGTAAATTATACTAGTTAATTTTAATTTGCTCTTATTTTATCTAAACTTGATTGGTTTGTTTAAACTAACTGTGTTCAGACTTTTCAACCAATAATATTAATCTATTTAATTTGGGATGTACATTAATCTATTATCAATTGTCTTATCCCTTCAATGTTTATTCTTGGTAAAGGTAGGTAAAATAAAACACTATAACGAGGTTGCGTGTTAAGAGAAAAAAAACTTATAAATAAACTAAACAAAGGGGGAGGTATGTTGTGCTAAAATTCCGTAAAGGTGTGAGTTTTAGGGCTTAAAAACAGTAGTAGAACGATAATATTCATTAAATATTAACATATAATTTTTTTGTCTATGGTTCTATTTAATAAGGAATACACATATTTAGTGAATATTATCGTTCTAATACAGTTTTTCAGCCAATTAATACTCACAACTTTACGGAATTTTAGTACAACCTACTTCCCCCTTATCAGTTTCAGTGGCATGGCATAGCAACACAATTATTAGAATGTTTCCATAGTTTAGTTTTTAAAAGTTTTATAACTAAATCATTTCTACAAGTATGTAAGATAGTTAATATAGTGATTTGTTTGAATTACTATGAGTCATGTTAAGGCTTATGTCTACATTAGAATTTGGAATACTACTTGTTATTTACTTATCATGATTAAAATTGTCAAGATAATCATTAGTATATGTGTACATTAGCGGATTCGCCCCTGGAGGCCTCTAAGAGCACTTTAGGAGGGAGAAGCTGAATCCCAAAACCATTTTTTTTTCATTTTATTTTTATAGGGTGGGTGATTTTTTTCTAGGGGCGATTTCTCTCAGGAAGGTGGTGGAACCCTCCTCCAAAATAGTAATAATCCTATCATATCCGGGACCCATAAAAAGCTATCCTGTTAAGGAGAACTCGATCAGTTTAGTGCCTTTGGTACAAACAAACAGACAGACAAAAAGACATCATATCCTGTTACTTTATTATATGGATGATTAAAATAATCAAGATAATCAATAGTTTACATGTACACACATATATTGTCACGTAGATTAAGAGTGTGTGAGAAAGGGCATCCGTATTGTAGCGATGCTAAGCATCTTAATGAAGTAGTTATAGCAAAGTAACTAATTGTGGACCATATTATGTCTAATTCTGTTAATTCATGAATTATCTTATATATGTACAAAGATGATTTTACTCTTTATTATTAAATTATTTTAAAGCATTTTTATAACTTTATTGATTATAAAAACTAAATACATATTGCATCAATTATAATTTATGTTTTTTATTTCATAAAATTGAGAAAATTGCATTATTGTTAAAAAATGAGAGCCGCCTCGCGTCAAATTTTCTAACTAAATATATATGAACAAATAGAAAGAAATTTTGTCCAAACCAAAAGAGAGTTATTTTCATATGGGATTATATTTTACCATCGTTCCTAAACTGAGCAAGATCTTGATGCATCCGTACGGACAGACAGACAGACATTGTTTTATAAGCATAAGAATATTAGAGTAGTACGAGGATATTTTGAATAACTATGCATCAAATGTTTCGTTAAAATCAAGCTGTATAAATCCTTATGAAAAAGTAAAAGGTTGATTGTTTGTCTATTTGTACTGAAGGATCTTGCTAACTGCTGAACCGATGGGGATCTCTTTTACAGAGTAGCTTCTCATAGGTCATGGGAAGGTTTATGACTATTTTGGGGATGGGACCCAAAAATCGACCCTAGAAAATAATTATCCCCCCCCCCAAAAAAAATGATGGGACATGTAATTCAACATCCACCTCCTCCAGGTCCCCTAAAGGCCTTTAGGGACGTAGCCGCTAGTCCTACTATACAAAGGAGTAGGAATTTTCTGTCTTAGTGTGGTATTCGGCAACCGTGAGCCATGCCTATGGCAACCCTGACCGGGGTTCGGGGAAGGGCCAAAGGCCCTCCCCCGAGTCCTGGGGAAGGGGTCTGCCGACCCCCTCCCTATGCCTAAAATTAATGATTGATTCTGACAGCCTTATTATGGTTAAGCTGTATTGTTAATTCCCCCCCCACCCTTTCCAGGGATGGGGGATCATTATTGCCCAAACTGACTATTGTATATGTATTATATTGCTTTTATTTATGATTATTTATTCCTATCTGTGTAGCTATTGTTTGTTGTATATAACTTTAGTAATCCTTAGACCTTCAATAAAGGAACAACTGAATAGACTTTGTTTATTATTTAGTGATTGCTAGAGAAGCGTAGCTTCTCTATAGTATAGGTGTCCATGTCTGTTCACACTGCCGTAGTCATTTGAACTCTGGTGTCTGCCATTTATCCTAGGCGGATACCACAACTTTTGGTGACAGCTGTGTGAGATTACGGCAAACCACAAGTGTAGAGCAGACGCGCAGCTGAGGCTAAGGTACTCCCAGCAGTGAAACTGGCAAAACTGACACAAGCAACCTGAATTACCCACCCTGGATAGCAAGGTCTAACTCTGCATCCGGCAGTTGTGGAAGCGAAATCTAGCGAGATCGGACGAGAGACTGCGGAGAGCAGCGAAACTTGACAGAGAACCGCGAGAAGCGCCGACATCTAACGGAGAATTGAGCGCTCAAGGGCTGAAACAGGCCTGCGGACGGGCTGAAACAGGCCAACTAAGTGTAAACGGCTGAAAATAGGCCAACATTTACTGCAAGAGATAGCAGGATTCGAACCAGCGGCGCTGCAGGACGGTACATTCCCTGCCGCCACCAGCCGGATTCGGATACACGGCGCTGCAGGACGGGACATTCCCTGCCGCCGACAGACTGAAACAAGCCAAGGATTCGAACCAGCGGCGCCGCAGGACGGGACATTCCCTGCCGCCACCAGCTGGATTCGGATACACGGCGCTGCAGGACGGGACATTCCCTGCCGCCGACAGGCTGAAACACGCCAAATAGCTGCGAGCTGCGAGCCAACATACAAGTGTAGTGTACCAAGCAGAGGAAACTACGTCAACTCCAAGTATCCTGAGAGGCTACAGCGCAGCCACCCATCTAGAAAAGCAGATATTATATCACATTTTAGGGATTACCACCCTAGTGTGAAGGCTGAACAATAGATTTATGAGCAAGGATTGGTAAACAATTTGTTGTGTATTGTGATAAAACTAAAAATAGAACAGGCTTGGTAAGCAAATCTGTTGTGTATTGTGATAAGGCCAAAAATAGAATCTAGATGTAATATAACAATGCATTGATAAACAATCTAACCACCCAAGCCTCCAGCACAACAAATACACCCCTTATTCCAGAGGAAAGGGAGGGGCCCACCATCCATTGAAGAAAATACAATCGAGGTGACATAACAATAAGCCTAGGATTAAGGAAAAGGGCACAATTACCTCACCACGCAGTTACCTCAAACCCACAGCACTCCCCCCTCTCCACAGGGGGAACGGACGGTTTTACCCCGTCCCCTCACGCGCTTCCCCCCTCCTACCCACACTTGACTAAGTCCGCCCACGGTGTGGAGATAGCGACCGGGAGAACAGAGCGCCATTTACGGGTCGCGCAGCAGAGTTCGGGACGTATAACAAAATTCAACGGACAAATAAGACAAAGCGGACAAATGAGAGAGCGGGTTGAGGGATAAGTGCGCGTTTTACCTGTGTGCGCGGATTTGACGGTGCGTAAGCGCGTTGCAAGGAAAGGGTATTTCACGCACACACACACACAGGAGCGGAGCTACTCCATAGCATCTAACAGAGATATTTTTAGAAAACAAGACTTACAAGCTTCTCCCTCCTATCTATAGATAAAGGAAAACCCAATCAGTTCCTGACAGCAGTTCAGACCCTCAACAGCTATCTACCCCTACCAGCCTACTCTACAACTCAGAAAAAAAACTAGTGACAAGTACATCTAAGTTACATCTTTGTAGTTAAACTACCAACCTAGTGATAAACAGTGTTGGCTGCTAGGCTAGAAAGCTTCAAGTGTAAACCATTTATAGTATTGACTTAAAACTTCGTGTCCCGCCGCTGAACCGTTGACCCGATGGAGCAGCCGCAAGCGCCAGGAGGCGACCAAGCCCAAGGATGGCTCCAGGATGACCCCCAACCAGCTCCAGCCGAGTACCGCAAGCTGATGCTGAGTAACCTGCCGGAGTATAGAGGACCGCCCAAGCAATCCTGGAGTTCCCACATCCACAGACTCAAGATGTCATGGGCGGCTTACCGCGTGCCTCCCCATGACACACTAAACCGCCGCAACGCCCTTTTACTGTCACTGGTGGGGCAAGCGGCGGAGATGGCCTCTCATCTGTTTGGCGAGGCAGGCCAAGCCTTGACATACGAACAAGTCAAGGCCGAGTGTGAAATGTTATTTCGTCCAGCCTTTGAATCCCAGACTTTGAAGCAAGCCTTCAGGGATTACAGGCAACACTCGACAGAACCTATACAAGCATACATATCCACAAAGTGTGCCTTGTATAGGGAGGCCTACAGCCATGAGGACCTTGAATTGTTGATAGACGAATTAAATCGTGGCATTCGTAACGCTAATGTGAAACGTGAAATGATGAGTCATGAGATCGCCTCGGTACCTGAGTACACGAGGCGAGCCATGTTCATCGTCACAATGATTACCAAGCAGCTGAAGGAGGGTGTGTGCCTAGTGGACGCCACCGACGGGCTCACGGGATCAGCCAGCGTCCAGTTGCCCCACTACGACGAGTCGGAGCCAATGGAGATTGGCGCCTTGGCTCCGGGTCTCCACCAGATGGGGAAGGTCGCCCCAGATGACAAGACTTCAGGCCGCTGTTACCACTGCCAAGGGAAAGGCCACCGAGCCTGAGATTGTCCGACGCCTATGGAAGTCAGCCTAGAAGAGAGACGCACCCAGCCACGCTGTGACCGTCCTGCCAAGTGCGACCGTTGCCACTATGCCGGCCATACGGCGGCCGAGTGCAGAGCCGACTGGGACCAGGTAGCCGGCCGGAGGCGCACTTTAGACAAGGGCGCTCCCCCAGGAAAGCCCAGCAGAGTAGCCAACATGGAAGGGAGCGCGCCCCCAGCAACACCGCAGCAAGCAGCCGCCCCCAACGCAGCGGGCCGAGCTGACGGAATGCCGCAGTTTGGAACCGTCCCAGCTAGAATCAACGTACTGGGAGGAGCGGCTGAACCCAACCGGGTTGGCCTGGGCTTCAGCCTCAACCACCTGGGGCCGGAGTTTGTGCAGCCCAACAACATCGCCGAGCCAGAAGTCCTGAGGCCCCAGCCCTTCAGCCTAAACATGATGGGGCCTGCCCGACCGAGCCTACCCAGCAAGAGTGGAGGGGCGCTACCCAGCGTCACTGAGACGGTGTACGGAGAGGCCCTGGCGGCCGTTGAACGAGAGAGGCAGGAGGCGCTAGCCAGCGCATCAGAGTCGATGTATGGGGCGCCACCCGGCGCCGCCACCTGCGATGACTGGGCGGTGCTATCCAGCGCCCCCACCCTGGTGCCTGGGGCGACAACCGTCGCCGCCACCGAGATACCTGGATCCTGGAACAAGTCAGCAGTCCCAGAGGAAGGGGTGACACCCTCACCCCCAGTCAGTCACATTAGAAAGAGAATACAATCACCAAATCTATCTATAATGCAAAGTATAAGAGGTTAACTCACAAACAAAATATGAATTTTACATATTTATTCAGACATTACAAATTGTTTCTTGCATGTTTTTTAATGTAATTTTAAATCTGCCAATTAACAAATACATATATCATAAATTGAATGTAAAACAAACGGATATACTCGCATACATAAAAAGTATTTTATTTAGTTTGAAGATTTTATTTTTCAATAACTACTTAACCTTTTTAGGGGAGCTTTACATAGGTCCTTGGATGGTTTTGGCTATTTTTTGTATTTGAAATTAAATCTTGGGATGTTTTTATTTCCATAGCATTCCCTTTGAATGCAGAGCACCTAGATGCTAGGGGCGTATCCGCTAGTATAGTTATATAGTTACTGCGCTACTACTAACAAGATATGTCATACTTTGTTTGTTAATTATAATAGAATAAGTTTACATGCGAGTAAATATGCAGTGATAAATCAATAGCAAATCAATCATATTAAGTGTTCAAATTTATAGCATTGAGGTTTTTTTCGACCATTCAAATTAAAGGAAAAGTCCTACCCCAATAAAGACAAAGTCTATATTATAATGAGTTATTTTGTAGATTTATATTTTTAGTAACAATGGTAAAAAATGATCTTTATGGATTATTGATTAATTCTATAATGTCTATATACAAGATTTAAATAGATTTAACAAATGAATATCCGCTGTATTGGAACCAGTTCTCAGCCATACTGAAAAATTACATATTGAATCGTATTACAGAAAATTTTCCACTAATATTGAAATAAAAATCATTAAATTTATATCAGTTTTGTTAGCCTCGAGGTATAATCTTTGATATCTTTGAAGCCGCTAAATAACTAATTATTTAATTTGTCTATCCTTTATATTCGTGTAAAATATGACTTGAATATCATTAATTCTTATCTAGTATTTACCCTTCTTGTCACAGAGATACAGGGATAAGACAATTGCAGGGATCTAAAGGGATAAGAGAATGAATGATAAATTAATGTACATTCCCAGTAATGATGCACAAAATCACCCATTCTATAATTACATTTAGTGGACAAAACGTTTGGACAATCAATTCAATGAATTAAATTCAATAAAAGTATCCCTGAATAAAAGTACCCAAAGAAAACGTTCTTATAAAACTTTAAGGACTAGTGTAATAAATGGCCCAATGTCCCCTCCCTCCCTGCATATTGTGGATTTCTAAGGAATTACAAATGAATTAAACTTATAGACACATATTAATTAGATTTGTCATACAGATTCCCCTTTCTTTTGGTATAGTTTGATTATATCACATATTAAAACAATAATTAAGACGTCACGCGACTGACTCATCAAATACACATTTAAAATATGTAATAATCATTCTATTTAACTGATTTTTTGAATAATAATTTATAGGACATCAATGTACAATTTCATAAATGAAGTATTTCTATAGCAATTGATCAAGTCCTGAAAATGTAATTATGTATTTAGAGTATCCTGTATTTAATCAAATCGCTAATAAATTTACCTACAATTTTGTTTAGACTTTAAATGTGGCGATGTCACGAAATTTATGCTTATCAAGTATTGACACTCTACAAGTATTATAGTTTGATTGTCTTATCGTCTGATTAAGTAGAATCATTTTAAAGTTGTTATTATATGTTTCCCGGCAAATCTAATAATTTAACTGTTGCATATTTATATGGGTCGATTCTAATAATTTTATGTTAATTGTTGATGTAACATAAAAGCTCGTTAAATAAAGTAAAGCTTTTTTTTAGTAGTAAAAAAAATTATGCGCTTGTTAGATGTAGGCAGATAGTTATACAAACCTGATTATATAATCTATTATCTATAGAGTTTGATTAATTCTATTATGGTTTCAAACAATGTATAACTAAATACTGTTCTTAAAGACACTCTGTTTTTGTTATATAACAATACAATATTACACTACCAGTGACTGCGCCTCTATCATCTGAGGCTCTTTATTCGTATGGATATGGAAGGGCAAAAAAATAGCCTAAAACCAAACCCAGACTTATTTATAAAAAACAAATAGACTAAAACCATCTTAGCTACAGACATAAAAGATTACTACTTTATAATACAAGATTAATACAGTAGAATCAGGGATAAGACAGTGGCCGATAAATTGATCTACATCCCAATTTATGTTACACAAGATTACCCCTTCTGTAGATTAAAATTAGTGATTGAAACACTAAATTAATGAAGCAACCAATGAAAATTTTACAAGAGTAACAAAAGTTATTTAATTAACGAATAAGAAAACGCTATCATAAAACTTTGGGGACAAGTGCAATAAGCAGCCCAATGTCCCCTCCCTCCATGCAGTAGAAGCCTATAAAAAAGGACAAATTTAATAGTTATTTCTCGCATCGTATTATAAACAGCTTTCCGCGAATATAGAATGTACAATTATAAGATTAAAACTAGTTTTTTTAGCCCCGTGGTGCCAAAGGCTCGGGCTAAAAAACTGGTTTTAATCTTATGATTGTACATTTTTTTATTCGTAGAAAGCTGGATATAATACGATGCTAACATAGTTTTTTCGTATGGATGAGAACCGGTTCCTATCCACCGGATTCGAATGAATACGAAAAATAATTTTATAGTGTATTCTTATTGGATATTTAATTATTCTTTATTCTAATCTTTGTCTGTTTTGTTCTTTAAACATGTCTAAATTATACGTCCGTATCCTGAATTCTAAGCCATCTGTTTCAGGGAGGGAGGGGACATTGGTCTGTTTATTACAGAAGTCTCCAAAGTTTTCGTATTCATTGGCTTCACAACCTGGGGGACTGTTATTGAAATATCATTGGTTGGTTCATTTAGTTGAGTGTCCAAACGTTTAACCACTAGTTGTAATTTACAGAAGCGGTAATTTTTTGTATCATCATTGGGGATGTACACTAATTTATCGGTCATTTTCTTTTCCCTTTAAATCCCTGCCACTATGTAGTTGACTAACATATAGATAAGGATAGTCAAGCTTAGAATATACAATCAGGATTAAAGGCTAATTCCTTAGAATAAGAGAGCATAGAATATATTATAGGTACAATAAAGTATGGTTAATAAATACTAAAATACATTTACAAAGAATTAAAATATATTCATAACTATGTAACCTACTAGAGGCAAAGACCCTAGAGCACCCCCCTTCCCCCAAAATGTTATTTTAATTTTTATCAACAAAAAAAAAAAAAAAAAATTTTTGAGGGGGAGAGTGCCGTTTGATTATTTTCTATAGGCAATTTTACTTTGGACGATGGTGGCACCCTACCACAAAATAGTTAATAGTCCCAGGATAAAAAAGTAAGGCAGAATGCTATTGCCATTCTTATATTAAAATTAATCTATGGGTAAAATACAAAGCATAGAAAGGAGGATTCACATATCTCTATACTCTAAAAAGATCAAGCTCCTTTTACTGGTAGACGGAAAATGTTATTGAATAATAAACAAACAGTTCTTTTTATAAAACAGGATGTCTGTGACTTAAGATCTCGCTTGTTTCTCCTTTACAGTGAAGCTCCTTATCCAGGGAAGGTGTATAACTATAATAGGCGAGGGTACCTCCACCCTCCTAAAAAGTAACACCCTTAGAAAAATACCTCCACCAAGAAGATTTTTTTCTTTTTAAAACTAAAATTGAAAGCAGAGGGTCTCTAGGGATATCGATGATTATTAAAAGTCCAACCAAAAATGTAATATAATTGTTGGTTTAAAAAAACTACCCAAAATGAAGGATGCATTTTTTCATGGAGAGAACTTTTTAACAGTGCATGTGTGTAAGTGTTTGTTTGTTGGCACACACATAGTGGATGTGTTCACTTTATGTTCACTATAGTCATTCTCTTGTAATTTATGCACTCATTGTTTTAATCAACATCTACATTGTGAACACACTGCAATAGTGGTTTTACATTGCAAAATAACACAAAATTTTGACATTCCTAGACTTATTTTGTAATGTTATAATGATGTTATCTATAATCTTAGAAATGGTTTTATATGATGAACAAAGTATATTGAACTTCAAATCATGAACTATTATTCTACTTTCATCAAATTGTGCTTTTCATTCAAATAATTAAAAGTTAAATTCATAATACAATAGCTTTATGGATTTGATTTAAAAAAGAAGATTAGTAAACCAATTTAAATTATAAGGCTTTTCTAAAATGGCTATAATAGAAGACACAAACTTGAAAGTATATTGTATATTTTTATGATTTATGTCGACTAAATTATGAAAATGGTGTTAAATGACATAGTATAGATTTGAAGAAAATAAAGTCAACTAACTAATATTTGCGTTTTTGTTATGATAATCATCAAATTTTAATACAAGAAACATGTATTTATAAAATTACTATGCTTGTAATATTATCACAAAAAGTGGAATGGACATTTATCGTATTTCAGACAGCTTTCCAAGGATATTAAAATGAAAAATGAAGGTCAAAGCTATCAAAATTCGTTTTAATTCTATAATTTTTATTTTAACATCTGCGGAAAACTGTCTGTAATACGGTGCTAAACATGATTTTTCATTATGGCTGAAAACCGGTTCTATTCCAGCGGATATTACTCAATTTCCAAGCTATACAGGAAAAAAAAATTATGAAGATAAATCTAAAATAAATTTGAATTATCTTTTAGATATGTTTTGTTTTTGAAGAAGAAAAAAGGTATTATAAAGTGCATTCACTCTCATATTGGCAATATTTTTTACTTCCTAGGTACTTAGAGATAAATATTAGGAAAAAAATTATTAGAAAAAATTCCTAAGATTATCTTTAATACAAAGTAGAACAAATCTGTCTGTTTGTACCAAAGGATCTCGTTAACCGCTGAACCGATATTGTTCTCCTTTACAGTAAAGCTTCTTATAGGTCCTGGGAAGGTTTCAAACTATTTTTGGGGAGTGTGTCTTCACCCCCCTCACCCCCAAAAACAAAAATTTGAAATGGGATGAGGTCTACTTTTCCCCCTCCAACCTTAAGTGCCCCTAGAGGCATTTAAGGGCGTAGCCGCTAGTTTTTAATACAAAGTAGAACAAATCTGTCTGTTTGTACCAAAGGATCTCGCTAACCGCTGAACCGATCGGGTTCTCCTAAACAGGGTAGCTTTTCATAGTATTCGGAAAGGTTTATAACTATTTTGGGGGAGTTTACCACCACCCTTCTAAGAGAAATCACAAAAAGATCCAAAAAATGTTTTTACGTAGAGACTTGAACGCAACATAGACAATTAAAGACAACCTTTAAAATGCCACTAGAGGCCTCTAGGGGCTAAGCCGCTAGTATATATAAAAGAGAGTAAAAAGTCAAAGAACAATGCTAGATTATCCTTAAAATGGGGTTTTCTGTATGAAGCTTAAGATATCAATAACAACTGAACCTACATAATTGGGATTTCTATTTTAGTTAAGCTTCACATATGTTCTGTTTTTTGGCAATTTCATATTTATATCTTTGGATGGTTTTAAGCTATCTTCTAGCCTCAATATGCCCCAAGATGCTAGGGGCGTAGCTGCTAGTGTGTATTAAAGGTCAACTTAACTATTGATTAGTTTGACTTGTATCAATACTAAAAACCTATAAAATTGGAATTAAAAGTAAAATAGAAAGAACAATTCTTTTGCTGTAAACTATCTTTTATTCAGATTATTTGTCATTTCCTGTTTTTTTTCTACCTCATGCATTGTTTTATCATATGCTTCTATAATACAGCAAGCATGACAACATCCATAAAAGTGAAGCCTGAAACGAGATAGCAAACTAACATTAACACTTGTAAAGTGTTAGAACTGATTTTGAAGAATTTAAATAAAAGTGTAAACAAAATTGTAATTGAATTTGTTTCCAAACTAAACAAATGCAGGATACTGTTTAAGACTATACTTACACTTTTAAGGACTTGATTACCATATGCTACAGGGGCCGTTGGATGTACATATGAACAATAAATGTATAGATGTATAACCCAGACAACTACTTGGCCTGAGTGGTGGAGACCCTTTTCGTCTGCTAGCAAATTGCTTTCTATTCTTTTGTAGGGACTCGGCTGTGTTTATATTTCCGACGCTATTAGCTTATTTCAAAGATTCAATACAAAATTCTTTTACTTCTATTTTAATATGCTTCAATAGTATGCGGATGTCAATTTGACCATTAAAAAGTCAAGTATCACTAGTTTAAAATTTCACAATTTTAAGAGAAAATCTTACAACAGTTTTATTTTAAAAAATAATAGTTTGGGTTATAATCTTTTTTAAAAATTAGAATGATGTTGACAATTTAAAATTAGCTGTTTTTTTTTAACAACTTTCAACAATATTTCTAGAAAAGGCCTATCTTACACACACTTTAGGTTTTTGTCAACAAAAATGCAAAATCTTTTTTCTCATATAAAAAGTACATTTGCTGTTGAAGATAAAAGAAACCATATTTTAGAAAAAAAAGATAATTTAGTTGAATAAATCATTGGTTGTAATATTATTTAATAATGATATATTATAAAAGGTAATTTTATTACTAAATTGAAATCATAAACTAACCCCCCCCCCCCTTTAAATTTTGCATTTCCTATTCTTCCCAAAAAGCTAGACCGCTTTTTCTGAAATTTTTTTTTCTTTTGGAGAGTGGTTGGGGGGGGGGGGGGACAACATCTACTCAAAGCTCCTATTGATATCTAATTCGCCTTAGCACTAGCAGCTACGCCTAGTTTAAAAAAGAAAATTAAAAATTAGTTGAGGGGGGGGGGGTTAATTTTTTTATAGAGGCACCCTCCTCCAAAACAGCTATAAACCAACGCTGTAAATGAGAACCAAATAATTTCAGCGTTTAGCGAGATCATTTGGTACAGACTGACAGGTAGACATCCTGTTACTGTATATATCCTTTAAAAATCTTTTAACATTCTATTGTCATAAAAGAAGTGAAAGAAGTTGAGAAGCTACTTATTGCTGCGCTACTAATGTGTCTGCTTATCCTTGTTGAATATTGAAGTTGAGCAAATAAATTTCCATTTGTTTATAGTGTAGAATTCAGGGATCTAAAGGGATAAGAAAATAACCAACAAATCCCCAATGATAATCCACAAAAGTACCCCTTTTGTGGATTACAATTAGTTGTTAAAAAATTTGGATAATTAACCAACTAATTAAAATTTAAGGTTGTTAAGCCAACGAATAAGAAATCGCTATTATTAAACTTAGGGGACTAGTGTAATAAACAACCTAATGTCCCCTCCCTCCCTGGTAGAATGGGAGTGTGCGAGCACAGAGAAAAAGGGTTCGAGTCCTGTGTGTTTGTTTTTATTAAAATATATGAAAACAATATACATGCAATGTCAGGCACGTGACATTAGCAGTATAAAATGGGGGAATGCTTTGAATCATAATCGGTTGGTTCTTATTATCATTCATATCCTAGATAAACTTAAGACGTGTGTTTTTTCTAGAGATATAGAGGGGGCAATGGGCTGTTTATTACACTAGTCCCCAAAGTTTTATCATAACGTTTTCTTATTTGTTTGCTTAACAACTTTGGTTGGCTCATTAAGTTGAGGAGTACTTTTTTGAATCACCATTAAGAATGTACATCAATTTATCGTCCATTGTCTTATCCGTTTACACTTTACTAATCTTTTTTTTTTCTAAAATATTTATTAATTATTTGATTTATTTATCTATACTTTTATCCTATTTATTTTTGGTATATATACACCATATAAAATATATGTATATACAAATTTTAAACACACATACCATTTTTGTAAAAAGAAAGAAAATATAAAAATTTTCACTGTTTATTACAGCTATTTGAAAAAATTCTTATCTTGTTTACCATATAAATAGTTTTAATTAAGACGAAAAATTTATTTAAAGAGTTCATTGCTAATTAATCAATAAAAAAAACTGTAAGAAGCTAAGTAGATGACTTTTAACCCTTAACAGTCGGGCCCCTTGCCGCACCTTAATCGGTCGGGGGGGGGGGGGGGCTAGAGGGCTAAATTTTTTTTGCAAGTCTCTGTTTGATAATGAATTTCCGACCTTAGGTAAGTCAAAGTCAATTTTCGCTTCCTTCGCCCTTTTATTTAACAACCTTTATGTTTAGGTCCTTTTTTTACTTAAAATTTCAAACGGCTGTAAATTTCCTATTTTTGAAGCTAGAAGAACAATTTTTTTGCAGAAAATGTTTATCATTATGTAAATTTTATATTATAAATATCAAATATAAATTTCAGCGGCCGCAGCTGTACTTGGCGGCGGCGGATCTTTATGAAATTTTAATACGTTATACAGACATGTAATAAAAGCTTAAGTTTAAAATTTGACGTCTCTAAATAAAAAAATTTAGGCCACAGGAGCCGTCTAAAGATTTCTGGAGAATAAAGATCATTACTGGAACACCTATATTTCATACTAGAAATGCCTGGATGTACCATCCAGGTATAGATAAATTAGTGAAAATTATTGTTTCCTTCTGTTATAATACATTATTGGTATTGCATCTTATAGCTATTCTTTCATAGCGTAGTAGTATAATATGAGAGAATGGGGTACGAAGATCAGTGGTTCAATTCTTGTTGTTAGAATAAACATTTTTTATTTCCTTTAAAAAAAATTTAATTTTTTATTAAATAAATAGAATAAAACTAAAACTTATTTTGAAAAGTCACTTAAAATCTTTTAAAAAGCAATTTAAAAAAAAAATGTTGCCAAGCCTCGAACCGACTTCCTTGGCCCTAAATATTCTAAAGAATATTTCTTTTTATGACATTGTAAACAATATCAGTAATTAATAAAATAAAACTAATTTTGAAGTCCCTTAATATCTTTGAAAAGGTAATTAAAAAAAATTATCGCCAAGCCTCGAACCGACTTCCATGGCCCTAAATATTTTAAAGAATACTTTATAGTAATTGTTTAAATTAAGTAATTATTTAAGCTTTCCTCTTTAGCTCAGTGGATAAGTTTTATTGTTAATATTTTATCCAAGCAGTCTGAAGCACCTAAGATCGAAACCACTTTGGGTATTTAAAAAATATTTTTATCTTTATAGAGAGAGAGAAAGAGAAAGAAAGATATTGTTGTGTGGAGGGGGGGGGGGGTAATTTTTTCCCAGAACGATTTCTCTTGGGTGGGTGGTGTTACCCTCTTCCAAAATAGTTAGAAACCTTCCCAGAACCTATGATAAGCTACCCTGTAAAGGAGAACCATATGGGTTCAGGGGTTAGCGAGATCCTTTGTCACAAACAAACAGACAGACAAATAAACATTCTGTTACTTTATTATATGGATGATAGCTTTAATAGTTTATTATACATGCGGGCAATAGAACTGGAATTCTTGATAAGTTACGTGGGGGGTTTTGAACCGGCGACCTATAAGCTTTGAGGGATACTTAATATTATAGGAGGAAAGAGAGAGAGAGAGAGAGAGAGAGAGAGAGAGAGAGAGAGAGAAATTCGTAGGTTGCGTAATTTTCAATCATCAGCGACCGTTTAAACGGATATAAAAATCAAAAATTTATAAAGTAACAGGATATTTGTCTGTGTGTTTGTATTTTTGGAGGGTAGGGCGAGTAATATAATATGTAATAGTTATTTAAAGCATCGTATTATTAACTATTATTATATAACACTGGCTTTAATCTGAAATGATTGTGCATTTTTATATTCATAGAAAACTGGATATAATAAGATGTTAAATATATTTTTCAGTCTGTTATGTTAAACAAAAAAAATTTTTAAAATTAATGTCCCTGCCTGGAGTCGATCTTGGATAACCACGACCTTAGCCTTACAACGTACCCCTATGCCACAAAACCGCATTAATATCAAACAAAAATTTGTCATTTTTTTACAACCCAAAACAAAATTAATAATGGGGCTTCTTTTTCTTCCATTGTTCTTTCCTTGAACTTTCCTTGAATATTAATATTTTTCTTCCATTGTCTTTTACCCTACTATTAATCTTTTTCTTCCATTTTCCAATCCCCGACTATTAATCTCTGAATATTATAAGAGGGGATAGAAATTGAAATTATTATAATAGCTAAAACTATTACGCCGATATTAAATTACACCAAATTTTTGTTAAAAATATTGTTATAAGAGCTAAAAAAAACGTTCTGCCGACATTTAAATACTCTTTTGTTTTAATTTAAATTATTCTAATAATTTTTACAAAGACGACATTAAATAGGTATAATTTTTAAACATGTTGATTGTTGAATCAATACCCCATCATGTGTAATTTCTTGCCGCGTCAAATTTTTAAAAATTAAGACATAAATTTTTTTTATACATTGTCTAATTTTAGCAATAAATCTTAATGTTTTCCATAGCTCAGTGGGAAAGTGGTGGTGACGGGTTATCATGGTTGAGCGTTCAATTCCCGGATTTCATTCGTTTTTTTTTCAGTTCGTTTCCTTGTCTACCTTGAATGCGAGTTCAAGACTTACGAAAAACAAATTTAAAAAAAATAGCTTTTTGATATTTTAAGTGACTGTTAATACAATGTAAATAAGTAAACTTTTACCAAATACCTATTACTTATTATATCAGAGAGTGAAAATGATATTTAGTGTTTGGGTAGTTTCGAACTGACAACCTTCCGACTTGAATCGAAGTTAAACAAAAAAATATTTAAATTAGTTTTAGTTAAAAATTTATAGATCAATCGCAGAGATTTGAACACACAATGTTTCCGTTAATAAGCAAGTACGATAACCACATTACCAAGAATGCCAGTATAAATGTGTAAAATTAATTACAATAGTGGTGGGGGGGGGGGGAGGAGGGGTTTACTGAACCGGCATCATATGGCCTTTGTAGTTTAGCGAGGAGAGATAGATTGATAGATAAAAAAATCATGGAGGTTTCGTGAATTTCATTTTGGGAGGTGGGGGGAGACATAAGGAGGAAATAGGGAAGGAAGAACATATGAAGTGGGATGGATTTATAATAATAGTATAGTTTTTTTTACAAAAACTTAATTTTCTCACAAATCATGAGTTATTTTTTATAATAGAAATGATGCAATTTATAATAATAAAACATTTTTTGAATAATAAAAGTCGGATAGTCACGGAGGTTTCATGAATATGCCAGAATGTAAAGTAGGGAAGTTTTGTGAGAAAAAAATCACCAAACCTCCAAATTTTTTTATGAAATAAAAACTACGAGGTTTCGTGAATAATACTTTTTTTACTACATTTTCTTTTTTACATTCATTCTTTGAAGTTTCGTGTAGCTTATATATAGAACGCGAGTCTTCTTATTCGGTTAACCCGGGTTCGAATCTTCTCCGAGAGGGGTGGGCTTTTTATCGATGTTAAAAATTGGAAGATTTCATTAAATAAAAGTTGTCGCAAATATAGGTATTAAATGAGGATGTACTACTAGAGGATATTTTAGTATTTTGGTAAGATAAAATGCTATGTTTAAGTAAAAGAAATATTTTTGCTCTTTACCTGGATGACCCTGCCAGGTTTGCTGGCATCCTGTGCCCGTCAGGATGGAGATATTAAAAAATTCTAACTCTCAGTTATGTGTCATACCCATACTTAAAAAGTCACACAGTTTGGACTCTTTATCTTTCACACACAGAAAATGAGATAGAAAAAAACGGAGGTGGGGCGTTCAACGCCCCTCTACCGACCGTTATGGATGGCTATAAATATAGAGTAGCCTTGTTAATACAAAATCTAATGATACTTGACCTACATATATAAAAAAACATCTAGACCTATAAAAATGATTGTATTTTATTGTTGTGTATATCAATATATATATTTTCTTCATTACTCCCATTAGAATATCTTATCATAAAAAAGTAATCCCATCTCCTAAAGTTATATAAAAATTAACTGATTTTGGTTGGTTGATTTTTTACTGCATTTCTTCAGTATAATAGCAATGCACTAATAAAATTTAAGACTTCTATATGTGTTTTTTTGTATTTTGTATTGTATTTTGTAATTGTTCTGGGCCATTCCTTGCGAAGTATAATGTTTAAGTCTTAGTTAGTGCTTCTTTAATCTTGCTGCTTAGAATACTATACTCCATAGAATTGTTGGCTGACGGGTGGTTTAATATCACGTAGAATGGGGACATTGGGCTTTTCATTACACTAGTCTCCAAAGTCTTATAATAACGTATTCTAATTCCTTGGCTTAACAACCTAGGGAACTTTTATAGAATTTTTATTAGTTGGTTACTTTAGTTGAGTGTCCAAAGATTTTAACCACTAATTGTAATCTACAGAAGGGGTATTTTTGTGTATCATTATTGGGGGTGTACATCATTTTCTTGGCCATTGTCCTAACCCTTTGAATACCTGCAATATAATACTCTGCCTTCTTGCCAATATAAAAAGGTTATAAACAAAGAAATGTCTTTCCTTGTTTTGCGAATATTAATATCAATATGTTCAGTACATGTATTTATTCATTAGAGTGTATCAAATAATTTCAAGCATTTCAGATCTTGTAATTAATATTTTTTCCTCAAATTATATATGAACTAGTTTTATAAATGTTATTATTTTTATTCAACTCAAATATTGGTAGCTGTTAAAAAAAAAAAAAAAATCAACACGAAGCTCCAATAAATTCCTAGCGTAAACTACCAATTTTATAGATATTAACAAACATAAAAACACCCAACTAAATACTAAATTATAAATTCACTAAAAATAATGCAGTCTATTCTATTAGACAACAGACATATCTATAAAGTGTAAAGGCACTCAATATCTGTTATACGAATCGATATCTTATTACTTGGATGTTGCACCAAATTTTCTTGTACTTTGATAAAGGGATGGTTACAAATGGCTAAAATAAAGACACACAACATCCACCCTCTTCACTCTATCCCCTCCCCTCCTACTGGATGAACAAAACTAACCAATAAATGAGGTCCGTATTTGCAAGCTAAATTGACGACAAATTTTCCCATGTAAATATATGCACGTATATCCTATATCCATTGTTATAGGAAGTAATACACAATTATCAATGTTAGGATGCCAAACTAGCATTATTAAGTATAGCATACATGTACTTGAAGCAGGTACAAGGACAATTATAGCCATAAACTACAAAACGTAGAGCATTGAAGATGTAAAAGTATGTTATACTTACAATAAAAACAGGATGTCTGTCTGTGTGTGTAACGAAAGATCTGGCTAAACAATTAACTTATGGTCCAGGGAAGGTTATAAATATTTCTCGTATTCATTCGAATCCGGTGGATAGGAACCGGTTCTCATCCATACGAAAAAACTATGTCTAGCATCGTATTATATCCAGCTTTCTACGAATATAAAAATGTACAATCATAAAATTAAAACTAGTTTTTTAGCCCCGAGGTGCAGAAGGTGTACATTCTTTATCCGCGGAAAGCTGTTTATAATACGAGGCGAGAAATAACTATTATAGACGGAAAACTTCACCCCCTCAAGAAAAATCTCGCATAGACAAAAATATTCTCCATATGGAAAATTTGAAAGTGAAGTAACAGTTCACATTATTAACTGTCGTTTCTGGTAATGTAATAACAGAGTTCATATTACTTTTTTGGGGGGGGAAGGGGCGAAAAATATTAGGAATTTTTAAAATTTTGGGTTAAATTCTGCTGCATGATATTTAAATATTATTAGTATACAATCTTTTATTGCATTTTTTCGATAAAAAGCAGTACAAAAAAAACGTTATGTTTCAACCAACTTAAACAAAAACGTGTTTTTATACTACATATTTAGTGCTCAATTGCAACACTATGCATTTTTATGAATAAATAATGAATAAATGTAAAAAAAGAGCCAAAAAACATTCTTCTATTATTAATCATGTATAATAAATAAGAATTAGTCTATATGAAAAATGAGGTGCCGGCCCAAAAAACATTATTTTGATGGCAAATGAAAATATTGTAAATACAAAAAAACATATCCCATTATACATATGTTTTTTCTCAAGTTTAAGATTTTAATAACCGCTGATTTGATTTGATTTTCTATTAGCTTCACATAGGTCCTGTAATTTTTTTTTATATTTTATATTTACAGATTTAAAATTTTGTGATGATTCTATCTAAGCTATTTGTATAGCGCCTATATGCTAGGAACGTAGCCGCTAGTTAATCTTTAAAGCAAAAGCTTTAGTTAGCTCAGAGCTATACATCAATTACAGGCGCTTGTTTTGGCAGTTGTCCAGATTTACCTGCCATAAATGTACAAATAATTCTTTATACAATGCAAGAATAATTTGCAATTGAAATATTTAATGTTTTGTCATATTTACTCCATCTATAGAACTAAAACATTTCATTCATTAAAAAATAACAGATAAAAATAAAATATACCTTAAAATAGGAGTCTGATCTTTTAATAGGCCTTTTTAGACATGTACATACACTTTAGCATTATGGAATATTTATTTATCGCATCGTATTATAGACAGCTTTCTGCGGATATTAAAATGAAAAATTATAAGATTAAAACCACTTTTGTTGGTCCCAAAGGGCAAAATGCCCGGGCTATCAAAATGGTTTTAATTTTATGTTTTTTATTTTAATATTTGTAGAAAATTGTCAGTATAACGATATTATTAATTATTTTTCATTATGGCTGAGAACCGGTTCTACTCCAGGGGATACTAATCAGTTTCGAGGCCATGCTGGAATATAATTTCTCCATTTGCAGTGTAACTGATTATAACCTTGTCGCAAGACAAATTATAATTGATTAAGACACATTATACATACATATATTCTAACAAGACTTTAGACTTTCATTACACAAATAATAAAATACTGGTTCATATGTAATTGAAACATACAACATGAAACAAATGAAGTAGATGAATAAAAAAGGATTACAACATCCATAAAAGCGAAGCTTCAAAAAAGCTCTGTTATAGAAATCTTCATGCAAAGTTTATCATGATAGGACAATTCTAACCTGTCTAAATGAACGAAAAGAGCTAACCATACCGTACGGACCGACACTAATTATAGAAAAGCTCCGATTTTAAAAAGATCAACGCTTTAATGATAAAACAAAAATATAATCAGAAATAACACTTTTCTCTCTAATTATGGACGAATCTGGGATCTTGAATGGAGAACTCAATCGGTTAAGTGATTAACGAGATATAAATAAACAAAAAACCTAAATACTTCATCGAACAGAATTATAAAATTAGAATGTATAATAAGGAACCGTATATATTGCAACTTTTAATGAATACAAAAAAATACTTTTTTCTCTGTTGATTAACTGACACATAACTGAAGAACACAGTAAAAGTGTCGGACTGATTATGACGTAAAAAAATAGCCATGAGAGGCCATTATTGACCAATGGTAAAATTTATAGTGGCTTCTCATTGGCTAATTTTTTTTACCTCATAATCAGTCCGACACTTTTACTGTTTTTTTCATAACTGAACTATTTGTAAAAAGAAATATTATAATTTGTGTTAGTTTGACTTTACCAAAGCAGTCGACACACCAAACATGGTCCAATCTGTATTCTTGTTATATTTGCTTCAATAGATGTTAAAGAAGATAAACCCTTGAATACATGTTTAGCCAGTAATAAAGGGATCAAAACTAATTCTACAACGATACGACCTTAACGAAACGCTGAAAAGTGTCTTTTTGACATACATCCTATTTTATTAGATTAAGATTAATATCATGTTTCTAATTGTTTGGGATAAGATTCGAACTGTGTACTGCCACTTTAACTAGCTAATGATAAACAATCTTAAAAGTTCATAGGCCTTATTTGATTTGGGTGTTTAATTTTGTTGACAAGCATTAAAATATTTATTTTAATAAACTAGAAATTTTCTTCATGTTGCCTAGAGGTAGGATTTAACGCAAACACAATGTGCAAATTTTTAGTACTAGATTATCAAACAAAACAAAAAACATTATAAACATGTTGGTATCCTTTGTGTCCCTGTTAAAGTTTTGAGTCTGGATAAGCTCACATTGTTTTTGTTAATGGGAATTACTGCGGCAAAATCATGCACAGGGGATAGATAATAACAACTAAATTTTAAATCTAAAAAGTAACATGTATTGTTCCAAGCAATCATTTTTTTGGGAAGGTTTGTATTTGTCTTGTATTTTTTGATCGCTTCCTAAAGACTAAAAAGCTTCTAAGCACGTGTGAGGCAATTAAAATTCCTCAAGTTTTAAAGTGTTTAAATTTTTGTTATGTTTAATTAAAGTCAAAGATTAATTAGTCTACATGTAAAAAATACATTTTACTCTTAAAAAAATTTCAATTTTCATTTTTTAAAAGTACATCAATAAAAAACATACCTTATCCCTGAGAGCGTGTAGAAGCAACATATTTATTTTCATGCAGTCTTCCTATCTTAATATCTTATTAAGTCTACCAAAGTTTTGCTAAAACATTTATATTTTATAGGCAACGCATTTGTATCAGGCTGTTAGGATCTTTGGATTATGGAAAGAAAACGAACTAGCGGGTTTCTTCGTATTTTCACAGAAGCCTTTCTCCTATTTCTAGCCAATGCGGGGGGCTCTAATCCTACGGGGCAAATTTCCTAACCCTGCGTGGCAATCATTAACGTTTACCTAACCTGAAATAACCTATCAAAATCTCCTACTTTTTATATGTCTATATCATTTAAAACTTTAGATTTTCTAAACTTTGATCAGACAAACAAAATGTTAGGAAATTTATATTCTAAACTTACCTCATCAATGTTTGATTTTAGATTAACTTTTTTGTATAGGATAAAACATAGTTTTTAATAAAAAAGGGAAAAATTATGTCCAAAATAAACATAAAAATATATCAGGGTTCGTCATTCGCGACTAAGTTTAAAATTTAAACCCATAGAGAAAATAATAAAAGAGAGGAATCGAGGTATTTGAAGGATTAAAATAGGCAGTGGGCCTAGAGGCCTATATTGAGAAATTGCCGCGCTGAATTTTTAATGTTATTCCACCACTTTTCAAAATGGGAATATCTTAAAATTAAATGTAATTCCAAGACAATTATAGTTGCTGTTTGAAGCATACATCTGATTTTTATAGGATGATATAGAAATATTTTGAATTATCATCCATTCTGATGAATCCTAATGAAAGAATATAAAATTATCATTATTAATTTTTCATGACTTTGCTTCTGACTTTAATCATAACTCTCATTATTAGCTTATAAGATTTATATTGCAGTCTATCTAACTTTTATTTCTTAATAAATAAACGTTTTTACAAATTTAATATGAACATTTGATTGTAAATTATAATAATCAGTTTTTCAGTGCCATCTAGCTTTGGATATAAAACTAGAATATCAAAGCGTTCATCAATTTTTATTTTGCCTGTATTTTTCTTGTTTTGGATTTTTGTCACTAAAGGGCCAAACCCTGAGGGGTAAATAACAACACTTGAAAAAATTAGAAATATTGCAAAAACGAGTATTGTCTTAGAGAGAACATAGATAGCATTACAGATTATTCACTTATTTAGATTATTCGTTTATGAAATTTTTTATTTAATATTTAGCCTTAGTTTTAATGTATGTCTTTGAAGTAGACAACTAGCGAACCTGGTGGCTGAGAGCTAAACTATTAATTTTTTATTAGTAAACATTTTAAAGTTTTATCATGTTAATTAGATTTAAATATTACATTTAGGCTAATTTGAAAAAAAATAAATTTTTGATCATAAAAGGTGAACCCTCCTATTTTTAAACTAGGTGAAACATACTTTTCTGCTGCACTAAGACCGCCCACGGCTGTTTGTTTTTTAAGATTCTAAATCAAATTGTATTTTAAATATTTTCTTTAAATTTTTTTAAAACATAATAAATTACAGAAAAATAATAATAATTAATAAGATAAACTTTTTTTATGTTTTTTTACATATATAGAATAGGTTATGATTAAGATGCAAAAAGCCGCGGACGGTTTAGATAAATAGCAGACAAATTATTTTACTAGGGGGGAAGTAATATTTTACAATGAAATTGGGGTGAGTATTCATTCTCTTATCCTTTTTTTGTAAGCAGCCAAAACTGTGTGTATGCCCTTGCATGTAAAGACATATTTGTATTTATGATCCAATAAAATTATGCAGCAAACCCATAATCTATAAAATAGAAAGATTATATAAAATAAGATAGATAGATGGATAGTTAATCAGATTGATTTATTGATGGATAAATTGGTTGCTTGCTAGAAATATAAACTGCGAACCAAAAAAATAGGCAAATCTGAATTTGCAGAATAGCAGCTTTAATATTCATTTAGGATGATTATACTGTAAATATAAAATGTAGATGCATCTTTTGGTTACAAGTTTTCACTGTTATTTTTTTATTAATCAGCACCAATGAAGCACAAGATCTCAAAAACAGCATATTGGGTAAAAACTGGTGAACCAAAAAGATATGCAAATCCAAAACAAATTAAGGAAAAACGATTTTTTTTGCACTTTTCTCCTCTTTTAAAGATTAATTCTGATAAATTAACAATGTTTTAAGTGATTTATGCATTAATTATTATGAAATGTAGTATAAGGTAGAAATTAATGATTTTTTAAAATAAGAAATATTAGAAAAAAAGAAATTCGACCCTTATCACTTTAGAGGACAGTTGCTGACCTCCAGTCTTATGTATGAAGCTAAATACATATTAAAAATAATAATCACCTCCAAAAGTATACAAAAATGATTTTTAATGTGTTAAAAAAATCTATTTAAAATCTTGATTTTGAGGATGATGGCCTTTAAGATGCTCCTATGGGTAGTGATGGTGAGCCAAATGTTATCAAAGTGCATGACCATGATGACAACTTATATATTGAACTATGGTCCAATTTTTGTATTCATAGCAGCCTACAGCCAAGCAGTATTAAAAAAGAAAAAAATTGTAATTTTAATTACTCCATTGCATAACATTAACGAGTTCATAAGTAGAAGAGAAGGGGGGAAAAGTATAAGGAAAATTTAGCAAGCTTTGAAAAAAGGTGTCGAGAAAGACAAATTTCGTGAAATGGTGTTCTGTTTGGGTAAACTATGTATATGTGTACTTTCAGTTACTTACAAATGATTTAGTAAACTCCCAAAGCCTATACGTGTTTATACAACGTATTTTACAGTTTTATGTTACTCCCCCCATTACCCTCCAAAATCTAATCATAAACAATCATTTTCAGTTTTATGACAATCTGAAAATGATTAGATGCTTAAAAATGTAAAAATGTAAAAACTGTTTCTTATTTAGAAATGATAATATAAACTTATACTAATCTGGTCTCTAAAGCCACTCTTTTTCCCTTCATTCGTGGTTTATTTACTTAAAGGATTCAAAAACAGGGTTTGCAAGTTGATATTATTTTATCTTGTCTTTTTTATTTGTTACTTCTCTTAATGAATCAACAGCCAAACAAACATACAAACGGACGAAAAGAGGCTCAAGATATAAGATTGATTTTTACCATCATATCTATACATATCTAGATTTAATACAAAATTCATGAAACTAGGTAACTTTGATCGGTCATCATGACCGCTACAGTTGGAATTCTTTCCTTCCGGGTCACAAATTGTCCAACTTAAAAAGTCATCGAGTTTAGGGTTTGTATGTTGCATAGAAAAAATGTAGGTTCAATCTTATTTTTAGGTTTTAGTATAATATCCAAAATTTTGAGTTCTGGTTGCCTCGTACAGAAGTTCTGATACTGACAAATTAAGATTAATCACGCCGTACATGGGACACTTAGTCCAGGGACATAGGGAAACTCAATATTATACACTTTCTACGCTTGTAATGTCATAGAATACTACATAAGTTCTTAAATTGAGAAATTGAGTTTCATAACGCCAAATATGGAACACTTAGTCCTGGTACGAAGGGATACTAAAAATTCTAAAGTTGCTACGCTTGTAATGCCATGGAATAATGTACAGAAATTCTGATATTTAGAAACTAAGATTAATACCACTAAATATGTGACACTTAGTTCAGGGACGGAGGGAAACTCAATATTATAGAGTTTCTACGCTTGTAATGGCATACAATAATATATAGAAGTTCTTAAATTGAGTAATTGAGTTTCATAACCCAAAATATACAACACTTAGTCCAAAAACGTGGAGATACTCAATATTATAGAACTGTCACGTTTGTAATATTATTGTGAATATTATACAGAAATTCTGATATTAAGAAATTTATATTAATAACGCCAAATATTGGACACTTTGTCCAGGAAAGTAGGTATACACAATATTATAGAGTTGTTGTAATTATAATAAAGTAAAAGGATCTCAGTCTGTATGTCTGTATGTCTGTGTGTACCTCGTATCTCGTTAACTGCTGAACCGATTCGGTTATTCTTTACAGCGTAGCTTCTCATAGGTAATGGGAAGGTTTTTAAAGGGAGTGTTCCACCTCTTTGCGTGCCATTAGAGGCCTTTAGGGGCTTAGGGGCTAGCCGGTGATTATAATTATTGTATCATTTTAGATATTAGGATTAATAAAGTGAATACCAAAATAGATCAAACTTTTTATTCCTGAAAAATCAGAGATATAAACAATTTTTATTATAATTAATTCTAAATTAACTTTTTTGGTTTTTTCATAAATGTATAAATAAGTAAATTAGAAAAGAATGAAATACTTTTTGTAATAGTTTAGCTGACTCGTTAACAAATCTTTAGAAATCTTATTCTATATCCTAGTATAATAAGGAATGGTCTTTTTACACAGATTATATATGTGACTGTATATTGATTTATAGGGCTAATTTGCTCTCAGTAATATATAGTATGCATATATTATTATTGAAGGCAAAGTTGTTCTATAATCATGTTTGTCCTTCTGTCTAAATATTAATTGTTTTTCTCAGATAATATTTAATTATGAAATACATCCTTGTACTTTTTTTGGGTATAGTAATATTCATTAAAAATGTATTAATGTGCGTCAATCTATTCATGAATTAGCAAAATTAAACATTCAAAACATCACTAATGCAAGGGGTTAAACTTACATAGCTATAATAAGCCTAAAATAAAACAAAAACCTAAACAATCTAATTTTAAGAAAGGAACAAATCCTTGTTGATGCCAAAAATTAATCTTATATTGAGCATTTTTATTATGGATGTTAGCATTCTTGTTATACACATATATTATATGAGTATTAAGAAAAGATAAGGCATTCTATTAGGCTTAGCATTTATATATCATTTTGTATTTCTTTCCACATTATAGTTTGTGTCACTTAGACTTTAGCAGAACAGTTGACACAATTTTTTTTTACATTTTTTTTTTTGGGGGGGGGGAGGCTAAGAGACGCTGGGTATTAAGTAAGGTGACACCAAAAAGACAACCAACACTTTAATTTCACGACCTTAGTCTGAAAGTCCTAACTTTGCAATGTAATCAGTTGCACCTGTTTTGGGCAAAAGTATTCCCCCTTCTTTATCTATAAATGTTGTGCATCTGACATAGCAGCAGTAGAAACTATTTTACCATCTTTAGTTTGGATGCAGTGATGAGCCAAGACTCGATCCCATCACATGTTTAAATAATCCTATTGATTTTAAAAAAAAGTGTCAGTCCTTTATAAAAATCTAAAAATACAACTTTACAATTAATCTCTTCTCTTCAATTACTTAATGATTTATTTTAACAAAGTAGAAAGTCTTAAAACTTCTTACCGATTAAATTATTAAGTTGACAACCTAATATTTTACTTTTAGATGAGTGTTTGTTTGAAATATTTTGCAGAAACCTTGTTATATTTGTAGTACCCGATTCTAAAGTCATTTTATTACATTGCATTGACATAACAGAATACTTTTTAGCTATTTCAACCTAGAGCATTTGCATAAAGGGTAACTTCATGAAATGGTAAATAACCAAATAACGCTAGAGACTATTATGCAACTATGACCAACTTCGACAGGAATAAATTGTTATTTAAGGGTTGGTTGTCTATTGGGTGCTTTTTCATTATCACAACGTAGAGACAGACCTTTAAAGCTTTGCCCAATGCTCTTATACCATAACAATTACAGACATCAATCACTTGGATAGCACAACCTTTGTCATATGGTCCTAACTATCCATGAGTTGCTAATAGTTCTAAGACATGGCAGGTATTGTATTCATATTAACAACTTCAAAACACATATTTTTAATATCTTTTGATATGACAAGTTTGAACCAGATAACCGAACTCAAATAATAGACGCATTTTACAATAAATCCATGGGGTAGGTGAAACCAAACTGTGTTAATTAAATACCAAATATTTGCGGGAACAATATTAGATGTTTGAAATATTGATTGCCTATTGTTTATCTTTTGCCAATCTTGTAATTGGATGCATCAAATTGGCAGTGTCCTTCATTTCCTCACAAGATACAGGGCGAACCCCTCTTTGACATGTATTAGCATGTTATTGTTGACTTTTAGAGTGGTTAATTTGGTTCACTCCTGAAAATAAAGTGTTTCAAATTTGAATTTGAATGGTCAATTATAATTTATTATTTTAAACTTCTAAAATGGAATTAACAGCGGACATAAAGACCACCAACACTTTTTTTAACAATACTGTATGAACAGTGCGTTGCAAGTTAAAGAAAAAAAATTCTTAATTGTCTCAAGCAAGGATAGTTACATCCTAAAGTAGTAATATTTTTGAAATTATTAAGTGACAATAAGAAATTGAAATAGCAAGACGAAAGAGGGATAATTTTGTTAAATTACATTCTAATTTTAAAAAAAATATAATATAAAGGAGGAAATCCAGAACCTTGCAATGTAAATATTGGATTTTGCTAAAAAATCTGGTAAAATTAATATTGCAGCTTTAGAAAAAAATGAGCCTAAGGGGGATTGCATCCGGATGATTTATGCGTTGGGTGGCATGGAGGTAGAGAAAAAATACAGATAAACTAACCAACACTATTACTTTCCCCAATATTAAGATGTAACTTAGGGATAAGGAGTAATATTAGTTTTTAGCCAATGGCCTATCCCTGTATTAGAAGAAATATAAAGGTTAAATAAGCAGAGACTGGGTATATAAAAAATGAAGAAAAAAATGCAAAAAAGTTTTTAAAAGTTTGAGTGCTTATTTTTTTTTCTTCTTCATCCTATAATATTAAGTAGTGAGGATTTTTTGTCTAAAGCTTAAGATCTTGGAAAATGCTGGTCCGGATTGGTTGTGCTTTTCAGGGAATTTCTAAAAATGTCTTGAGGTGGGTTTAAGCTATTTTACTGAACTCCCCTTTCTAACCTAGTCGGAAAGGTATTAGTTTAAATAAAAAAACGACATTCTAATTTATTCCAAAATCTAACCTGTTTTCAGCCATAACCTCAAAAATGTAATATATAAAGTTTAGATTTTCACTTAAAATGACAGATTTGAACCCAAGACCTCGTTCATGAAAACATGCTTAATTACTGTATATGATGTGATTTTAAGAACATCTTTGCATGTTCTTGAGTGGAAAGAATAAAAAAGTTAAGGAAGAAAGTTTATTTTATGATGTAATATTATTGCACTAATTTTTTCTGCAAAGATTATGGTTTAGTTTACATATGTTTTTGTGTGTATATGTATATATCACTAGCGGTTACGCCCCTATATACCTCTAGAGGCCATTGAAGGAAAGGAGGAAGTCGACCCTCCACTTCTCATTTTAGTTCTAAAATGTAGAAAGAAAAAATATGAGAGGGGTATTTTATATTGGATAGTTTTTCTTGGGATAGTGAAAGTTCTCTCTCCACAAATAGATAAAAAGATCTGTCTGAACATATAATAGATTCACATAAAAGGAGAACCATATTGGTCCATTGGATAGCGTAATAGGTAAAATCACAAGATACAATCCTGTATTCATGCAGGAATTTTTAAAATTATGATGACCTCTTGGGGGCTTGTTGACGCTTCAGGTACAAGTACAAGAATATGTACAGTTGGAGCTTAAAGTCAAAGAACGTTTAAACAAAGAGTTGGTTGTTGCAGTATGTTTTGTCTCTTCAGTTTCATCATACTAATGCAATCCTTATAAAATAATAATTTTTACTTTAAACATGGAATATATGAGCTATAAAATGCTATTTTTCTAAAATTAATGAAAATGAATGTGATAAAAAGTTGGCAAGAATATTAATTCAGAATAAATTGTAGGCACTTTCCAGGAACAGGTGTCTGTAAATAGATATAATACAGATTATAGGTATCTTATCAATTAAGATGTTCGCCTGTTAGTCAAGTTTAATATGTTTTGGTAAGGTTGTGCTTATTTTAGATAAGGGCCCCTTCTTACTCCTAAGACATATCAACTTTGTAAAAAGTATACTTAAATTCTATGACTCTATGATAAAATTCTAGTATTGAAAGTGTGTCCTTTTACTATATCCTATATTTACTACAATTTCGTTTAGACTTAGAAATTAATGTTCTTCTTATTAAGTTCTGACACCCTACAAGAGTTATTGTGTACCCTTTCTTCTGATTTTAGAGCTTCGCTATTATGGGTATTGTCACCCTTGTTTTATAACAGGTTGATATACTGTTTAAATTTTGTTATTATAGGCTGTCCCAGATACAGCAGCATTGAAAGAACAGCAAAAATTGATCCAGGTTTCTTAACTTTTCAGCTAAAAAATTGGTTTAAACACAAGAAAAAGATAAAAAACGATTTGTTGGAAATTGTTTATCAAAAAAATTAAACACATACGAGTAAAAAATATTTATTCCAAAGTATTTAGCAGAATTGATTTAAATTTTACAAATTTGCAATTTTAACACATAAACAAAGTTTTGAAAAGATATTTCACATAAAGTTTACTAAATTCCGGTGCAGTTGAATCCATCCATTGAGCTTGTATTCGCAGAGCCTTTTCATTGCCTAAAATTTAAACAATTAATAAGATTAATGAATTACAGAACTGTTTCATAAAATATGGTATTTGGCAACTAATATAGAATAAAAGAATATCTTTATTTCCGGAAGGTAAAGTAAATTGATATTCTATTAAGTTCAGACATTCATAAAAATTTTATCAAATCTTGAACTTAAAAATGTACATTGGCAAAATATTATAACATTCTATGGATGGTCAAATGATTATAAAAATAGTTACTTAAATCAACATTGAACTTAGAACAAAATTCCAATCGCATATTCGATACATCCATAGCATGAACTTCCAGTACCAACGAGGTTTTCAGCACAAGCTTCTAGAGCATCCGTGCTTAAACCCGAAGAAACACATTGAGTGAGTATAGGTGCAAGGGTGGCAACACATGTAATAGCATCAAATACACCACAGCTTCTAGTGTTTTTGGGAAACCAGGCCTTCAGCTGCTGGCTAGTCAGGTTAGCTTCTCTGATATTACCAATCAAATCAGCATGGCTGTCAATGCTTTTTCGCATCCACATTGTCATTGTCTGATAAAATAGAGATATGCAATTTTGTACATGTATTTCTAGGCCCCTAAAGTAACTTTTTAGGTCAGCAGAAGAATGAAATTCGAAACAGTGTATTTTGAGTAACTCGTCTATTACACACCAACCCTAGGCATCAAGATAAAAAGTCAAACCCTCTTAAATTTAAGGGGGTAGTTATAAAATTTGTGCGCTTCCTTCATCATCAATTTATCAGTTGAAAAATCCTTTTTGCGACTTTGAGTATATTGATTATATAAGTGGTTGGACATCTAGGGGGTAAATACACCCCCAACCTTCAAATAACATCCCACTTATTGCTTGTCTTATACTTTGTTACAACAACTGGATTTTGGTGTAACGGGGAGTCAAAATTTTAAAGTTAAGTTAGCAAACCCCTTCTAACAAAAAACGCCACTGTATTGGATTCTTGACTATCTATAGTTCACAAATGTAAAAAAAAATTTTTATAACTTTTATCTCATACAAAGTAAATGATCTAATTTACAAAAGGTCTAACCCTACGTAAGGACTAATCCTTTAAATGGTCTTATGTTACAAAAGATCTACTTTGCAAAAGGTCTAATGCTACAGAAGGTCTAATGTTATACAAAGTCTAATGTTACAAAAGGTCGTATATTATAAAAGACCTAACCCTACAAAATATACTTATCATGGGTTAAGTTAGGTTATATGGCTTGGGTTAAGCGCCTTTGGCAGGGCTATTTTTTTTTAAATGTAATGAAATTATTTCAAGAATCTTTTCTTTGACAATTGGAATGTTTTTATGCAAAAATGTTAAATCATTTATTTAAAAAATTCTACATGTGATATTTTCCTTTATTGGTGTGTGATTTTTTTATTTATTTACATAAATTAATAAATCTATAAATATCTATATAACATTAGAATTAGATCTTTTGTAGTATTAGACCTTTTGTAAATTAGACCTTATGTAATTAGACCTTTTGCAAATCAGACCTTATGTAATTAGACCTTTTGTAAATTAGACCTTATGTAATTAGATATTTTGTAGCAACGCAAAGTAATGACCATTTAATTAATGTTGCTATTTAATGTATATGTTGTATGAAAAATACATAATTTTGATATAAATTCATACCCCAGTTAAGTTTGTTTGCTTGAATACATTTTCCAGTTCTGAAACCAAAGCCTATAATAGAAATACATGCATTATATTTATTATTATTATCAAATATTTTAATAAAATAAAAAGTTGAAATTACATTTTATATTAGCACCAAAGGCAACAAATGTTTTCGAGGGAAAAATTTTAATTTTTACTGTAATATTAAAAAAACTGTCAACATAACTATGTTCTGAAACTTTTCATTTTAAACATTAGCTTGTTCAGCTACTTTTAATATAAAAGATATAAATGACAATGTATATATATATAAAAGCTTTTTTGGCACATACCTCGTTTGTTTCTTGAAGTTTTTTCACTTGTTTGGTTAATTTCCTGATAGAATTGACATCACCTACACAGATAATTATTTAAGTAAATAGAAAAAATAAATTACAGCTTTTGCAGGAATAGTTCCATTCATTTAAAGTAATCATTGTGAATTTTACAAATGTTCAAGATTTGGTAATAAACAATAATCTTTAAAAATATAAACAAGCCTCAACTCAAAATTAAAACTTGTAAAAATTTACTCTGAAAAATGTTGATTTTTTAATGTGTTTTAGAAATATAATTCCAAACCTATCTCAAAACACAAATGAATTCCTAAAATTGCAAAATACAAGTTATACTGTTCATACAATTTTTGTCATTTTAGCTTAAAAGAAATAAAAAATTTGCTTTTCTACTTAAAAACAACTAAACGAAAACGAATATATTTTCAATTGAGTATTCAATCCAATCTACGGTAGAATATTTAGTCCTTATTTCAATGAGAGAAAATTCATAAAAAAATATTCTTTTTATCATTGACATTACATAACAGTCAATCAAATAAAATTAACTTTTAATTAATGCCACATAAGATCTAATTTACAAAAGGTTTAATCCTACAAATGGTCTAATATTGAAAAAGATCTATTTTACATATTTACTGTTTGATGTAAGGGTGGATATTTTTAAAGGAATAGGCCTTGAAACCTTTACGTTGGGTAGCCAGAACAGACTTTGGACAAACTGTCGGATGGAATTTTATTTTGTTATTTAGACTTTTGTAACATTAGACCTTTTGCAGCAACGCTGAAACATCAAGTTGAAAATAAGATTATTTGAAATTTTAATTGTCTTACTAGTAAGAAAAGTAGATCTAAAGAATATCATTAAATTTAAGTATTAAAGTATATGATCTAAAAGGAGATTTATAAACAATATTAAATATTACCTTGTGATGAAGAATCATCAAATCCAAGTATAAAAAGCACTATGAAACAAAGAAACATTTTCATGTTTGCCTAGATTTTTATTAGTTTAGCCTTCTGAAAATTTGAAAAGATATATATATTTTTTGACAATGAAAATGTATTCTTGGAAGCCTGCAGAAAATACACTGCTGTAACTGCCACAATAAGACCCAGTACCCTTGATTTGAAGCTTGCAGGCTCAACAAAAAAGTTATAATCATTTTAAAATTAATTTTTAAGAATTGGAAATTTTAAAATTTTATTAAACATGTTACTAAGCTGAAGGCACACCTGAAAACCACTTTTCAAATGATTAAAAAATAACGAAATAATTAAAAGTGACTTTTTAGCAGAAATCATTAAACAAACTCCATCAATATGTTCTCTTTTTTGAGAAGCTCAACATAGAAGAGACAGAAACAATGGATTCTGCTAGCCTGCTTGCATCAAAAACAATACAGTAAGTAAAGCCTGAACCACATTTAGCACCTATAGCAACACATCGTTCTTAGCCAACCTATAAAAACAACCAAAGCCACCAAATTTCAATTCAGCCACCCATCAGCTAACCAATAAGCCCCAGCCACCACACCAGAAGCCAAAATTAACAACAGCCACCATCAGCTACAGTCTCACAGTCTACAGTAGCAAAACCTACAGAAACATCAGCCAATTCCAATCAGTATTGGCAGCCCCTCAACTGGCTGCAAGTAAGAAGCAACACATTTTACTGCCCTTAACCAGTTTTAAAAAGAACAGTTTAACTAAATACAAACAAATATCTTGATATTTCAATCAGACACTGTTGACTTTTCTTCGTTCAACTATGATTTAATAAAACTACACAGGTGTTTATTTTTTCCTCACTTCTCTTTTCACTTCAAACAAAAATTAGCGTAGGGGTACTAAAGGGAAAGTGGGAAGTTGAATCATTTTCCTTTTAAATATAAATCAATTAGCAATAATTGGTATAACCACACTAGTATAAATAAAATTAAACGATTTGGCCGTGCAAATAATTGGCTTTAAATCTACAAATGTTTCTATATACACGTCAACTTGATAATTGCTCTTTGTTGCATTTTAAAATGAAGAATAATATTTGACCATGCGAATAAACAGATACAAAAAATAAATAAATCAAATCAATATATACATAGAGAAACTCTATAGTGATTAAAGGGAATGTGAATTTTGATCGGAGCATCCAGAAAGGTAACAACTTTCTCTAAAACAGCCATGATAACCCATGTAATAATGATTGTAATTGATCCTACCCTTGGTTATTTTCTAGGAAAGCGAAGCTTCTATATACAGGGTGGGCCACATAAATCCGGACTTTTTTCAAACGGCCATAGCACCAAAACTACTTGACCAATCAGGACGTTTGACCACACTATAAAAAGCTTAGGTAATTACCTTTAGGCCCATAAAAATTTTTGGAGGATGGAGGATGTGTACTCCGTGCTGGTAGTGCTTATGTTCAACATGGCAGATTCGAAATGAGCGCTAGTTTACCCTAGATTATCAATATAGGCCACTAAATCTGATCTCAGCCCATCTGTAGCTGAGATAGACTTATAAAACTTGCTGGAGATACTGTTAGATACTTAATGAAGGCACTAGAAAAAACTAAAGCTCTCTATCACATCTGGTTTGTCCGTAGTACTCCGGCAAAGTGAAACGTGGCAGATTTTAAGGTGACAAAAATGTCAATAATATTGAAAATTTCTTGGTTCTCGACTACATGGGCCCATTTGGAACCTTAAAAATCGTATTAGACTATGTGTTGCGATAATAACCATAGCTTAATCTTCATGCCATTTCCAAAAAGGTATAAAACGTTGTTCTAGCTTAACTGTGGCCAAAATAAGAGCCGCCGTGTCGAATGGTAGCTTGAAAGATGGGTATATTTGGATCCTGCGGTTACTCACGTCCCTAAGGAGATGTGGTCTCCCAGCAGCCCTGATCTTCATACAATTGACTTATTGGACTGGAGCGCCATTAAAGCACGAACTAATAGACGCGCCTATACCATAAAGACCTCCCTCATTGCCACTATCAAGGAGAACTTCGCCATCTTGGACAGGGACATGGTGACCAGGATCGGGGGCCAGTTTAGGGGGCGGGTAAAGGCGGTGATTGAGGCTAGCGGCGATTTTATTGAATAATCTAATAGTCATATACCTAGTTTACTTCCCAGTTTTTAAAATTCAATAAAATCTTTAAAATTGACGATTTTATGTTCATTTGTTTAAAAATAAGAAAAAGTCCGGATTTATCTGGCCCACCCTGTACTTTGGGTATAAACGTTTGATAGTCTTTTGGACTCTACCAAGACAAGAACTTGAGCGGTATCCAGCTGAACAGGATACCACAAATGCATCTTACCTGATAGCTATCTATTTGCCACGCTTTTATGTTCTGGGGTATAATGCATATCAAACAAGTTCTCGCTTTTAAATAGAAGCTCGAGAAGTTAACCCTTACAGATCGGGGGGGGGGGGGGGTCATATTGACCCACCCCTCTAGTTTTTTTAATGTCATTTTTTTTAGGTAAGAGTTGTGACTTCATGACTTTTTAAGTTTAGTAATTATACGTTTAGTAATTATACTGCAAGAGTTGATTTTATTAGGATATCTGGTCTGTGTCGGTCGTGGTGTCCGGTCAAAGTCGGTTAGGTAGCACCAAAATTAGAAAAAAATCTGAATAAATCTTAATTCTATGACATTTGTGTATAAGGTAGAAATCTAAATTTTTTTTGGTGAATACTTGGATATCAATGACCTTCTGAGAAAAGTGGTGTTATGACCGTTTGACCGCTCACTGACCGACTTTATGACCGATTTTTGTCCGGCTTTTATTACAGACATATATCATGAATATCATGGCTTTTATTACAGCTAGAACCCTATACAATTTTTTTGTAAATCCTTGAGCAACAATAAAAAGAAAAAATATTAATTGGCGCCGCCAACCGCCGTTTTACCACCGTAACCGCCGACAATGGCGGTTTCCGTTATTTGCCGTTATTCGGCGATGATCAGAAAAAGTAATTTTTTTGTTATGAAAAATAAAAGTTCGTCCTAAAATTTGGTCATCCTAGCTGCAAAATTGGCCGCTCTACAGCTGTTTTAAACTTTAGCGGCTGGCCGCTAAAAAGCGGTTAAGGAGCGGTCTGGCCGCTATGACTAGAAAAAGTAATTTTTTCTAAAAATACACATGAACCACCAGAAAAAGATTTTACGTCTTTATCTGTAACAGGAGCCGAGATAGAGGGGGGGGGTCAATATGACCCCCCCCCCCCAATCTATTAAGGTGGGAATAGGGGCCCGATCTGTAAGGGTTAACATTGTCATAAGAAAGTTAAAGCTATCAGAGTCAAACAGAGGCATAATTACTAATTCTTGAAAGCAATTGAATTTCTTTCTTTCATAAAGTAAAAGAATAACTCGTTTTAATTCTTTATTTTCCTTTAGAAAATATATTCCAGAATACATCTTTATTAACATATTTTTTTATGTTTAATTTATATTGTTGTATATGTGTGAGAAAAAAATAATACTCACCAATTATAATGTAGCGTTGCTATTTATTTGATACTATGATGTTTTTCTTAATACGATGCAAACAAATGTCATCTTACCGCAGGAATAGAATATTCAATATATTTAACTATTTAGCATTTTGTTCACTTTTTGATTTAATTTGAATTAATCATATGTGTGAATTATATATTAACTAGCTGCTCCGCCCCTAGCCTCTAGGGGCTTTGCCCTAAGAGGTTTGATCAACCTAATTTTTCATATTTTAGATTTAAAAAGAAAAAGTAAAAAAAAAATTTTTGGGGGGGGTTATTTTTTATTTTTGGGGGGGTTGGGGGTGTCCCACCCCCCAAGAAAATAGCTTAAAACCATCACAGGACCAGTAGGTATATTCCCTGAAGAGTAGAGCCCAATCGGTTCAGTGGTTACTGAGATCTTAAGCTTCAGACGGAGAGACAGACGGACAGACAGACAGACAGACATCGTTCTACTTTGTATTATAGATAATGTTTATTTTTCAGTTTAACATTTGTATAGTAATCTGAGATAATAAATGCTATGCAAAATTTCAATCAAATTGTTTGTCAATACTAAGCTTTAATTTATTGGATGTTAGCTTTTTCTATAAAAGGTCCGTGGTCAGATGCGTGAATCTGACATTTTTAACAACGAATATTGAGCTATGCAATGCTATTTTCTAAAATTAATGAAAATAAATGTGAGATAAAGTTGGCAAGAATATTAATTCAGAATAAATAGTAGGCACATATCACAGATAGAGATGGGAACAGGTTTTCCTGTATGGCTTTGAAACTGACTAACACCGTTGAATTAGAACCGTTTTTCAGCTAAACGGAAAAATCATATATCGTATCGTATCATATCCAGTTTTCTACGAATATATAAATGTTCATTCATAATATTAGAGCCAGTTTTGATAGCCCGTGACTTCGGCATCTGAGGGGTAGCAAAACCTTTTAATCTTATGATTGTACATTTAATGAATTTAACATCCACAGAAAACTGTTTATAATACAATATGATAAACACTATTCCAGTATAGCTTCAAAACTGATTAATATCTGCAGGATTAGAATGGGTTCTCAGCCATACTGAAAACTCATGTATAACAAAAAAATTTAATAGCAGTTTTAATCTTATCATTTTTTAAAAATTTTATATCCGCGAAAAGCTGTGCATATTACGGTACGATAAAACACTATTCTAATAAAATTAGAAATCTACCAAAAATCAGAATGTCATGTCTGTTAGTAACGAAAGATTAGACTGTAACGTTTGATTTAATTGCTCCTCTTGTCAGTGAAGCTTTTTTTAAATTGCCCCAATAAATCTATGGGGGGAATTCCTTTTATCTTTAAAAAATAAGTCTTTCTTTCTGTACTGTCATATTCTGTACAATGCAAATCTTAAATATACATTATACATATGTTGCATGTTTATGTACATTAGTTTCTAGATTTCAATATGCAATTGGCAAGATTAAACAAATATCACTTCATGTAGCTAAGGTTAAAGTATGATGAATGATTTTATCATTTTATTATCATTTTAAACAAGAACAATTTTATCCATAAGTAGCACAGCAACAAGAAAGATAAAACAAACCAGTAAACTGTGATTTTGAGAAGAAAAAAAATTACGCCAAGATTTTCAATAATTAGGGTCAATTCGTCCTTTTAAGTGGAACAGATTTACAAGGAAATTTAGCTTAGACTTCTAGATATTAGTAACATTAAATTTAACATACTTTATACAATGTTCGTTTGTTTATCTGATTAGCTGTACCTTGGTTTTATAGAAGTTGTCATTCTTGTTTTAGCATTATGATGATATGGAATTTAAAACTAATATACCAATGTAGTTAGATAAATGTTTCTGCTATTCAAAACTAACTATATTGTGAGTAGGTTATTACATTCATTCTAAATGTCTTCAAGAGCCTCGCTTTATGAATGTTGCTATCCTTGTTGAAATATTTAAAAGCAGTGGTGATGAATAATAGCCACAATGCACAATGCACACCAATCAAATTTACCAACCAAAATTTTGCGCTAAAATTCCAATGGACCCAATACACAGTAGTGATAGATTCATGTATCTAGGGAAAGGTAAGTAAGCTTTATATTGAATTTTGGCTAAGGTTTCAATGGACCAAATACACAGTAGTGATAAATTCAGGGAGCTAGGGACAGCTAGGTAAATAATATCTATATATATGATTTTACTCTTAATCCCAATTGACACAATACACAGTAGTAGTAAATTAATTCAGGGTGGAAGGGAAATATAAATAAGATTTGTATGTTAAATTTAATGCTAAAATTTCAATGGACCCAATACACAGTAGTGAAAAATTCATGTATCTATGGAAAGGTAAGTAAGCTTTATATGGAATTTTTGGCTAAATTTTCAATGGGCCCAATACACAGTAGTAATAAATTCAGGGTGCAAGGGAAATGTAGACAAGTTTAATAGATAAAATTTTCGCCAAGATTTCAATGGATGATATACACAGTAGTGATAAATTCAGGGGAAAATTGACAGGTATTTATGATCAAGTTAAAAAAAAAACAAATAGATTAATCTAAAGTCTTTTTAGCGATCATTAATAGAAACATTTAGCTCATGCTTTGTTTTCTGTTGCCGAACAATTTTTATTTCTTTCAAACAATATTTTTAAAGTCAATGCGATTGCCCAGACAACCAACTGACAAGTAAAAGATAGCTTGGATTTATTGAGTTTTTTCTTTTTCTTTACTATTATTTGTGCTCATTAAATATGTTACTAGTTGAAATAAATTGAGTTTAATACTCTCTGTATTCATTAAAAAAAACCATAAGTCTTTTTACGGCCAAGAAAGATGTAAGTATCAAATTATATTAGACAAAATTACCCCTTTCTGTAGATTAAGATAAATGGTTGACAAGTTAGGATACTTGTAATGTGAAACCATCCAAGCAAATTTCCAGAAAAGTGTCCAAACTTTTTGAGTCAACGAATAAGTTAAAGTAGTTACACAATTTTGGGTACCAGTGTGATTTACAGTTCCAGTTCGTTTATACCTGACATGAAGCCACACACAGATGCCAATGTACACCTAGGCTTTCATAGTAAATTGTTTTATGCTAAGTGGCTAGGCTTCCCTTTCATATCAAACATGAAAGTAGGAGGTTTGTGTGTGAGTGTGTGTGTGTATGTATGGATATGTGTGTGTGTGTGTGTGTATGTATGGATATGTGTGTGTGTGTGTGTGTATGTGTGGATATGTGTGTGTGTATGTGTGGATATGTGTGTGTGTGTGTGGGTGAGGTAGTTGGTATTTAGTAACAATAAAGATATTAGAAGAAAGAAACAAAGTTTAAGTTTGTACATAGTCTTTAGCTGTATAATAAAACTATTAGAAAATTCGAGATTTAAACCAAAGTTTTACTTTTTTGTATTGTAGGCCACTACAAATTGTATAGGCTTTATTTTAAGATATGTTTTAAATTTTGTAATGATAATGCAATTCAATATTTTTATATTAATCTTTTATGAAAAATGTATGATTTAAAATGTATTAATTCAATATTCATATTTTTATTGTGCTTTTTATTCTAAAGTTGCTACTTTCTCTATACATTGTATCTTTATATAAATTTACTGCAGTGTTGTGTAGACAAGGTATAAACATTTAAGACAGTAAAGTCAAATAAACTAAATATCTTGAGGTGGAAAACAGGGACCTGAAGGGATAAGACAATGGTAGATATATTCATTTACATCCCCTATGATGATACACAAAATTACCCTTTCTGTAGCATACAATTAGTAGTTAAAATGATTGACACTCAACTTAATGAACCAACCAATCAAAACTTATTAAATTCCTCCAAAGTTGTAAAGCAAATGAATAATAAAATGATCTTATAAACTCTGGGAACTAGTGTAATAAAGAGCCCAATATCTCCTCCCTCCCTGGGTGGAAAAGGATTTGTTTACAACATTGTACAATGGAAGGGTTAGAAAACTTTAGATTTAAATTCAAACTGACATAAAGTAATAGATTTATTATTACTTGGATCATATGCCAGATTATTGGTTCCAGAATAAACGCAGGAGTCCCAAACATCGGAGTAGATAAACGCAGAAGTGTTTATAAATTTAATTAAGTATTTCTATACAGTTTAGGTTAGGTTAAGATATAAATTTACAAATAAATTCCCCGCAGGGGATATGCATTTAAAATCATATAAAATAGTTTAAAATAGGTTAGGTTAAGTTTCCACTCCGACGTTTGGGACTCCTACGTTTGTCCCAGGACCAGATTATTATGTACTCTAAGAAAGTTAATCTTGTACATGGCTAAAATAATCATCCACTTATCCATCACTTTACCCTTTCCCCTCTCTCCTACTGGATGAACAAACTTACCAATAAGTGATGTCCATGTTTCGTACCCTAAATTGACAACAATCCAAGTATATTTCTCTTCCATTCATAAATATATATGAAATTTGATGAATTTCTAAACAATAGAAGGTTAAGTGATTATCATAATGTAACTTTATTACTTTTTTTAGTTGACAAACCTACAGTTCTATCGACAAATAACTATTTTATCGACTATATGGCAATGAAATATAATTGTAATTTTTGTTTAAAGTATATAACCTATATAAAGTACATAATATAAATAATGCAGTAAATATGCAATAATCAAATTGATTCAAATTAGATTACTTTCTCTATCTTGCTTAAGAATCATATATTTTTGGTATTAAAAAAAAATACAGGGAAAAAATAGGGATTTAAAGAGATAAGACATTGGCCAGTAAGTTAATGATTACACACAAAATGACCTCTTATATGTATATTTCAAAATTAGTGGTTGAAACATTTTACAAGTCGACGATAGACAAGAGCATCATATAAAATTAATTGTGATATGGCAATATAATATTTTGAAAAGTTCTTGTATTTACATTATTATATTATACTATAAAAGTATAGATTATGACTTCAATACTGTGTGCTTAAGCAGGTTTTTTTTATTTTTAATGGTTTAGTTTTTCTACTTCACCAAGAATCATATTACTGTTAAGATCTAAGTATTTAAAGTCTGTCTGTTCATATTCTACTCAGTTCCATGACTAATAAGTATAAAAATGAATTAGAGATTACTTTGATATATTTATTTACAAAATATAATAAAAAAATATAAATTTTACAAGTTCTATTTTTCTGTCCTTTAAAGAAATGTACAATGAGATTGAACCTAAATACTCAAATAAAAGAACTATATAACTATTTTCAGACTTCCAAATATTCTTTAACCTCCATTAATATTTTAATTTTCAAACTAGTGAGTTTTAAAAGAAGTAAATTGAGCAATTTTATAATAATTATGTAACCAAAACTAAGATCTTAAATACAATAAGCCACTGATGACCCCCAACTGTTATATATACATGTAGCAAAAGTTTTCACTGTAAACTTTTAAATCATCTGTGCGTGAGAGAAGGAGTAGGAACAAAGGTAGAAAAGGTAAGAATACAAAAGTCCAAGCTATAATACTTATGTAAAATATCAGGATGTCTGTCTGTATTTCTAGAGCAAAGGATCTCTAAATGATTTACCATTATGGCTCTCCTTGACATTAAATTTTTTTGGGGTAGGTTAACTATCCAATTCCGAACAAAATCGCCACTAAAAAAATATTTATTTTTTTTTCTATTTAAAACTAAAATTAAAATTGGGGGGTCGACAGACACCCTCAACCTTTTGCTCCCAGAAGTATCCTAAAGCAATTCTCAGTTGTCAAGAGCCAATTCATTCTCCTTGCAAAACAATATCTTTTGAGATTTTAAATTGGAACTTTTGTAAATATAAAAAATGTTCCCTATCCATATAAAGACTCCTTACTATACAAGATTCTATTGAAATATTTTAACAACACATAACTTGGTATTTTTAAACAGATAAAATGATATGTAAGTTGGTTTTAATGAAGATACTTTTTTCACATTTTGTGATAGATTTTTTAGCCTATTTTGTCAACTTGCTTTAGGATTTATTAATATAGACAATATTACCCTAACTAAAAGTTTTCATTGCTGACATATTACAGTTCTATTAAGATTTAATTATTCACACTACTTGTTGTATGAAAATAATAATTTGAGTATAGTAAAACTTCTTGTAAATATTCTTCAAGCTTCACAATATCTGTATCCTCTGAGGTTAAATTTTATTTTATTTCTAACCTTTGTTTTGTATGCTGTCATCCAAGCTGGTAATTTTAGACTTTTTTCTCCCATGAAGTAATAAAAAAAAATCATAAAAAAGTGACTGGTTTCCCTTTCCCTTGGTTCCTGGATTTTTAGTAACTTTGGCAGAAGATTTGCTGGATTTATTGTAATCCTAATGTGCTCTGCTTCAATACTACAGCACGATTCTAAAGTCTTGTGTTATAGTTAGGTAACAGGTAGAAATTGTTGTAGTCCTAATATGCTCTGCCTCAATACTACAGCATGATTCTAAAGTCATATTATTAGATTGTATTACAGTAAGGGTTTTGTTCAAATTTTACTTTAGTTTGCTTCAATATTATGGGAATGGATTTAGAATACGTGGATATTGTAACAGGGGGATTTTCAGTCGTCAATTGAGATTACTAATAGAGTCCTTAAATAATTATTGGTCAATAAGTTCTTCTATAGTCCATGAAGGGGATGGGGTAAAGTCATAATTGGAAGGAGTATCATTATATTAGCCAGTTGAGTGAAACATTTTATCAGGATATTTATTCTAATGGGGTAGTTCTATATTATTGTTGTATAGTTTTGTCACAATAAGGATTTGTTATGTATTTGTTTATTAAAGTAATTTTGTTTTATGTCATCACTGGGTTACTTATAGATATTAAGCTGATAAGAACAGACACTACACTTTGATCTTAGCAAAAAGGCCGAATAATTGTCTTTGTAGGAATGTTTTTGCTGTAACAAAGCAGTGTGCCATATTCCTAGGAACCACTTTTCTAACAAGGATTTGTCACAATGCCAGTAACAAGAATAAATATCAGGGTAAAACAAAAGAAGATAGGGGTTAATCGCCAATAAAAAGAAAGAAGGATGGGTAACGGTATGAAATAAGATCAGGGGAAGTAAAATACAGGATAAGATAAATGATATCAATTTAAAATTGTAAAATGTAGTGTCTTTAAGTATAACAAAATAAGCAGTATATCTGAAATAGTAGCAGATAGAATCAAATAACGAACTGACCAATTTACGGATGCACAAAGTGAATTGAGGAGTTGTTTTTCTACTTACAAAGTAATCTATAGAGTCGCTACGCTGTAAAAAAGTGCGATTTGGCTTGGAAAACTTTAATAATCTTGTATCATTTAAATAAAACAGTTTTTAAAACAAATTGACAATAGTCTGGGTTACTTCTTTTAGATAATGGCCCTAAGAAAGTACAAAGGAACAAACTAAAAGAAGGTATGTTTTTGTTAAAAATATTATGTAAAAAATACTAGACAAATGCAATATTTCCCCTCTGTTAACACACCAATTATCTAAGATGTAAGAAATATGGTCAGAAAAAAGATATTGAGAGATGGGTAGGGATACTTTTGTAGAAAATGATAGTTAGTGGCTGGGGGACTTTTTTTTAGGTTAGATTGAAGTTTTCGAAATGTTAAAATTTGCCTAATTTTCCGAAATTCACACCTATAAAAAAAGGATTTATCTATTTACAAGCCTTTTAGGGCTCTGTGAAGCAAAATCAGGCTTTTTGGTAAAAAAAAATTATCTTTTAAAAATGACTTTCAAGACTCGGAGCTTCTAAGATTCTTATGTGATAAAGACCATGGTGTGATTCAATTTTATACTATTGTCCTCTCCCTCCATGGTTTTGATAAATCTATTCCATATCCCAAAACACTGCAACAAAGAATGGATGAAGGAAATATACTAATTACTCTTCTTAGATATCTTTAATGTTAATGCACATACTGGCTAAATTAACAATTACTTTGTTATGCTATGTAGTAGTTTTGTCACAATTCTTCTTATTTTTGAATAAATTGAAAATAAAGGCATAGCTATTTTTGTATTTTAGTGGATAGCAACAACTAAACTACCTTACTTAAAAAAGGAAATAATAAAAAATCATTAACTGGTTTCAGCTTTAGTGATAATTAAATCACACTAACTTAATTTTCAATATTAGTAATTAGGATACAAACTAGGTTTTAAATATGAAGAGATTTTAAGATTGCTAATGAATTTTGCACTCTTTTTAATTATGGTTCCGTTCTGAGACATGGTAGGTTTAAAAAAAAGAAAGCTTATTTATAGATCTATAAGACTATTTTGAACCTAAAAAATTAATTCTCAGCTTTCATCCTTTCCTTATATTTTTTTAAAAGATCACCAATCAAAGAATTTTGAAGTAATTAAAATCAAATATTTGTGTCAAAACCAAAATCCTACACTTCATTGAAGTATTTTATCTTGATTCTTGTTGGTAAGACTTGCATTGAGTGCAATGCAGAGAGATAAATCAATTTAGAAGCCCATTCATATCAGATTCTAGGGTAATAAATTGACCAAAACTGCAGTTCTTGAGATTTAGCGCTCTCATATTGAAAGCTTTGTGCAGTGCTGCAAATTTATTATTCTTTATATTTGATAAATTGCTGAGCTTGATTATAGGAAATATTTTTTTTAGATTCTAAGCAAATTCAACTTTATATTTTATTATTTTTTTGTAAGATACTTTATAATGTAGTTTAATACATGGTATTATAGACATTTATCTAAGGCTATTGTTTTGATTTTGTTCTTTGAGTGATTATTGGAATAATCTATAGCCAATGTTTCATTTAAAATGAAGGGGTATTTTTGTACTCTTATTTGTCTGTTAACTAACTGGTTGTTAATTTGTCTGCAAATTTTTTTAAATCACAAAATTTATGTATGGAAGATATTAGCTGCATATTTTCCTTTTTAATTGTAGTAAATTGTTGCCATAAAAAATTAGTTTTCCAATTGTCAATAAATATTTGATTATTATAATATGGATTATTTCCTAACAGTTGGATATATAGCATTTTTTTCATATAATAAATACATTTTTCAGTTAAGTTGCATTTTTGGCAAACTTATTGGTTGCTAATTTGTCTATAATTAATTTGTCCAACGCCCAATCAAGACGGATATTAGCATCTTCTTTTCAATACTAAGTATTCTGTAAATACACACATACACATCCACACACACACACACACAAACACTAGACAAAAAGAGTTCATGTACTTTTGTATGTTTAATTTTTTAGCACTAAAAGCAATAGTTTTAACTTAGTTATAAGAAATTTTAATTTCCAATTATAACACAGCTGAGAGACTCGATATAGTGGCTGAAAAAATGAGCCATGGGACGTCATAAATGGAAGAAATGAAAGGAGAAGTGGGAAAGGAAACCCCTTAAATGGATCTATGACGTCCCACGGATTATTTTTAAAGCCACTTTGTCGAGTCTCTACTTCAAAGCCAAGACAGCGCTATTAATATATGGTTTAAAATAATAAAATTAAGTTTTAGAAGTTTTAAAATTTGTAGATAAACAAGGCATAGATATAGTCTATACTCAGACCAAGTAGTATGGATACACGGGAATCCTACAGTTATAGAGAAGCTTGACTTCTAAACATCAAGTTTGTATTCCAGAGAGGGAGAGGACATTGGGCTGTTTATTACAGAAGTCCCCAAGTTTTATAATAACATCTATATTTGTTGACCTAACAACTTTGGGGACATAAATTAAATTTCTATTGGTAAGTTAAAAAATTAGAGTGTCAAAATGTATACCACTATTTGTAATCATTAATAAGGGGTAAATTTGTTTATCATAAATTCATCGGTTATTGTCTTATATATACTTTTATATGTCTGTTTGGATTCACACCAAACATGTTGTTGAGAATGATTATTAGATAATTAGTTATTGTTCTAATTACTATTACAAGTACTGGCAGATACTATTACAAGTACTAAAAGCTACGCACCCTAGAGGCCTCTAGGGGCACTTGAGGAGGGGGGAGTTGATCCAAAAGCCTATTTTTTTGTGGGGGGGTTAATATTTTTCTAGCGGCGATTTCTCTAGAGAGGGTGGTGGTACTCTCCCTTATAATAGTTAAAACCTTCCCCGGACCAATGAGAAGCTACCCTGTTAAGGAAAACCCGATCGGTTCAATGGTTATCGAGATCCTTTGGTACAAACATAGAGAAAAATACATGGACAGATAGACATCCTTTTTTTATTATATTTCATAGGTATGACTAGGGCAGCCGCATATTTCATTGGAAGCACATTGTTGCTTAATCGGAGTGTTATAAAAAAGTATTTTGTTCGGCCTATTGGCCAAGCTCTGAAACGGTAGGACAGTAGAACATAAATACTTGTAGAGGGTCAGAACTAAATATTTAGAATATAAATGTATAAAAGTTGAAACAAAATTGTAAGTAAATTTGTTGAAAACTGCTTAAATACAGGGTAAAGTTTTTGGACATACTTACATTTTAGAACTTGATAATAGAGATGCTTTGCTTATAATATTGTACATGGTTGTCCTAGTAATCAGTATTCCAAAATTCAGGACAATCGTATAATGATAATGCATGCAAAGATAGACGTTCTTCGGACTGACCCTAATTATAGAAAAGATAACGATTATGTTTGAATTATCCCTATCAATCACTCATATCATCCTTTTTTGTATTAGTGACTGCAGAACAGATTGTAAGTTGACAGCTTGCAGCTGATGTTCAGAGCGTTTAGGCTTTATTAAACTGCTTTTGCGGAGGGTAACCTCTAATGATGAAGATTTAGAGAAAAAAGCAAACACAAAACAAAGTAAGATAATTACAACAATTATGCAAGCATGAATAAATTGGGTAGAGCGCAACTATTTCCTGCTATATAAACACACTAGTGGTTGCGCCCCTAGAAATCTCTAGGGGCACTTGAGGTGGAAGGGGGAATACGAGTGTATTATGGGGGGGGGGGTATTTTAATGTATTTTTGGAAATACCTTTCCAAAATAGTTAAAAACCTTCCCTGAACCTCCACTGTAAAAAACCTATTGGTTCAGCGGTTAGAGAGATCCTTCGCTTCAGACAAAAAAGCTTAGTAATTTATATTATAGGATATTTTAAAAGTGAGAAAAAATAAAAATAAATAACTATTTTGTTCTTTGATATTTGATATCAGTACATTTTTTTGGGGGGGAATACATATTATTGTGAAATAAAGATAAAATATCTCCTATAATTGAATAAATATGTCAGCAAAAAAAACTGAAGCCCTGGGGACGGGATTAAAACGGGGAAAAGTATCATAGAAACAAGAACAATGTTGTCCATAACTAATAAAATAAAGCACTACATTCAGCATCAAAATTAAAAAAGAATTTGTTAAAACATTAATGTTTTGAGTCTTTGTTTATCAAATGTTCTTATAATTAAAACATACCTATATTTAAAATGTTGTCTTTAAAAAGTCAAATTAAAAAATATAAGCCTAGCCTTTATATTTATTCTTCCTTTTATGTATATAGTCATCCTTGTCTTTATGTTGTTGTTGTTCGTTTGTGATTTACATAACTTTGCTTTTATGGATATTGTCATCATTTTAAAAGCGAAGCTTTTCTATAATTAGGGTCGGTCCGTCCGTCCGTCCGTAACGGATAGCCTTTTTTGTTAATTTAGGCATGTTAGAATTGTCCTATCGATTTCAAATTTTGCATGGTGATTTCTGCAGTAGTTAGGTACGATTTAGAAAGCGTAGCAACTCTATAATTATTACCAAAATGTCCGTACGTCCATTTTAAAAATGTTGTTTTTTTTACTTTTTTAACAACAAATTTTTATGTGATCTAATTATCCGATTGATTTGATTTTTTCTATGTTGATTCCTGGGACAAGAAAGTATAAGGTTATAAGCGAAGCAACTCTATAATTAAGTCCTAAAAATGTAAGTATGTACATAAACATTATTCTGTATCAAGCAGTTTTTCAACAAATTTACTTACAATTTTGCATCAACTCTTTACATTTATATTCTGATTATTCAGTTCTGACACTATACAAGTGTTAATGTCCGTTTGTCCTACCGTTTCAGCGCTTCGCTTTTATGGATGTTGTCATCCTTGTTTTTTAAAGATTCTAAATTTTATACCTAAATAATATTAGTATTATTGCCCTTGTTTCTCCTGTTATGTTAAGTAATTCTTAATATAATGTAAACATTACATAGGTTCCAAGATAGTCTTACCCTATCTATTATTAGACTTTGGTCTTGGACTAAATTTCTGGTTTCTCTAATCTATCAAATATAGATCACCTAGATGCTAGAGGCACCGCAGCAAGTTTAAGACAAATGTTATATAAAGGAGCTTGGATGAGATTGTCCATGGTAAATTTTAAAAAAATTATACCCACAACCTTTTTAAAAATCACTTGATTTTATATCTTTAAAATGATTTAATGAAAACATCTGATACTTCAAATATAGAGTCAATGTTGAAAGTAGAATCAAAAGACATCCTAAACTAAACTGAAGGTAGAATGAATAATCAATCACTTAAATCTTAATTATGTAAAATCAATTGCATACAAAATGATTATGAAGTAGTGAAAGTAATAAATGTATAAAAATATATTATCATAAAAAGTTACAGTATATATATATATATATATTAGACCTTAAAGAATGCAGCATTTATTTTGCACATTTTTTTATTTAGAAGTTTCTTCTGCTTTAGGTTTATTTTCTTTCTCAGTAGGTATTTTTGACTACTCTTTAGGTATGCATTCATGTAGGTTTTCATCCTTGATTAGATTAAGAGCTTCTTCTTATAGATTTAGATCTTCTTTAGATGTATGTTCTTTCTCAGACAATAGATTTGTGTTCTCTACAGGTGTGCGTTTAAGTAAGTTTTCATCCCTAATTAGATTAAGAGCCTCTTTGGGTTGATTAAATGTATCTATTTTCTCATCATGAATTAGCGTTGCAAGATTTATTCCCTCTACAGGTGTGTAATAATGTATGTTTTCATCCTTAATTAGACTAAGTGCTTCTTATAATATATATAAATCTCTGTAAGACATATGTTCTTTCTCAGACAATAGATTTGTGTTCTCTACAGGTATGTGTTCATTACCCCGTCCCGGATTTGAAAAATTTTGTTAAAATTTTTGCCCCCAGCCAAAATATGGTTGATTTATGCATAAAAATGACCCATGCAAAATATTTTTTCTGTAATGCAAAAATTGCGACGGTACAAGCACTGCAAAGTTTTTTAAATCTGCAAAAAACCCTGTTTTTATGGCTTTTTTTGGGCTTTTGTACCATCCCAATTTTAAAGATTTTTACGAAATTTCAACTCGAGTGTGTTGATATATACCTGAAATTTACCAAAAAAAATGGGGGCAGTCTCAATTATAACATATGAAGGTGTAGCAAGTAATCTTCCAAATACAAAATTGTCAAATTGCACGCATATATAATAGGATTGAGCTGGATACTTTTTTGAATGGATACTGGATATCTGGCTGGTTTATAATGCCGGATATCCGGCAAATATATGTTATTTGGCCGGATATCCAGTAATTTGACCGGATATCCGGTTATTTGGCCGGATATTTTGGTTATTCGGCCAGATATCTGGTTATTCTGCCGATGTTCTTTTATTTGGCCAGATATCCGGTAATTTGCCATATAACGATTATCTGTCATTAGAAATCAACTGGATATCCGGTATCCAGCCAAAAAAGTATCGGCCCAACCCTATTATATATGTATGCAATTGTTTCTTCTTTACAGTAAAGCTTCTGATAGATCCAGGGAATAATTCAGTTATTACCACTTAAATAAAATTAGAGGATCGACCCTTCTCTCAGGTGCCCAAGAGTCCTTTAGGAGCGTTACCGCTAGAAAGTAATATGGAGAAGCTCTTCTTGTGAAAATTAGATAATTTTTAACATTATCTTTTTATGTGTCATTATTCATTGTTTATCTCTGTTAATTTTGTATTGACTTAATGGAAAAAGATGTCTCAGATTATAAAAGATGCTCGGTGCTGTCCCTCAAAGTGTCTTTTGATCCCTGACAACCCCTTCCTCCTTATATTAACTTGCAAGGGTCCCTGGTACCCAATATAAACTATCCTAACCTGACCTTATATAATTAAGAAACAAACTAGAAAGTATCCCTTCCTTTTTTCAAGGTCGGGAGATAGGGTGGGGGGTATGTGCTCGACTTGTCACTTGGGAAACTGGCAATAATTTGCATTAAACTCACGTCTTTAATATATCAAAAACTAAAGCTATAAAGCAGAAGTACCGATTGCAGAGTTGCTACACTTTCTAAACCCTTATTGTTACAGGAATCATCAACCAAAATTTTCAATCAAAAAATTTCAACTTGTTTAGATTAAATAAAAGAGCTAACCTTTACGGAGTTCGTTCATACTCATATTATAGAAAAGATTTGCATTTAATAAGTATCAGAAATAGATTGGACAAAATAGGCCATTTAATACACTAGTCATAAAAGTTTGAAAATAACCTTTTCTTATTCGTTGACTTAATAACTTTGGGGACTTTCAATAAATTTTGATGGATTGGTTTATTAATTTGAGTGTTCAATCGTTTCTACCACTAATTTTAATCTACAGAAGGGTTAATTTTGTGTATTATTAGTGGGGATGTACATCCATTCATTATCCATAGTCTTATCCCTTAGATACTTCAGTAACATGTTATTTCTTGTTATGTAATAAAAATGAAAGTGTTATTATTAGACTTTGGGTACAGGGATCTAGAGGGATAAGACAATGGCTTTTTAATTTATTTGTATATCCCATGATGATACACAAACTGACCCTTTTTTGTTGAAAACATAGTGGTTGAAACGTTTGATCACTAAACCTAATGAACCAACCAATTAAAATTCAATAAAAGTCTCCAAAGTTGTTGAGCCAAGAAATAAAAAAAATGTTATTATAAACCTTCCGGGACTAGTGTATTAAACAGCCCAATGTCCCCTCCCTCCCTAGTTATTATAAGACTTGTAATACACTCTTGCACAGTTCAGGGAAGGAGGGGACATTGAGCTGTTTATTAAATTAGTCCCCAAATTGTTATAATGGTGTTTTCTTACATTTGGGTTAAAACATTGGGGAAATTCAGTAAATTTTATTTGGTTGATTTATTAAGTTAAGTGTTTAAAAGTTTCAACTTCTAGTCTTAATCTACAGGAGACCCTTACTATTGATTACAATAGGTGGTTGGAACATCTTATTAAACCAATTAAAATTTCAAACAATCTAAAAAGTTGTGAGCAAACAAATGAAAAAAGTTTTAAAACTTCGGGGACTAGTGTAATTAACAGCCCATTGTGCTCTGCCTCCCTAGTTATTATTAGACTTTTGGTACACTCTGGTATAATTCAGAGAGGGAGCGGAAATTGGACTCTTTATTTCACTTGTCCCCAAAGTTTTATAATTGTTTTTCTAATTCATTAGGTTAACAACTTTTGAGAATTTTATTGAATTTTGATTGGTTGGTTTATTAAGTTAAGTGTATAAACGTTTCAACCGCTGTTTAATCTACAGAAGGGATAGTTTTGTGTATTAAACAAATTTCATACTTATATAATAGAGGTAGGCTGGATACTTTTTTGGCCGGATACCGGATATCTGGATGATTTAAAATGCAACATATTTGGTATCCGGCAAATTACCGGATATCCGGCCGAATAACCAGATATCCGGCCAAATTACCGGATATTTGCTAGATATCTGGCCAGATGTCGGATATCTGGCATTATAAATCAGCCAGATATCCAATATCCATCCAAAAAAGTATCCAGCTCAATCCTATTATATATGCATGCAATTTGACAATTTTGTATTTGGAAGATTACTTGCTACACCTGCATATGTTATAATTGAGACTGCCCCCATTTTTTTTTGGTAAATTTCAGGTATATATCAACACACTCGAATTGAAATTTCGTAAAAATCTTTAAAATTGGGATGGTACAAAAGCCCCAAAAAAGCCATAAAAACAGGGTTTTTTTGCAGATTTAAAAAACTTTGCAGTGCTTGTACCGTCGCAATTTTTGCATTACAGAAAAAATATTTTGCTTGGTTCATTTTTATGCATAAATCAACCATATTTTGGCTGGGGGCAAAAATTTTAACAAAATTTTTCAAATCCGGGACCGGGTAGTGTTCATGTAAGTTTTCATCCTTAATTAGATTAAGAGCCTCTTTAGGTTGATTAAATGTATCTATTTTCTCATCATGAATTAGTATTGCAAACTTTGGTTGAACTCCCCAGATTACATCTCTGCTATGTGCTTCACATCTTTTTTCTGTTCCTATCACTTAATTTCTCCGGTATGCTTGTCTCATTATCTAAATATTGTAAAATGGATTCATTTCCCCAAGCTGCAAATTCATGTTTATGATCAACATTCTCATCAGCAAACACAATTATATTCCCTGGGCTTCTTCCATTTAAAAAGAATACTGCTAATGATATACTGATGTAAGTGATATGTCTTGGTTTGTTTACTAGATCTTCAATAAGTTCATCATCATAGTAGCTCCAAGATACTCCATCATATTTTCTAGAAATATTTCTCTTTATTTCTTCATAAAGCTTTTTGTTTTCTATCTTAATGTTCTGCTTAACTTGTTTAATTCTTTCATTTTCAGGTAAACTAAGAAACTTCTTTGTATTTGCCTCTCTAATTATATTCTTAGATGTTCTTTTAAATGATACAATCATAATGCCCTCATCTTGGTCCAATAGTTTGTACTTATTCAATATTGCCATAGTAATGTCACTTATACCATGTTTCTCATTATTGTGATAGTGATGACATTCTACAGCTTTTCTTTCAGCATAAACAAAGGTATGTAAATTTTCATCTACAATTGCTCCAAATTTGTTTCCTGTAGGAATATTCTCTCTTGAAATAACAATTGCAAAGGACATTGCTCGAAGTATCATATTCCGTATCCAGATATTAGCCATTCCTTTCTCTGTAAAATCATCAATTAAGATCATGTTCCTAGCTTGAGCACCTTGGAATTCCCAGAAATGTGTTACTAGTATTCCATCAGGTTTGTTCATATATGCTTTAAAGTCTGATACAGCTGGTCTAGTTGAGGGACAGTGTTTGTTTAAGTAGTCAACTATTGCCTCCACATCATAATACAATGTTAGTACAACTACACCTTCTTTAGGTTCAAGTGAGAAATATTTTTTTATTGCAGCTAAGGCTAATAAACCAGGTGAAATATTGAAAATATTATGATAGTAATAATTATGGCTACCAATGACATTATTGTAAGGTAGTTTAGATACTTTTGAATTGAATGCTTCAGAAAGCTTATATATTTGGTGACTGTTTCTTAAGTTTTTGGTAAGATTAAAACAATGTGAAATAGCAGGGTGATTCTTTATCATAGTTTCTATCCACTCTGATCTTTCTTTCAATAAGTTCTCTTCTACTTTCATAGTCACACAAATTGTTTTTAGAGAGTAAGGAAAGTCAAACCTTCCAATTATCATTTCATCAATGAATAGGTGATCACAAAGATTGTCTCCTAGGAAAAGTTTTATTGTATACATTATATCTTCATGATTCATACTAACTAATATGGATCCTAATTGATTGTTTAGTTCATTAATTGTAATAACTCTTATATTAGGATAAGATTTAAACTCTACCATAACCATTTCATTCATGACAGATGTTGGGGAAATAATATCACTTTCCTTCTTGTAATTTATTATTGTTGTTAAATCAATATAAAAAATTTGATCTTCAAGATTTTCAGTGGCACACTTTTTTGCTCTTTCTTTTAAAACATATGTTTTCCCTGTACCATAGTCACCATCTATGATAAGGAACTTGGCTGTTGAGTTTACTACTTGAAGCTGTTCATTATTGAGCATGTACACAGGAACATCTCTCTCTCCTGATACTCCACCAGACTTTCCTGTTAATGCTTTCTCAACTTCTTTGCTAATAGTTAATGGATTGGATATCAATTGATTAAATCTACTTGACTCTTTAATCGAAATGTGATATAACAGTTCAGCAACAAGATTCTCATAACTGTCTGATCATAATTATCATATGTAACAAGATTGTGTTCTGTTACTTGCTTCAACCAGGGTGTTACATCATAAACATCTTGTAGAATGAATTGTTGACATTTGACACAAATATTTGTATTATCTTTAATAAACTCTAAATGTGGAACACATGCAGCTCTAACAAACACCCAATCTCTGGAGAGCATACTTCCAAATAGTTTTTGCATGAAATAAAAGTGTTGTTTTGTTTGATCTGAGGCATCTTTTAGTAATTTTAGTTTATTTCCTTGATCTTTTGGTCCTAGTTTAACCTCTATATTGATGATAACTTTGTACTTAGGAATTATCATGATGGTGTCCCATTCAGTTTTTTTTTTCTTGGAGGCTAAATTTATAAAATTGATATTTGTAAAAGTTTCTTAACTTATCATCAGGTATATTGTATAGGAATGTATTTTCTATTTTATTCTGACAATCTTTGATAGAGTCTTTTTCTTTATACAAATTTTCTAAGTTAGGAATAGTTCTAGAGGAACACTGATCTGTGTTTGAGGTATTAGTGATGATTTTCTGAAAATCTAATTGATTGTTCTGTTTTTTTGATTCATTATTGACAAGTTTTCTGTCAATCTGACTTCTTAACACCTAATATAAAAAGCTAATATTTCACATGTTTTAAAATGCTTTTAATTGGAATAAAGATAAATATGGTTTGAGAAATGAAAGAAACGATATTGAAAGACCAAAGAGAAAATATTTTAGGAATTTTGAGAAAAATGAGTCTAAGATCTCAAATAGAGAATTACCTACTTGTTTGAAAGAAACATGATTGTGCCTTTATTAAATCTGAGAGAATCGAGAGAATCTAAGCCTTACAGGACATAATTTGTAGTTAACTATATAAAATATGAACAATCCTGTTTAAACAACCAGTTATCTGGGCCTTTCAATTCCATTGGAATTCTCCTCCACCTAAAATGTTCATCAATACAAGACTTCAGTTTCTCCTCTTCAACATCTTCAATGCCAAGGATATCCTTAACTCTTTTCTCATACACATTAAAATCAGCATAATTATCTTTACCTCTTGTATCTTTCCCTTTGTTAGCTAATTGTTGGATACAATCACCTGATTGAAAATTATTTGCAATATAAGCTTCAATCTTTGATTTTCTTGCTGTATGGACAAGCTCATGATTTAAACATTCTTCAAGATGTTTATCCAAAATCTGAGCATCTTGCTTTTCCTTCCCAATTTTTCCTAACACAGTGGGTTTCTTAGGTGTCACAAAGTGATTTGGTAAAGCTATAACCTTACACTCTGAATCATAATAATAATCAGCTACTTTCTGCTTTATTTCTTCAATCTTTTCTGTAGCTAAAATTCTTTGATATTCTCCTGCAGGGCCTTGAAAGTTTATACTCATATTACCAAGTTCTTGGAGCAAATTTGAATATTTTGAATCTTGAGATGTTAGAGGGAAAACTTCAAATTCAAGTCCACATGTACACTTGGTAGGATTTGTAGACCCCATCACAACTTCATTCTAAATGTATCATATGTTAAATGTACTCTTAATTTTCAGGCCATTTTTTCCTAGTTATAGAATCTTTAATGCACATACATAAAGGCAGGCAGCATGGAAAAGGTTGTAGATTTTTACAAAATTCAAAAATAAAGAAAATACAAAAGTTTAAAAAATTTAAACTTGTTTACATATGAGGCATTCAAAGTTTCCTGGAGTCATCCAAAGTTAAAACCAGAATTTGAGTAAACATAGAAATTAGAAATAAAAACCTTTTTATTATCACTACCATCATTAACATTACTTTCTGTTAAGTCTCCACTACCTAATTCCTCCATTTCTAAAAATAAAGAGTTTCCTTTGATTATTTGGTAATCTATTTTTTTCTATAATTTATTACTTGGCCTCCCTTTTTTTACACTTTCCTAAAGTAGTATTGATATTCCTAAGTTGTAAACAACAGTAACTCCCTTTTCACTCCACAGTGGGAGCACAATTTGTCACTGTTTCTGTAACAATGTGGCTGTTTTATGAATATTGTATAGGATTGTCAGCCCTAAGTCCTATGATTGTGGTGTTAACCATCCATTTGCCCATCTGACAACCAACCCTTTGATTGCACGACCTTTGTCTGTGAAGTCCTAACTGTGCATGGTAGTGAGTTGCACCTGTTTTGGGCCAAGGCATTCCCCCTACTCTTATCATTTATGTTGCACACCAGATATAGCAGTAGTTGGAACCATTTTTAACATTTTTTGTTATGACACGGTGTTGGTCCGAGATTCAAACTTATCACCTTCTCAGTGACGAGCAGATGCAATACATGTTGAGCCATGGTTGGTTGTACTACTACAATAAGACTCACCGTAACCAGCTATCTCATTGCAAACAAGTTTATTCTTGGCATTAGTATTAACAGCACTCCCAGCTGTAGTTTTGGTAGCCACTGAAACTGGAAAATCTGTACTTTCTAGCACTCTATCCAGTTTGGTAAACACCACTCTTGTTAACAGTACTGCCTAAAATTGTAGGAGGTTTTGAGAATAATTTTGAAAAAAAGATCAGTTCTATTTCTATTTAAAAATCTCAAGGTCAAGTATTAAATTTTCTTTGGATTTTCTAGTTGTCAGAAATGAAATCTATGCATCTTTTTAAAGGAATAAAAGCAAAAGCTATATAATGGAATGGACAAACACACCATAGTAAAAGATTTACTGTGCTACATATCAAAATGAATAATTATACTTCTTACCTAAACACAAATGATAACACCAAAGTAAAGTTTATCTTTGGAGCAAAGCTTTTCTATAACTAAATTAAAATTCCTAAATTAAGAATTTTTTTTTACTTTTTTAGTCAAGTTTCGTAAGTAAAAAACATAAATAAGTTTTTAAATCAGTAAATTATTCATATAAGGAAAGAAAAATGTACCCTTGTAACATAGTAGCTACACTTTCTATGAAAATGTAAAATTTTATTCCACAACTTATTACGAAAGATAACAGCACAGCCAAGTTATTTTTTAGGAGCAAAGCGTCTTTATAAAGTGATAAATAGAAATTGACTGCTAGTTTAAGAATAAATTTAATACAAAAAATAATATTTTTTTTTCAATATGGCTTCGTATTAAGGGTCAATTTCTCTTGGAAGGAAGTAGATACCTTCCAAAAAATAACAAAAATTAATATTGATATAACTTTAAGGTTACTAAATAAGGATTATAAAAGGACATATATTTAAAAAAGATTTTTTGTCATGTTCTTTGACTGGGAGAAAAATAGCCAAAATTAGCTCATGATTTTGTTCGCTTATTATAGATGATATCATCCTTGTTAATATTTGTTTTTGTAATCTTTTACCTTTTAAATACAAAACATCACCACAAAAATGTAAGCTATCACTTCAGCTGCAATTTGATGACTAGTATAACTTTTTCTTATCTTTTAATTCTAAATAGAGTTTGGCAGCTGAGCCTTCAGTCGCAGGGCTGTATCTGCGTAAAAAAAATGTAATAGCTGTCTTTGCAGCTGAACTAAGATTTTGCGACTGATCATACTGGCTACTAGCAGCTGTGGCAACTATTTCTGATGACAGATGGTATACAGATTTTTTTTTAGGTCAGGAAAAGCCCCAATGCACAGGTATTGGCACTGCAGGATTAAGGTTCCCGCAGGGGTAGCCCTTAGAAAACAGTACAAACTCAACCCCCCCCCATATTATTTTTTTTTAAATAATGGACGAGGATCTGTATTTGAAAGGCATTTTGATGGAAAGCAATAAAATTCCATTTAGCATGAGACAGCATAAAGTTGCACCAAAAAAATTACGTCATACGATAAAATAACCAATGAGAGGCCAGTATAAAATTTTTAAATTGGTTAATTACAGTGAATACTGGCCTTTCATTGGTCAACTTTATTGTATGACGTTATTTTTTTGGTGCCTTTTTACACTGTCCCACATTAGATTGAGGAATCAATACAAATAATAAACAGTCAAAAAGATGCAAGTTACTTCATTATTAGTATAAGTAACCAATAACTTTTCATGTAATTTATATCTTTTTTCAAGTAAATTATATCCTAACTTTGTTTCTAAAATTGTGTATGAAGGGGTTGATTTGTTAAATAAAGTAAGTAAATAATTACTGTACTAGATTTAATTTGATTGAAATTTCTGAAGGACAGTCTATGTCCATTATCTTAAATTAACTCAACAATGATTAACATGTCCACAAGTAGGGCAGCCATTAAAGTTATCATAGTTAGTTTCAATATAAAGTGTTATGTTAATCGAAATATTGAAGAGAGAGAGAGAGAAATAAAGTGATAAATAGAGTATGAAAGAGATAAAGCAAGAGAGTAAAAGAGAGAGAAAGAGAGATAGAGATAAATAGAGATAATTGGAGAGATATGAAAGTATGAAAGAGATAAAGCAAGAGAGAGAGAGAGAGAAAGCGCATAGCAAAGGGTAAAAAAAAACTACAGAGTAGCTTTACTATTAAAAATAACTGTATTTGCTTAAATGAAGATAAGAAACAGAAATTAAACATTTAAGAACATTTTTCTCTGGATTTTATTTATATGCTGAATAGAAAATTATTTCTTAAAAGATATAATAAGATTATAAAATTATTATTATTTGATTCTTTATTTGTCTTAACTACATACATAAAAAGTTAACATATGAATTATAAGAGTTATTATAACAATATTAAATAAGGACTAATCCAAGATATAAAAAGTGTAAGTTCATTGTAAAGCAGAAGTAAGCAATACAAAGAAAGAAATTTTGCCGTTTAACATAAAAAGTGTACATTTAAATTAGGTCAATACTAATTCAATATAATATCTTCTCAAAATAATTGAGATTATAAAATTAAATCAAATTATTTATACTTATCCATATCTCTGATTTAAAATACTTGATAAGAATCCATTGTTAATTAGCCCTCCAGGGACTAACAAAGTAGCACTAAAGGTGTTCAGAGGAAATAGCTTACATCTTCAGTATAGCACAAACAGGGTTTTATCGTTATGACTGTCGGATTTTACTTTAAAAAGAGGGGGAGGGAGATATTTTTCTACATATCATAGTGAAGGGTGTACCCTCCACCTAAAAAAACTTTATTTGACTAATATTAAACATTTACATAAAATCTGGAATGATCAGGTGTGGCGTTTATGATATCGTATTGTACATAAATATGTAGTAAGAGAAACACTCAAACATTCTGTTACTTTAAAATATAGGATGGTAGCGCTACTGATTGACATAGTTGTCCTAGTTTATGCCAGAAAGGATTATAAATATTGTATAAACACTGGGTATTATAAAATGCACCGAGGGAATTCTAAATATCATATGATTAGTGAAGTGGGAGGAGTTTTCGGACATTATTTAGTAGATATTTTATAAAAATTTTATTTAGCAGATATTTTATATCAATTTATAATATACTACTGGCTGCGTTCCTTGAGGCTATGGAAGGGGGTTAGCGTTTACTCATTTTTATAATATACTTGTTTCTCTAAATTAGCAATATTTTTCACTTTTTTTATTTAACACATTTTCTACATTTTTTAGATCATATATAACATTATAGTTTTCTTAAATCAGTATTCAGGTTCTTTAAACCTTACAGATCGGGCCCCAATCTAAAACTCTAAGAGCCACCCCTCTATTTCGGCTCCTGTTACAGATAAAGACATTATTTTTTTCTGGTGGTTCATGTGTATTTTTAGAGAAAATTACTTTTTCTATTCATAGCGGTCAGACCACTCCTTAGCCACTTTTTAGCGGCCAGCCGCTTAATTTAAAAACAGCTGTAGAGCGGCCAATTTTGCAGCTAGGATCACCAAATTTTAGGATGAACTTGAATTTTTCATAACTAAAAAATTTCTTTTTCTGATCATCGCCAAAAAACGGCAAATCACAGAAACCGCCATTTTCGGAGGTTACTGCGGTAAAACGGCGGTTGCCGACGCCAATCAATATTTCTGTTTATTGTTGCTCAAGGATTAACCAAAAAAATTTATAGGTCTCTAGCTGTAATAGAAGCCATGATATTCATGATATATGTCTTAGTAAAAGCCGGAACAAAACGTTCATAAATTCGTTCAAGGAGCGGTCAAATGGTCATAAAACCACTTTTCTCAGAAGGTCATTGATATCTAAGTATTCACCAAAAAAAATTTAGGTTCTTACCTTATACTCAAAAGTCATAATGTAGAAATTAAGATTTATTTATAATTTTTTCTAATTTTGGTGCTACCCAACCGACTTTGTCCGGACACCAAGACCGACACAGACCAGATATCCTAATAAAATCAACTCTTGCTGACGTATAATTACTAAACTTAAAAAGTCATGAAGTAACAACTCCCCATCTTACCTACAAAAAAATGAGATTGAAAAAACTAGAGGGGGGGGGGAGGGGGCCTTTAGAGCCACCATCTGATCTGTGAGGGTTAAGCTGCGCCACTTAGAAATATATTACACTTAATGTTTTATCAACTCGTAGATTTATTTTAAGATAATTAATAATACCTTGATATCTGAAAATGATTTAAAGGTTCGGTTTCACTGCTAAGAAATACCATTTCGGTTCATTGCAGTTAAGTAAAAATAAAATCTTGTATAATGAGGAAGACAGAAGAAGACAAATAAAGTCTCTAAAAAAATCAGCATGTTACGTCATAAAACGAGGGATTATCCAACTCTTTTTTAGGGTTTTTCTTTCCCATTCCTTCTTTCCTCATCCCTCATATTTATGACGTCATTGAGGGACTTTCTTCGTCTTCAGACAGAAAGGCATTATATCACTTATATACAAAGACATAAGGTGGAATTGAGTAATATTATGTACGTTTGTCCAATCAATCTTATTAAAAAAAACCTTCAATTAATTTCTTGATACATAGTTAGTGTAAATATTCTATTTAAAGTTTGAACTCTCAACTACTCCCAAGACAGTCTGACTTGACTACGTCATTCAGACATAGCCATTCAGTCAAATCAAAGTAGGAAGGGACAGGACAGGGTTTAGCTACAAATCTAATTTAAAAATGGGCAGCTCGGTTGCGACTGCAGGGTGTTAAAAAATTGAATAAAATTGTAATGATTCAGACGAAGCTAAGGATTTATAAGATTGGTCACTTACTGTCAGCTGTTTCATAGCTGATACGGTTACTGTTATTTATAGCGGCTGTTTATAATGAGGTTTTTAGGATGTTTGAGTTGCCATTGGTGAAAAAAAGAATGCTACAGAATCGTTTAAATAGGAGCCGCTGAACTCAAATATGACTTCTTTTCAGAGAAGCTTCTTATAGGTTCTGAAAAATTTCTGAGAATTTTGTGACTAGTACCTCCATCATCCCAAGACCTAGAAAATAGTATCAACCCGCATGAATCCCACGCTCCCCTCCCTCCTAAAATGCCCCTGGAAAGTTTTAGGAGCGCAGCCGCTTTTAATTAAACAAACACTAACTTCTAAAGTTAGAATAAATGTCTTTTTGTCTCTGTGTCGCTTAAGATTGCTGAAAAGGTCATCTTTTTCAGTAAAGTTTTATGATTATTCTTTTTTTATATTTTTAGTATTATTTCTTTTTTAACTTTTTTTATTTATGTTAAACATATTCCTCTTCCAAGAATTTCTAAAGGTCTAAACGCATTGTAATCTTTATATTCTCTGGAGGAATTTTGTTTAATAGGTTTACCACCTTTTCAAGATGTCCCATCACTTTTGCAAATGTATAATGAGATAGCAAATTATTTCTACAGAACAAACTGTCACTTCCCTTGTAATACTTTCATTATCCTACCCCCTTTATTTCATGAGCTATTGGGATTTATTGCGATTATAATTGCTTTGCTAATATGATAATATGTGGATGTATTGTAAAGTAGAGAGGTTTATTTGATAGTGTAGATTTTGTAAGTGTTCCATTAAAATATTTAAGATATCTTTCTTTGCATTTGTTTTCAATAATATCCCAAAACATCTTAAATTTGCAATGAATTTTGTCTTGGTTATAAATCAGGTTTTAAGCTGTTTTCAAGTGGTACAATTTAACCAACATATGCATATACAGATAACTATCTCCCTCCTTTTTTCAATGACCTTTTTTGTCTGCTACCAAATTATTTCCTGCTACTTGGCTGTGTTAATGTGTTGATATCCTCAACACAATTGGTTGATTTTCAATGACCCAATAGAGAGTCGGTACAAGGACATTTTGATGGGGAGATACAGTTATTTAACCCCTTTTTCCTCTAGTATTTTACTTAAAAAATTAACCGACGACGAGACTTCTTCAACCAAAGATTGGTGAGGAAATTTGTGCTAATTTTTGTTGAAGGGTTGACATCAAGAAGAGAAGATATATATTTTTATGTATAGGGTTATGAAAAGCGTGAAATGTCATCATCAAAAACGTAATACGTCTGAACATTATGGCAACAATTTATATTCACAACATTGTGAGAGGCTCAGATAATAGGTTGGCCAAATTTACCAGCCACCAAAGGTATCCCCTGGGTGTCTGAGTAAAAAAGTTATACAAAATAGAGCGTTAAACTTATTCTGTAATACAATATATACCAGCAGCTACGCCCCTAGTGGCCTGTAGGGAAACTTGAGGTGGGGAGAGCGGAGTAAGTCGAGCCCTCCATTTTCAATTTTAGTTTTAAAAAGAAAAAGTAAAAATTTTTTTTTAGGGGGTTGATTTTGTCTATTTCCAAAATAGTTATAAACCTTCCCAGGACCTATGAGAAGTTACATTGTAAAGTAGAACCATATAACTTATATCATAACATAGCCAGAGATATTGTTACTTTTGTATAAAAATATCGAAAATGGAGTGATAAGACAATCAAGTTTATAGTATAGGATTAACATACTATATAACCTTAGACAGTTTAATATACCTAAAATTCAGGGTTCGGAAGCCGCGCCTCAGCCGCGCATAAGTCTCAGTTTTAAACCTGCTTGTGAGCAGAAAAAGAAATTTCAGAAAGAAGGATTTTCTTCTAAAGAGCAGTTTTATACATCCAGCTGAATTTTATAGTGATAAAATGAAGATTTCACTGAGGCTTACACGCGGCTTACGCGCGGCTTCCGAACCCTGCTAAAATTTTACCTGAAATGGCAGACGTCACGAATTTAAATGATCTAATTGGTGTAATCTTGAACCAAATACCCAAACTGCAATTGTACTAAATATTGAATTAAATAAAAAAAAATTTTAATAATTAATGGATATAACCTCTATCTTTGTGTGCTTTATTGTCTAAATAATCTACAATTTTAAGGAAATTAAAATTTCTAGATTATTTTTTTCATACAGGAAAAAAATAGCAATTCTCCAACATTTTGCCCTTTTAAAAAATAAAGAAAGCATTATTTAAGTGCTTAAAAAAGGCAAGAGGTGACATTAAGCTTATTGAATAAGATAAGGCTGAGTGTTTATGTATGTGTGTATGTGTGTGTGCACTTTCAATATATTTTACAACAAACCTTACTCAACACTTTAGCTACAACTTTGCACTTATATTGGTCTTGTTGATCATGGATAAACCATCATATTAATTTGATCTTAATAATGGATTTATTATCACTTGGATCTTACACTTGATTATGATTTACTCTAATAAAGTGAATATCGCAGCAGGCTAAAATAAGGATCTTCCCTATTCGCCCTTCACACTATCCCCTTCCCCCCTACTTGGTAAACAAACTGACCAATACATGTTAGGGGAAATAGCAACTATAACCAAAAGTTTTTAGCAAGGATAACTTCATGAAAAATTAGACTGACAAAGGGGAACATTAACAAACATGAAAAATGTATTTAATATTTCACATTATTACGCATTGGTACGCTCCTGGTTCACTTTGCGATTCCCTATACTTTTGTGTTACAATTAGTAATTATTATTTTTTTATTTTGTTACTTTATTTCTACTTTTCGATTTGGCTGCATATATTGAAAATGTAATATTAAGCTGCAGTTATGCATAGTTACGGCAGTATCTGTTTCCATTCCAGTATTTATAGATCCATTGTTTAAGCTTTACATTACTGTTCCATGCAAATTAATTTCAACATGAGTTTTAAAGTCCTTTATTTGCAGCTCATTATGACAACTCATTAGTATGAAAGCAATTTAACCTGCGACCGTGGCTCATCACGTAGCGCATCCACTCGACGACGGGAAGGTTCGAATTTCTTTCCGGCTAAAGACGTTAAAAATAGTACCCACTGCTGCTATGTCAGGTGCGCGTCATTAATAATTAAACAAAGGAAGTGCCATGGCCCAATAACAGGCACATCTCATTACCATGCACAGTTAGGACTTCTCCGACAAAGGTCATGCAATCAAAGGATGGTTGTCTGGTTGGTGTTACTTAACCTAATACCCAAGGTATTTGGACGGAAACGGAAAGATTTGGCTTCCCTTAGTTATCCTTGGTTGCTGAACCTGACGTTAGAGTGTCATGAACAGCATCCTCGCCCCTGTGAGGTAAACACATTAGCATCCATGCAAAGTTAGAAATCCAGCTGTGGCACTATTATATTATTTTGCTTTGAGAATGGATTTGAATGATATTGCAGTAACTTTGAGTTTTAATTGCTTTTCTTAATTGAATTTTGTATCAAGATTAAATTCAAATTTACATAATGTTTGCTTTTAACTTTTTTTCCGATTTTACAATAATTTGGGGATTTAAATTGCTTAACACCATTCATTTATCAAATTGTTCTTCTTTTTAAAAATTGAAGTTTTATAGGCATTTAAAGTTTCAAATGAAAAAAGATCCTAAAAACAATGATTGCTAAATAAAGAGGTTAATGTAATGGTCAGAAAAAACTTTATTAGTCGAGATAGTAGGAAGTAAAGGAGGGCATTTTTAAACCTCCAATTCGCCACGATTTATAATAATTTTGATCAAATCCGTTAATTGTGCGTATGTTTTAGGCTTTTCAGTGTCGCATCTATCATTATTAATGTATGTGCGAATTGATTTTCATGTTTTTTCATATAAAGCCTTAGTAAATCAGGGATCTAAAGAGATAAGGCAATGGCCGATAATTTTATGTCCATTTTTAATAATAATACACAAAATTATTCTTTTTGTAGATTACAATTGGTGGTTGAGATGTTTGGACATTAAGTATATTAATCCAACCAATCAAATCAATAAAAGTCCCCAAAGTTTTTAAGCCAACCAATAAAAAAACTCTGGGGAGTAGTGTAATAAAAAGCCCAATGTTCCCTTCCTCCCTGCTGATAACTTGTTTTCCATTGCTCTGCTGTGTTTTGTCTTTATTTCAAAACATTATAATCAGGCTTTGAAAGTCTATTTACTCAACATTTTAATAATTTAACCCTCTTTTCAATTTAAAATAAATTACAATTTTGCATGTTATACTTTGCCTAAGTTAAAAAAACATTTCGATAAATAAAATAACAAGGGTGATAACAATCTAAAGATAGACAATGATTTTTAATGAAAAGTAGAATTGAAAACAATAATAGAAACTTTGAATAATATGACTAGCTGCTGCACCCCTAGCATCTAGTAATTTGTCTTTAAAGGGGTAAGAAGAGAGCAAAAAATAGCCTAAAACCATCCCGGTATCTATGTGCTTACTTTACTACTTATATTTATATAATAGGATTTGCAAGATACGTCACAAATATAAATATTGTAGAACTTAAAAAAAATAATTTAACAAAGTCGAAAATGTACAAAACCTATTACTACACAAACCTAGGAACTAATTCTTTACAATTTTAGAATAGCATGGATTTAATTAAAATTCTTGCTTTTAAATTTCCATATACTTTACTTAACTTTGACACACACCCCTCCTTAAGCAAACTATGCATTAAAAAATATTTTGGAAAGAAAACAACGTAGCGGGTTTCGTCGTATTTTTACAGTAGCTAGAGCCCCTAGAAATATGAGAAAATACGACGTTTTCTTTCTATGATCCAATATTTCTTTCTGTATTTCTTTTCATAATGTGGTATGGAAGAAAATCTTAGTAATTTAATCATTTGCTGTATGAGATAAGCTGCTGAAATTTTCTTTAAACATTGGTAATTTAATAAGGATCAACTTAATTTCTTTTCTATGGGATAGGTTTATAAAATTTCTTGTGAATAATCCCCTGGCCATCAAAAATCAAATCTGTTTTAGTTTCATAAAATATTCCTATAAAATATATTCAAAATATTTACATTGGTTTTCTGTGTCTTGCTACTTAAGGATGAATTCTTGTTTCAGGAATCTAAAGGGATAAGGCAATGGCCGATAAATCGATACACAATATTACCCCTTCAGTAGATTAAAATTAGTGGTTTAAACGTTTGGACACCCAACTAAATGATCCAATCAAAATTAAATAAAATTTCCAAAATTTTAAACCAATCAATAAGAAAACAGTACAATAAAATAAAATTTTGGGAACTTGTAAAGTATATAAACAGTCTATTTTTTCTTGTTTAGTCTTGCTTTAATAAAGGGAGAGTGTTTTGTAAAATTCTTATTCTTTCCTTATTTCATACCCTCTTACTCTCTTGAATATTTTAAGAATATTTTACTTTTTGCTTTAGAATTCTTTAAAAGAAAACTTCTCTATTTTATCATTTCCTCTTTCTTATAGACTTTATTAATTAATTTGTATATCTTTTAATGTTAAATGTTTTTCCCCTTTTATTGATCCATTTAAGAAATCTCTTTTCACTTGTCATATATTTTTCTTCTTATGGTATTATTTATATTGTTTTCATAGCAATAATATTGATAAATTGGTTATAAAACCCAAAAAAATTTTATAAGCCTAATCGTTGCGGGGGCCCTGACTCTGAAGGGTATAAACAAGCGGTTCTGTGCGGTTACCTTGAACACAACAATATAACCAGGTCTTACCTGACCTGAAGTTAAAGAGCCAGTCTCTTTATATGTAATTTCTCTCCAAAAAAAGGGGTGGAGGGGGTTTTGTGCTCGACTACGAAATTTGAGGTAAAATAATGATATTTCTATAGGTAGATAAACAAAATTCAAATAGTATATATGAATTCCAAACAAGGTAAAATACAACTCAATGTTTCTTTCTAAAATCCTTTTTACAATATTCCCTATTTCATTGCAGGAATAAGAGGAATGAGAATTCCAACTTGCATCAAATAAAATATGATCACAAACAAACGCTTTGAAGAAAATGTATTCCTTAGAACATTGGCTCAAGTATTTGCTTACTGCAGCTGCTAATATATAAATCTTTTTTTAGATAAGGAGGGGAGGGGGGTTACGGTAGTTCGGTTGTGCACAATATGTTGTATTGTATAACCTTAACATTTTAAACTTTACAATTATCTGGCATTGTATCTAAACTTTGATAGGCAAATAAAAATCTTATTGTAAGTTAATTGTCCTTCTACAAAGAATATAACTTATTAAAAAGATAAGTCTTTTTCAAAGATTGCTTTACGAAAAATAAATCAACTCAAACCTTTTTGAATCTCATTTTAATTTCATTACCTCTTTAAGAACAAGTTAATGATAACTCACTTGTAATTGTATCATATTTATTATGAACAATACTTAAAGAAGTCTAAATGATTTGAACCTAGAAGCCCAATCTCTCAAATTATTGGTATCAGGTTCCTATTGTCCAAAATATCATGGATTAAAAGCCTTGTTTTGTCACAAAAACACATTCACACAAACACACACACATTTACACACTCATTCACACACATGTAGTAAAAGTTGGGAAGATGGAAAATATTTCTTTCTTTGGTTCTTGTTTCACTGTTACAGATAGAAGCTTATCTACCTAATAATTTGTAAGTTTGACCTATTTGGTTGAAGTAATAAACATTTTTGTAAAAGGTGTATGATTATTGAGTTGAATGTTTTAAAGATTCCTGTAAAAAGCATGTTTAATCATGTTTTAAAAGAAATAAATATTGTTTAATTTAAGATATTTTCATTTGCTCAAACACACACTAACACTAAAATTTACACAAAACAAAATAAATCTACCGGAAAAATTTAAAACTCACATACATACAAAAAAGATTCTTTTGTTATATATCTATTATACAAAGTAGAACAATGTTTGAATCTATCCGTCTGAAGCTTAATAACTGATGAACCAATTGGGCTCTTCTCTTCAGAGGATATACCCACTGGTCCTGTTGTGGTTTTAAGCTATGTTTCAGGGTGGGTGGGTCGACCCCGACCCCTCCCTCCCAAAAAAAAAGGAAAAAGCATAGTAACAGATTTAATCTTATACAGATTCTTTTAACATTCTAGTTTATTAAATTCAAATTTAGATAAAAATTGTGACTTTTTTTATACATTTAAAGTAAACAAAACAGTCCTAAAGATATTGTTTATCGAAGCAGGTATATATTGTGTCTTTTTCAAAAGTCTCATTAGAATGCCCAAATTGAGATAAAGGGGTCAAAGTAGCTACCTTATATCTCCCTTTATTTTTGTCAAATCTTTCTATTTTTAAGAAAAGACTAAACCTATCAAACGTTGCAAGATCTTATCAGGGGTTTAAAGGGATAAATTAGGCCGATAAATTTATATACATCCCCAATTATGATACACAAAATTAACTCTTCCATAGTTTATAGTTAGTGGTTGAAACGTTTGGATACTCATCTTAATGAACCAACAAATCAAGATTTAATAAAACCTTCTTCTGGGTATTTCTACTGGATTTAACCTGCCTTGGAATAAAAAAGGGAGAACATTATTAGACGTTTGCGAGATATTATGAAACAGAAATACAAAAATCCTACCCTGTACATTTAGCATTCTTCATGATTCTATTATTTGTTTGCAAAGAGTGATTCTCAAAGTTTTTTTTTACAAAAATATAACAGTAAGATTCAAACCTATTACATATAACAAATATAATGTGATATTTAGAAAACAAATTTTCTAGAAACTGTCCAAACTCTAAAGTTTTTGGTTTTTGCTCTACCAAGAAGCATCCACTGAGAGGGATAAAGCATTAGTGTGCATATAAATTCACAAATTTTTTTTTTGATATTCTCATCCTTGTTTTAGAACTATTTTGGCTGCACTTCCAGTGTTAATACTAATATAATGACTAGCGTTTGTGCCCCTACCAACTAGAGGCTCTATATTCAAAGGATATGGAAAAGCCTAAAACCACCTCAGGACCTATAAGAAGCTTCACTGTAAAGGAGAACCTCATCGTTTCAGCGGTTAGCGAGATACTTCGCTACGAGCACAACAAAGCTTACAACTTTATAAAAAAGGATTATTTTTTTTGGAGGGGGGGAGTGGTAAAAACTGTAATCAAAAAAATGAATTAAAAATATTATAATCAGAATAGAGTTTCAAAAAATGTGTATTATACCTTAGCATTCATAACATTTGTCATTATATCGACGTTATGTCGCTAATAAGTCAGAAATGACTACTTTTTATTGTTTAAAAAATCACAACAAGATATGGACAGGGGGACAAAATAGGACAGTTAAAAGTTTAACCATTCCATAGATAATTTGCTTAACACACAGAGAGCTGTCTTTTGGTTGAACTATGAAAACATATAAAGTATTGGCTTTTTGTCCCCTTCACTGCAGTATATTCCTAAGGGTGTTTCAAAATTCAAATAAATATTTAGTAAAATTGATCCAAGGAATAAAAGAAATAAAAATTTAAAATCCTAATAAAAATTTGATGTGGGTTATTATCCTTAGTTTTAACTTTGCAGTATGATACTTCAGGTGTCAGAGTATTTTTTTTCTTAGGAAATAAAATCAGATATGATACAACAGGGGTGAAAACATTTACTGAAGCGAAGCTCTGGAACAGTAGGACAAAAGAGCATTAACACCTGTAGAGTATCAGAACTGAATAAGCAGAATATAGATGTCTAAACAAAATTCTAAGTAATTTTTTTTGCAAAACTGCTTAAATACAGAATATTGTTTAAGGATATACTGACATTTTTAGGACTTTATTATAGAGATGATTTGATTATAACATTATACCTTGATGTAATAGGAATCATTATATTAAAAATCAGATTAATAGAATAATTATAGCAGGAATATTTTTTTGTTAAAAAGGTTAAAATCAACATGTACTTTTCTAAAATAGGAATCATCATACGATTCTTAGCAGTTTAGTAAGGATAATAACAAACCGATAGATACAATTTTGCAACACCCTTTCAAGTTTTATATATGCTTGATAAGTTTTTCTATTTTACCTGTACAAAATTTATTTATGTATGTAATACAAATGTGTATTTGCCTATATTTTATTTATTTATCAAGATCGAGACTTTTATACAATTAAAGTATGTTCGTCTGTATGTTCGTGATACCAGTAAAACATTAGAATGAAGGAAGCGAAGTGAACTTTATTTTTTATATTAATATGTTTTTATCAAAGGCATGGATTTTATAAAAATAGATTCATTGGTTTGTCCTTCCATTCTTTGCCGTAAAGTTGAACTATAAATATAAAAGTATACTTGTGAGTTTCAAGTATGGTTTTAAAACCGATTATTGTCCGCTGGATTAGACCCGGTTTTCAGCCCTATTGAAAAATTATTACAGACAATTTTCCACACATATTAAAATAAAAATCATAAAATTAATACAAATTTTGTTACCACATGTCTTCGGCCCTTCAGGGCTTCAGAAACTGGGTTAAATCCAGGGAGGAAGGGAGGGGACAATGGACAATGAAAACCAGATTTATCCAGAAAATTTAAAGAAAATAGTAAAGTGTATAGGGTTGTCTAAATTAGATAACTCAAAATGAGAAAGAGTTCTAAGAAAAAAAGCATCTACTTATGAAATAGGTTACCACTACATCACAATGAAGTAAACATTCTTTAAATAATCACTTGAAAACAAATTTACCTTAGAACATCTTCATCCTCTCTTCTATATTTTTAACCATATTGAAAAGTCATGAAGAGCATCGTAATACGGACAATTTTCCACGAATATTAAAATAAAAATCATAAATTGATACCAGTCTAGTCTTGTAATTTTTCATTTTAATATTTGCGAAAAGCTTTCTATAATACATGTAATAAATAACGTCAATACATCCATTCTGAAAAGTTTAATTCCTTAAATACAAAATAATAATAACGATTAATTGATGAGCTTTGCCTATATAAATATATACATCCTTGTTTATTTATTTATACAAATGTAAAAGAAAGTATTAGGAAGCAAAAAATGCGTGTAATCTAAAATGTAGGCTAAGTGAAAACTTTTTGGTATTTGGAAGGAGGAGGGATTTAAAATACATATATATACAATCTAGAAATACATCCTTATAAAAAAGTAAAAGGATCTCTGTGAATCTGTCTGTCTGTGTGTACCGAAGGATCTTCTTTATAGGGTAGCTTCTTATACGTCCTAGAAAGGTTCATAGCTAATACCACAACCCTCCCATGAGAAATCGCACCCTATTTAGCGGCGGAAAAAAACTGATCTTAAAATAGAATAAAAAAAATTTACCTTTAGAGGCCTCTTTGGGCAAATCCACTAGTTCAGGCATAAAGAAGCTTAATTAACTATTTTCATATGAAAAAGGCTTACAACATTTTATGTTAACGACTGCAAATTTTATACCAACTTTAATACTTTTCAATTGAATATAATCGGGGTGGGGGGGAAGAAAACAGCCTAAAACCAAGACCAAAACATTTGAAGATATAAGTGAGAATCACAAACGAAGATAAGTGTCCCTAATGGTATTTTCTTATGTCAGGCTTATGTAAGCTTTTAGTTAAGTATACCTTTTGAGTTTCTTAGTTATTGTTAAGTATTCCTAAATGTAGTAATGTCAAGTAAGACTTAGGAAAGGTTTAAGGTACCTTATAAAGTTTACTAGGGGTTCCTATTTTGTTCTTAGTTACATTAAGCTATGTCAAGAAAAAGCAGGTTTGATGATATACGAGTACCTTTTGGGTTATGTCTTAAAACAGCCAATTGTTTTTCTAACTAAAATTTTGGAAAAATATTCCTATCTTTTTAAAGTTTTTGAGCACGGTTCCTTGTAAATTCCGCCACATACATCCTATCTGTGTTATAAATAATAGCAAGTAACCATCTAAGGCCTCTTTAAAGATATTTTTGATTTTTCTAATTATAAAGAATGGTTACTTAAAAATATTTTTATAGGGTGATTTTTTAATAGAAAATATGGTAAATTAACCTCCCCCAATATATATAAAAAACACAAATCATATTCAAATATTGGAAATGGGCAGGTGTCCTATAAACATTTGCAAATTATTTTTTTTGTTAAAACGAATGAACAACAAAATATATGTGATCATTTCATTCTACATTTAAAGAGGCATAATTCAAAATTTATTACAATGAGTACACTTTTAGTTATCTATAATATTTCTTTTTTTCTATTTATGTAGACAAAAAAAACTTTGCTCTAATTAAGACTTGTCTTTCATATTTTTTAAATTTTATTTCTTAATTATTTAATTAGGGTTACATAAAATTACTTAGGTATACTTAAAATATAAAAGGTATCTTATCTAGTTAAGTCAGGTAGAAAGCAAGTACACATTCTCATTCAATCCAGGAAGGGAGGGGTCATTGGGCTTTCTAAAATATTACATTAGTCCCCAAAGTTTTATTATAACGTTTTATTATTCAATAGCTTAATAACTGTTGGGACTTTTTTCAAAATTTTAAGTGGTATGTTTATTAATCTTAATATCCAACCGTTTCAATAACTAATTGTACAGGACAATGACGTCCAAGCTTTTTTATGTCGGGGGGGGGGAGGGGTGTAAAAATTAAAATGCAAAAATTTTGCCTAGGCATCCCCAAATTCAATTTGGACGGAATATCAATCTATCTACTATTGTCTTATCCCTTTAGATCCCTGATTTCCTCTACTTACAAATGAAAGATATGTTCATAGATGTTCCTTAATATACGCCAAAATTTAAAAATAAAGTAAAGTGTAAAAAATTCAAGGGCCATTAAAAAGAGATATAATAAAGGGTGTCTAAAATATCTCGCTAGCTTCTGGAATAAATCGGTTTCTTTTCATGGAAGCTTCTTATATTTGTTATATTTGTAAAAAAAGGAAACTGTTATTCTTGCTTTAAAAAAACTTTTTAAAATAAAACAAACTGTTTTCATGCGCAGTTCTTAGTCCAGACACACACAGACATACATTCTATCTTTCGGCTCTAAAGATACATAAACCCCTCTAAAGATAGTAGATTTATAAGAATTGCTTCAAAATATTTTGTAAAGGATAATTTTTTTTATTCACAATTTGCTTAGCATGGTCCGAATCATGAATTATAATCAAATGGGCAGATGCTAAACATTTAAAAAACCTTTTTGGTTAAAATGTATAAACAACAAAAAAGATTATAAAGATTAAATTTTACAAAGAGACATATAAAAAAAACTTATTACAATGAGTATAATACTATTAATTCATGATCTTTCTTAAATCATTTTTTTTTACTTTAGTAAACTTGAAAAATCTTTGGTCCATAAAACCATAATTTTATGATTTTTATTTTAATTTTAATTTACTTTATAAGGCTTACCTAAATTTTACATTGAGAAAGGCTACATACACTTTAGTTAAGCTTAGCCATACATATAAAACTAGGAAACGTTTTTATAAATAAGCCAAAACAAAATTTCTTAACTGCAATACACAATTTTCAAAATTTCAAAAATTCAAGGAAAACAGGTTCTCAAAGCTGCCTAAAGTTTCCATGCATAAAAAACTTCAACATAAACTTTCTAAATTAACTTCATTATTTAACCAAAAAAATTCAAAATGAAGAAACGCTAGGAGAGGCTTACATAAAAAGATAGGGTATACACGTATGGTCCCTCAGATGTCAAAACTTTATTTTAGTGTTTGGTCAAAATGACTTAGCAATTGTATCTGTAAGTACGTCTAATAACACCCTATGCTATTTTTAAAATCCTAGAAAATTTTTTTTGCAAGAAAATTGCATAAATTCGCAACCTTTTTTAGAACCACTACATAACTCGAGTTTTAAAACTTTTTATATAAAATCCTTTTTACAAAAAATATCAATAATTACTTAAAATTAAACCTGAAAGAAAAAAAATCTCATTACACGTGTTAATTTGCATGTTTTAGGTCTTTTTTTGAGGAAAGTATAACTTCCACATTTTTGACAATAATTATATTTTTTAACATTTCAAAGTAAAATATAATAAAACTTAAACGATTTTTCTTGTATTATCAGTTGAAAATTTCATCAAACATGTAATTTAAGTGATGAAAATTTAATAAAATCATTTTTTGAATGTTTAGAATTACCAATTTTCTACATTTAAAACAAAATGTTAACAAAATTTAAAAACATTCTAATATAAAACTTTAAAAATCAATAACATTTTATAAAATGATGTTTTAAAAAATAAATCATTAAAAGGTATTAAAATGCATTTTAAGTTGCTTAAAATTAAAACGAGAATATCTTTTTACACTTTATTCTTTGTAATAGAGATTAATCGTCATTTGCTGAAAATGAAACATTTAATAAACTAATTGAATCTTTTTGTGACCATATTTAGAATTTTTAATTTTTACACTAAGGTGTTTTTTAATAAAAATCTTTGTTAATTTCTGTTTTACGACAAAAAAAGAAAGGGACTTTTTTACTATTTCTAGGTTATCTTATGCAATTTAAACTATATAATATGAAATAAATTTTAATTGTCTTTCTTTTGAGCCACAAAACACTGTAAAATGTAACATATATGCAAAAATAACAATTTTTTTAATGAATATTATAATATCCTTACATGACATTGCGTCAGAGCTTATTCTTTAGATCATATGTTCATGAATAGTAGCCATAACTTGGAGGGTTGCGCTATTTATTAGAATATTAAATAAACTTGAATGGTAAAAATATTAGCATATCCTTTGTTAATTCAAATGCTTTAGGTATATTGTTCGGAAAGTTAGTTAAAAAAGAGAGAATTTGCTGTGTATACTGTTGAAAGACTTTCAAAAATGTGAATTACAAAGCAATCCTAAAAGATCGGGCCGTAGGCGAGTCTTAGTCGATTGGGGGGGTGGGGGGGGGTGGGGGTGGTTAATGATCACCTTTTCCAACCAATATTCAATCAACTTCTATTTAACACTTATCAGTCGGTCGCCTGCCCCCCTATTATCTCAGCTCCTATTTGATCAGGGCTCAAAAATTTTGTGCATGTCCCCTGTTTCATAATGAATTTCCGACTATAAGTGAATCAGATTTTCGTTATTAGTATACGAGGTAAAAAAAAGAACATTTTAAAAAAATTATTTAAATAAAACCCAACGTGTATTGGCAGTACAAACATCTTAATGCTAGCAGACATATGTTTATCAACATTTGCAGAAAGCTATTTCCACAAGAAAAATTATTCAGGTTTCTACCTCACAATTTTAAATATTTCTTTTTGATAAAATGTTTGACATATATCGTATAATCATTTACCAAAAAAAATATTTTGATAATTTAGATTTCAGAGAAGATTAATCCTTTCAAAAAACTAAGACGACAATTTACATCTTCTGTCATGACATTTTAGAAAAAATATAAAAAAAACAAAATTTAGTATGAAAACTATTTTCATCGATTTTTCTGAAGGTATTATCGTATTCTGTGGCTTTGTTATTATCATTTACTTATATTGAAAGTGCCAAACATTGTACCCTAACTTATTCATTTAATAAAAAATCAACCGTGTATACTAAAAGGGTTCTTAATTGGAGAGAAAGCAGGTAGACAATAAAGAAAGGAAGGGGGGTAGACAAGGGTTACTTAGAAATTAATGTAAGTATAACTTTAAGGAAGGCTTACATAAAGAAATAGGTATACTTAAAGTGTTCTTAAATGGAGAGAAAGCAGGTATAAATTCAAAAAGAAGAAATGTTAGGAGAGGGGAAGGGGGGTTGACAAGAAGTACTTACAAATTAATGTACGGTTTTCATGACAAGTACAACTTTACATAAAAAAAAGCAATCTTAAAGCCAAACAAATAGAATTTAATTGGTTATTTTTAAAAACAGCAAATTAATTGTTCTTTTAGCTTAAAATTTTTTTTTTTTTAAATTTTAGGACAAAATACAACTTTTTGGGAGGAATATTTTCCACCCCCCCCCCCCCCCACAGAAAATGGGAGGTGGGTCACAAACTCCCAAAATGCTAACTTTTTTGTTTATGGTCGGAATTAAAAAATCTTTTCAATAGACCTTAGAGTAGAGTTCAAAAGGTTTTTTTCAACTCCTAGTTATATGCCGTAGCCATATTTAAAAACACCTAAATTTATTGGGGGGAAGGTGGGGAGGGGGGGTTTACATCCCCTCCCCCCCATTTGGACGTCCCAGCTCACAGACAAACATCCTATTTTTGTTATTTAAAATAGCAGCTACCCCTCAAACTTAAAAGTTATTAGATTCACAAAGAAAGGTTAAAAAAACAGGCATCCAAAGGGATAAGACAAAAGCCAATAAATTGATGTGCAACCCCAATGATGATACACAAAAATACCCCTACTGTAAATTAAAATTTATGGTTGAAACGTTTTAACAATCAACTTAATGAAACAACCAATCAAATTTTACTAGTCCCAAAAGTTATTAAGCCAACGAATAAGAAAACATTATTTTAAAATGTTGGGGACAAATGAAATAAATCAGAGCTGGATCTTTAAATCATTTCAATGGTGCGCTAAACCACCCCGTGCACCATTGAAATGATTTAAAGATCAAGCTCAGGTATAAAGTTAGCAGCAATAAGACAAAAGCCAGTAGACTAATGTACAGCCCCAATGATGATACACAAAAATACACCTACTGTAAATTAAAATTGAGTGTTGAAACGTTTGAACACTCAACTTAATGAAACAACCAATCAAATTTTCAAAATGTTGTTATTCCAACAAATAAGAAATTGTTATTTTGAAATGTTGGGGACAAATGTAATAAAGCTGAAAACCATGTTTGTGATTTAAAAAAAATTAATTTCGTTATTGGTATAAGCTAGTAATAAATAGCCCATTGTCCCCTCTTTCTCTATTAAAATAAAACATGTGATGTTTTATTAGCAATTTTCTTAGCATAGTAAAAAAAGTTTTCAGTGTTCTTTTCCCTAAATCAACACTTAATAATAGATAGGCGAAGCATTGCCAAAAAATACTTTAATCAAAAATAAGTCATTTAAAGCTGTCATTCAAGTTTTGAAGAAATAAAGGAACACCAATAAAGAAATTATCAAGTAAGAATTATTAAAAGGTATAATATAGATACATACTCCCAAATTCAGCCAATAGGAATACAGGGGAGGATCAATCTGCCATATATTGGTTAGAAAGAGCAATTATCCTTTCATATCATTCGCAAAATGAATCAGCTATAAATAGTCTTTCTTAAGATAAGCCTTTGCTTAGGTTAATCATATGGTTAAAAAATTTCTTCCCTCACATGATGTAAAGCATACAACATAACATATATAAGAAATCATCTTTAAATAGTTAACTTTTTTTGGGATAAAGATAACTCTTTGGAAATTCCTTATTAAGTTGGGCCCGATTTACCATCTAGATCTACTATATCTATTGGTTCATTATACTATACTTTTGTACTTTCTCTGTAGAATATTTTTTTAAAGGTTATTATCTAAAACAGCTAATTGTTCTTTTAGCTTAAAAATTAAAAAAAAGTATTATAGCCTTCATTAGTTTTTAAGAAGTCCCACACACACAGACACACATCCTGTTTTTGTTATACATGATAGCTACAACCCCTCTAATATTTAAAGATGTTAGATTTTTAAGTTAGGTTAAAAACGTTTTTTAAAATCGAAGCTTTTCTATAATTAGGGTCGGTCCGTCCGTACGTTCGTCACAGAGAGTTAGCTCTTTTCGTTAGTTTAAACAGGTTAGAATTGTCCTATCGATTCCAAACTTTGCATGATGATTCCTGTAGTAGTTAGGTACAATTTAGAAACTCTATAATCAATACCAGAATGTCCGTACGTCCATTTGAAACATGTCGATTTTTAACTTTTTTGACAACAAATTTTTGTATATTAAAATTATCCGATTCTTCAGATTTTTTTGAAAACTGATTTCTTATGCAACAAGGTAAAATGTTATAAGTAAAGCATCTCTATAAACAAGTCCCAAAAATGTTAGTATGTCCTTAAACAGTATCATCCATTTAGGCAGTTTGCAACAAATTTACTTACAATATTCTTTGTACTGATGCATTAATATTCTGCTAATTAAGTTCTGACAATCTACAAGTGTTAAAGTTTGTTTGTCCTTCCATTTCAGAGCTTCGCTTTTATGGATGTTGTCATCCTTGTTATATAGTGATTTCTTACCTTGGTATAGGCACCATGTGAAATATAGGTAAAGCACATGACACATAATCGAATATTTGAAATAAGCAAGTGTTGAATCTATGTACTTTTTTGTTAAAATGAATGAACATCTATATAGATGTTAAAATTAAAATCTACAAAGAGTCACATATTATCAAATTTGATATGTTTGTTACAAAGAGTAGCTTTTATTTCTATAAGATCTTGCCTTATAATTTTTTTCTATTGTAGTAAAATTAAAAATACAAAGTCCACACAAAGTCCACACAAAGTCGACATCAAATTGTCTGCATATGAAAGAATTTTAATTCTTATTATTTTAAAATTAATTAAGGTAACCTTTATTTTTTATAAGTAAGGCTTGGAGAAGTGGATCAAAAGGGTTGATATATGAGTTAGGGGCATTGAAAAGGGGGAGGGGATTAGACTAGCTTTACATAAAGAGTTAGGTATAGCTAAAGGGTACTTAATTGGAAAGAAAGCAGGTAGAGGAGAGAAGAGAGGGGAAGGGGGGGGGGGTTGATAAAGGTTACTTAGGAAACTTATGTAAGGTTTTTAGTAAAACTTTAAGGTAGGCTTACATTAAAAGTTAGGGACACCTAAATAAATTAAGGTATTCTTAAAGGTATGAGAAAGCAGGTAATTTTTCTTTCTTCTCTAACTTGTTTTAAAACACCTTTGACAACCAATGAATAGATAATTAAGATCTAGATGGTCTATCTGGCATCAAATTCTGTTATACATATAAAGCGGTTCCTATAAGACAAACCCCTTTGTTAATTTTTTAACTTTTTTATTTCATGGGTGGGTGATCTCCAACACCACCTTAAATTTTTTTAAAAATACTTTTCTTTTATTTTATATTTTTTGGGAGTTGAGTACCCTCCCAAACCAAGTAACAAAAAAAATTAGCCAATGAGAGGACATTATTGACCAATGGTAAAATTCATAGTGGCCTCTCATTGGCTAATTTTTTTTGTTACGTCATAATCAGTCCGACACTAATACTGGGTTCCCATTTTCAATTTTTTTCTTTTTTTCTTTTTTTTTGAATTTTTTTGTGGGTGAGGTGACCTCTCACACCCCCGTAAAAAAATTTTATCTAAAATTTTTTTATCTTCCATTTTAAAATTTTTCTTCCATGAAATGGGGTGACTTCCCACACCCCCCGGTACAAATATTTTTTTCTTCCACTTTTAATTTTTCTGGGGATGGGGTGACCCTCTTAAAAAATGTTTTGTCTTCAATTTCAAATTAATTTTTTTTTTGGAAAAGGGGTGACCTTCCACACTCACTAAAAAGATTTTTCTTGTCAAAGGGGGAAAAAATGGCGTGCGAAGCGTGCCGCAAATTTTTTTTAACCTCCTTAAAATTTTTACCCTGGGGGTAAAATTTGCTTGGGGGGGTAATTACCCCAACTGAAATCTGTTTGCAGGGGTAAATTTTGTTTACCCCCCCCCCAAATTTACTCCTGGGGTAAAATTTTTTGGGGGGTAATTTAAATTTTATTAAATATTTAGTACTAAAAATGCACTGGAAGCGCGCCAAAAATTTTTTTGTTAGAGATTTTTTATTTTGGGGGGGGGTATTTATCCCTCCTCAAATTGTTTGAGGGGGTTAATCCCCACTTCACCCCCTCTTTGGACATCTATGCCTGGAGGATCAGGACCTTCAGAATTATACATGGAACCTGAAATTGACTTGTATACCTATATTTCTTACTAGCGGCTATGCCCCTAGAGGCCTCTAGGGGCACTTGAGGAGGGGGAGTCAAATTTGTTACCCAATATCTTATTTTAGATTTTATAAGAAAAAGTAAAAAAAAATTTTGTTGGGTAGAAAAATTTATTTTAAGGGGGGGTTTGCCTAGATATACCACACTTTTCTGGGATCTTGCTGTGTCAAGTATCAACTGTTGGGAATATCAAAGGATGACTCCATGCAAAATTTGAGCCGGATCCGGCCAAAACCGGCCGTGAATTTTTTGAAAAACCGGTTTTTTCCCGGTTTTTAGTGGGTATCTGTAAATCGATTCAGCTGGAGCAAAACCGGTTGGAGGTACAAAAAATTTTACTTCACGTGAAATTTAGCCAATGCAATTGCCTACAAAAATGTAATTCATCATCAACTTGATTGGACAACTCTTTCTCCTCCTAAATGTCCATTAAAACCTCGGAAACGGCAAAAATCGCCAAAAATCACGCCTTCGGCGGCAAATACCGGCTAAACGGTCAGCCGGAGGCGAATGAAACATAAATAAAGAAATGTCCGCCTCAAAAAGTTGTTCAACATCAAAAAGATGCTTGAAGTCTCTAAAACGACTCCTTCCCCTCCTTTAAGGGGAAAAACTGAAAAAACGTGAAAACGGCCCACAATGCTGAATTTTCACCAAGTGAAAGTCTTGTGTCATTATCTCTTATGAGAAAAAAGTTATTAATTAATTAAAATTTTAAATTGTGATTTTTTGATGGATTTCTTTGATGAAATGACAGGCTGGTCAATTTTTAGGCCATTTTTTGCTGTTTTCAGCCCGCCACGCCCAAACAGTTTGAGATAATCTCACGGGACCTTTTGCCCGACCTAAGCCTGGTTATTTGTGAGGTCTAAGAAAAAAAAATCCCGGATTGGATGAAGCACGACGTCGCTGCGCACCGTCTAAAATCGCTGGTCGGCTCATTTTGGCCCCTCAAACCCTCACCTCGTGCCATTTTTCTGTGTAAAGATTATAATTATAATCTTTTGCGTAAGTCTGATTTTTTTCCCTAGACCTCACAAATAACCAGACTTAGGTTGGGCAAAAGGTCCCGTAAGATTATCTCAAACCGTTTGGGCGTGATGGCCCAAAAAACGCAAAAAATGGCCTAAAAATTGACCGGCCTGTCATTTCATCAAAGAAATCCATCAAAAAATCACAATTTGAAATTTTAATTAATTAATAACTTTTTTCTCATAAGAGATAATGACATAAGACTTTCACTTGGTGAAAATTCAGCATTGGGGGCCGCCTAGACTTTATATTTGGTGACCCTGGGGTGACGGGTTCAGTGCCCCCCACACCCCCGAAGTGGGCATACTTTTGAAAATCACGTTTTTTCAGTTTTTCCCTTTAAAGGAGGGGAAGGAGTCGTTTTAGAGACTTCAAGCATCTTTTAGATGTTGAACAACTTTTTGAGGCGGACATTTCTTTATTTATGTTTCATTCGCCTCCGGCTGACCGTATAGCCGTTATTTGCCGCCGAAGGCGTGATTTTTGGCGATTTTTGCCGTTTCCGAGGTTTTAATGGACATTTAGGAGGAGAAAGAGTTGTCCAATCAAGTTGATGATAAAGTACATTTTTGTAGGCAATTGCATTGGCTAAATTTCATGTGATGTAAAATTTTTTGTACCTCCAACCGGTTTTGCTCCAGCTGAATCGATTTACAGATACCCACTAAAAACCGGGAAAAAACCGGTTTTTCATTAAATTCACGGCCGGTTTTGGCCGGATCCGGCTCAAATTTTGCATGAAGTTATCCTTTGATATTCCCAACAGTTGATACTTGACACAGCAAGATCCCAGAAAAGTGTGGTATATCTAGGGGTGCCCCCCCATCATCATTTTTAATTTTAGTTAAAAAATTTAAAAAAAAAAAATGTGGGGGGGGGGTATTTTTCATTTTTGGGGGCGTTGGGGTTATCCCACCCCCCAAGAAAATAGTTATAAACCTTCCCGGGACTTATGAGAAGCTACCTTGTTAAGGAGAACCCAATCAGTTCAGCGGTTAGCGAGATCCTTCGGTACAGATACACAGACAGACACACAAACTTCCTGTTACTTTAGTATAAGGATGAGGATGTACAACTACAGGTTTGGGGGGATGTTTTATGGGGTTCAGGAAACCCTCCCCCAAATAAAATAAAATGGAGGGGATGAAAAATATATCTCCCAAAAAGCTGTATTTTGTCCAAAGTTTTTTTTTATGTTTTTTTTGGTGATCCCCCTCCCCCCTAAGTAAAAAAGGATGTAAAAACAAAGGTTGTTGAATAAAAGTGTGGAGGAAGCGAAAATTCATTATCAAATAGGGGACATGCACAATTTTTTTTAGCCCTCTAGCTTTAATAGGAGCTGAGATAATGGGGGGGGGGCATTGAACTACTGATAAAGGTGCGGCAAGGGGCCCAACTGTTAAGGGTTAAGTCTCACAAATTATGGATCCCGATTGACCATCTAGTTCTATTATATCTATTGGTTAATTATACTGTAGTACTGTTGTACTTCCTTATTATTTTTTTGGTTATTTTTAAAAACAGCAAATCGTTCTTTTAGCTTGAATTAAAAAAAATATTATGGCCTTAAATAGCTTCAAAGTTTCTATTTAATTCCCATGCACACACAGACATACATCCTATATTTGTTATACATAATTGCGGCTACTTTTCTAAACTTTAAAGATGTAAGATTTATAAAGAAAGATTTTAAATTTTTTTTTGTACAGAGTGATTTCTTTGCTTGGTACACAGGCACTACATGAAATATAGATAAATCACATGACTCATAATCAAATATTTGAAATGGAAAAAGTGCTGAATATTTGATCCTTTTTTGTTAAATTGAATGAACAACTATGGCGACGTGAAAATTAAATTCTACAAAGAGTTATATTTAAAACTTATTACAAAGAGTATGCTTTTAGCTCTATATGAATCTATAAGATTTTTTTCTATTGTATTAAAGTTTAATTTAATCCACAAATTTTTTTGTTAAAAAAATATATCAAATTGTTAAGCTAAGAAACAATTTTATTCATTATTTTTTTTAATAAATTAACGACACCCTTAGGTAAACCTAGGTGGAGAATTATATGAAAAGGGAGGATTTATAAGGCTGGGGCATCATAAAGGGAGAGGGGTTTATGATAAGGATTCCTAAATCTTTTACTTAAAAGATAGGAAGAGTTTTTATTAATCAGCTAAAAAATCTCTTAATTAGTAAAAACAAGATTAAGATTAAGGGAAAAAATGTAGAAAACTTAAAATAGAATATACAGCCTCATGATAATTTTTAACGCCTCTAAGTCTAATGAAACTTTTCTTATATAACCCCAATTGAAAGAACACTAAGGGACGGGGGGGGGGAGGGGAATGTTGAGTGTTATGGCGGCTATTCATTGGGGGGGAATCGTTTGAAAAGGGTAGATGTGGAGGAGGGGCTGGCAAAGGAAGACAACTTAGAGTACCTTATATTGATATGATAGGTTTATGTAAGGCTAAAGTATTCCTATCAAAATCTTTACCTAAGCTTGACATTACTAAATTTAAGGGTAGACTATCTCCCCTAAACTAAAGTAAGGCTAAAGATACCCTTATTTTTAAGGGGTCCCTAATAAACCGTTTGTGATTAGCTTTATAGAATACATAGGTTTGAATAAGTCTTGAAATAAGAAAATAGTAAAATATGGGTATAAATATTAGAATTCTATCTTATTATATAAAGTAGTAGGCTTTTTATGTCATTTATGTCTGTAGCGAAGGATCTTACTAACTGCTGAACCGATATGGTTTCCCTTTATAGTGAAGCTTAGGTCCAGGGAAGGCTTTAAACTAATTTGGCGTAGGGTTTTCCCCACTCCCTTCCCTAGTAATCTCAAAACGTGTAAGTAAGCAATTAACATTTTTTTTGGCTTACTTAAATGTGCCATTGTGCCATTTTTGTGGTAAATTACTGATAAGCCATAAAGAATACTAATTGCTTACTTATATCAGCATTCTACAACAATTTGGTCTTACTTGTGAGATAAAAGAGGGTGGAGTAAATAAATACTCAGTCATTTACAGTAAAAGTGGCTTATATAAGTTGAAGTGAAGAAAAAGAAGGAGGAGTAATAATTAATCCCTTCCTTCCTGTAAGCAGTTTATGAAAAAAAGAGAAGATTTGGCTGATATAAGCCAAATAAGCAACAAATGTGATTAATTGCTTATAAGTAATTTATCCAAAAATTGCATGATTTGGTATATAAGCCAAATAAGCATTTATTGTGATTGATTGCTTGTAAGTAATTTATCAACAAATTGGATGATTTGGTATATAAGCCAAATAAGCATTTATTGTGATTGATTGCTTATAAGTAATCTATCAAAAAATAGCATGATTTGGTATATAAGCCAAATAAGCAATCATTTTCATTGATTGCTTATAAGTAATTTATGAAAAAATAGCATGATTTGGTATATAAGCCAAATAAGCAATCATTTTCATTGACTGCTTATAAGTAATTTATGAAAAAACAGCATGATTTGGTATATAAGCCAAATAAGCAATCATTTTCATTGATTGCTTGTAAGTAATCAATCAAAAAATTGCATGATTTGGTATATAAGCCAAATAAGCATTTATCGTGATTGATTACTTATAAGTAATTTATGAAAAAATTGCATGATTTGGTATATAAGCCAAATAAGCAATCATTTTTATAGATTGCTTGTAAGTAATTTATCAAAAAATTGTATGATTTAGTATATAAGCCAAATAAGCAATCATTTTCATTGATTGCTTGTAAGTAATTTATCAAAAAATTGTATGATTTAGTATATAAGCCAAATAAGCATTTATTGTGATTGATTGCTTATAAGTAATCTATCAAAAAATTGCATGATTTGGTATATAAGCCAAATAAGCAATCATTTTCATTGATTGCTTATAAGTAATTTATGAAAAAATAGCACGATTTGGTATATAAGCCAAATAAGCAATCATTTTCATTGATTGCTTATAAGTAATTTATGAAAAAATAGCATGATTTGGTATTTAAGCCAAATAAGCAATCATTTTCATTGATTGCTTATAAGTAATTTATGAAAAAACAGCATGATTTGGTATATAAGCCAAATAAGCAATCATTTTCATTGATTGCTTGTAAGTAATCTATCAAAAAATTGCATGATTTGGTATATAAGCCAAATAAGCATTTATCGTGATTGATTACTTATAAGTAATCTATCAATAAATTGTATGATTTGGTATATAAGCCAAATAAGCATTTATTGTGATTGATTACTTATAAGTAATTTATCAAAAAATTGCATGATTTGGTATATAAGCCAAATAAGCAATCATTTTCATTGATTGCTTGTAAGTAATTTATCAAATAATTGTATGATTTAGTATATAAGCCAAATAAGCATTTATTGTGATTGATTGCTTATAAGTAATCTATCAAAAAATTGCATGATTTGGTATATAAGCCAAATAAGCATTTATTGTGATTGATTGCTTATAAGTAATCTATCAATAAATTGCATGATTTGGTATATAAGCCAAATAAGCATTTATTGTGATTGATTACTTATAAGTAATTTATCAAAAAATTGCATGATTTGGTATATAAGCCAAATAAGCAATCATTTTCATTGATTGCTTGTAAGTAATTTATCAAAAAATTGTATGATTTAGTATATAAGCCAAATAAGCATTTATTGTAATTGATTGCTTATAAGTAATCTATCAAAAAATTGCATGATTTGGTATATAAGCCAAAGAGGCAATCATTTTCATTGATTGCTTATAAGTAATTTATGAAAAAATAGCATGGTTTGGTATATAAGCCAAATAAGCAATCATTTTCATTGATTGCTTGTAAGTAATTTATCAAAAATTTGCATGATTAGGTATATAAGCCAAATAAGCAATACATGTGATTGATTGATTATATGTAATATATCAAGAAATTGCATGATTTGGTATACAAGCCAAATAAGCATTTATTGTGATTGATTGCTTATAAGTAATCTATCAATAAATTGCATGATTTGATATATAAGCCAAATAAGCATTTATTGTGATTGATTACTAATAAGTAATTTATCAAAAAATTGCATGATTTGGTATATAAGCCAAATAAGCAACCATTTTCATTGATTGCTTGTAAGTAATTTATCAAAAAATTGTATGATTTAGTATATAAGCCGAATAAGCATTTATTGTGATTGATTGCTTATAAGTAATCTATCAAAAAATTGCATGATTTGGTATATAAGCCAAATAAGCATTTATTGTGATTGATTGCTTATGAGTAATTTATCAAAAAATTGCATGATTTGGTATGTAAGAAAATAATCAAAAATTTTGATGGATTGCATATAAGTAATTTCTCAAAACATACCATAAATTGTTAAATAAGCCAATAAAATTTAGGTCTCTGGCTGTAATAGAAGCCACAATATTCATGATATATGTCTATAGTAAAAGCCAGACAAAAAATCAGTCAGTAAATTGGTCAGGGAGCAGCAAATGGTCATAATACCACTTTTCTCAGACGTTCATTGATATCTCAGTATTCACAAATTAAAACTAATAAAAACACGATATTTCATTGTCAAAATCTCTTTAAAAATTTGGTTTAATTTACGATTGTAAGCAGAAAATCATAGTTGAAACAAATTAAAATTATACAAGCTCAGCTGTGATTGATTGTAAAGCTGATTCAGCGTTCTGATTGGGTGGAAATACTACAGTACAATCAGTACAATGAAAGTTAAACTGAATATTTTTTAATGATTTTGACTATAAAATTAGTTATTTTTATTGTAAAAATATAATTATTTACTGACAACCTAAATATATGATGTAAATAATCTTAAATTTTGTTTCAAGGCAATTTCTAACATGAGCAATGAAAATCTTTCAAAATTTTCAGTATACATGGTGTTTTAGAAAAAACTGCGTTTTCCGTTTTTCTGACACAACCAGAAAGATTACAGAAAAAAAGATTATATGTCCTTATTCTCTGTAAAAAAAAGTACATCAAATTTATAACAGGTGTTTTTCATTATCTCTAAAAATACGTCCTCTATGATAGGTACCTAGTTTCCAAAAATGCTTTATGTGAAAAATGTTGTGCAAGAAAACTTAAAATAACTCTTCTATTATGTATAAAAAAATCATAGAATTTCAATATTAATTTAGAAAAAGGTATAAGAAAAGTACCTTAATGAGTTTTAAAGGTGAAATGCTTTTTAGCTCCTCACAAAAGCATTTTTAAGAAACTGCAATTGGTCATTTTTTCACATTTCTTGATTGTGATGCATTTGCAGTAAAAGAATCTTCTTTAATAACGTAGGTTATAGTAAAAAGAAAAAAACTCCTTTTTATTTGACAAAAAAATCTCTAATGACAAAAAAGTTATTGAAGTTTGAATTTTTTTATTAAAGCATTTAATTACAAATTATGAATAAATTATGAGTTTATATCTTAAAGGAAGCCTGCAAGAAATACCACGCTTTAACTGCTGAAAGACTGCCACAAGTAGACCAAATACCCCAAATTTGAAGCCTTCAGCTTCTATAACAAAAAAGTTCTAGGCATTTTAAAATGACATTTTATGTACAATGAAAATTTTGAAAGAATTGCAATGCTCATGTTGAAAACTTTGAAATTAAACTACGTGGCCTAGAAACAAAATTATAAGCATATTTTTGTCATAAATTTAGGTTTCCAGTAACTAATTATATTTTTACAATAAAAATACCCATTTTTATAGTCAAAATCATTAAAAAAAATTAGGTTTTACTTGCGTTGTACCGAATGTACTGTAGCCAATCAGAAGGCTGAATCAGCTTAACAACCAATCACAGCTAAGCTTGTATTAGTTTACCCCTTTGTTTCCGCTATGATTTTTGTTTAAAAATGCAATTTAAATCAAATTTTTTTCATAGATTTTGACTATGAAATGTGTTGTTTTTATTGTAAAAATGTAATCAGTTACAGGCAATCTAAGTTTCTGCCAAAGATAAGGTTATAATTTTGTGTCTAGGCGACGTAATTTAATATTGTTTTTTCTTTTATAAGCATTGGAAATCTTTCAAAAATTCCATTGTACATAAAATGCTATTTTGAAATGCCTAGAACTTTTTTGTTATTGAAGCTGAAGGCTTTAAATTTGGGGTATTGGGTCTTCTTGTGGCAGTCTTTCAGCAGTTAAAGCGTGTTATTTCTTGCAGGCGTCCTTTAACCTGTCAATCAAATTAAAGGATTATAGGAATAAATGAGGGGTGGGGATTTACGAACATGAGCAATTTTTAAGGTCATGTTTCTTAAGTATACAAAAAGAAAACTGAATATTTGTTTTCAGTGAGGGAATTTTAAATGAAATTTTTAGTGTAATTGGTAGAAAATTGTATTGGCCGTATTAAGATGTTGTTTTCAAGTGAATACTTTTTTGAAAACCAACCTTAAGGCATAAAATTCTACCAGAAAAAAACATCATACGCATCTTTTGAAATATTTATGCTTTAAAATGCGCCGTTATTTTCAGAGATATTAAAAAAAAAAAACCTAACAATTTCGATGCATATTTTTATAGAGAATATTGACATATAATTATTTTTTTGTACTACTAATGGTTGTTTCCCAAATTTGGAAAACGCAGTTTTTTTTGAAATGCCCTGTATATAAAATGCTATTTTAAAATGCCTACAGCTTTTTTGATGTTAAAGATAAAGTGTTCAAATTTGGGGTATTATATCTACTTGTGGCAGTTAGATCGATGTATTTTTTGAAGGCTTCCTTTAAACAATATTCAGTATTTAAACCTTTTTACAACAAATTTACTTAAAATTAGGGTTAAGGAGGATACTTTTCTGGCTGATTTCAAATGCTGGATATCTGGTATATCGAATATCCGGCAAATTATTGGATATCCTGCCAAAATATCCAATATACAGCAGGATAACCTGATATTGAAGTAGCAAAAAAAAAAATTTTAAACTGGGTTTTAAAATTAAGGTTAAAACTTAAATATTAAGTAAATATTAAATGATCTTTCTTCTAAGCAATTAATCTAATGAACTCTTACTACTCTTAATCTGTAATATTAACCCCTAACAGTTGGAGGATGAGCTGGGAGGTGGGGTTGAACATCCGCCCCCCACCTCTGTTTTTTTTCTATATCATTTTGTCTGTATGAAAGGTAAAGGGCTATAACTGAGTGACTTTTGAATATGGGTATGACACGTAACTGAGAGTTGGAATTTTTTGAATACCTCCTTCCTGGCGGGCACAGGATGCCAGCAAACCTGGCAAGGTCATTCAGTTAAAAAGTAAAAGTATTTTTTTTACTTAAACAAAGCATTTCATGTTATCAATTACTAAAATATCCTTTAGTCGTACATCCTCATATGAAATATAGGTGTTCAGGTCAATTTCAGGTTCCAGATATAATCCTGCAATCGTTCTTCTAGCTTTAATAATAAGAAAATTAAAGCCATTTAAAATTTTAAAAAAACAAGAAATTTTTGTTGTTAAGTATAAAAGATTATATTGCTGAATAGTTTCAATATCTAGTATCCAGCAGGATATTGAAAATGGCCAGATATCCATCCAAACAAGATATACAGCCCAATCCTTTTTAAAATTTTGTTTCAACTTTTACACCTACATTTATAATCTAAAGGGTGTAGAAAAAAAACAAAACAATCTCTTGATGTTCTAGAAAAAAGTATTTTTATGTCAAGTCCTTAAAATAACTCCCAATACCACTTTTATGGGTTGATAAGTTTCGAACAAATGTTTACGTCGCCGAAAATTGCCGTCACTGCCGTAACGAAGCATCGTAGGCAAATGACACAGAATTTTACTTTGATCAGGCTTGGTCAGTTCTACAATATTGTATTTTATGATGACAGCCGTAAAACGACTCCATCTATGAGTTTTGTTAGAACAAAAAGTGTAAATGTACAGTCAGCTTGAATTTTAAAAAAGAAGCCTAGTTTTGTGTGTGTGTGTGTGTGATTGCGCTGGTCAACACAATAGCGTGTCGTGTCAGTATGATAAAGGTATTCAAGAGAGTAACAGAACAGTGTCTGTGAATTATATGTGCAATATATTTTTTTATAGTGAAAATTATTAGTTTATGAAAGAAACTTGTGTGAATTCTAATTCTTTTTTTGATGGTACATTTTAAACAACAAAGATATTCAGTAATAATTTTAAGAATATCTAAGTTGTTATAAACCGTAACATTAAGTTAAAACTACGCATAAAATTGAACCAAGCCAAACTTTATTGCAAAGGAAACTATGAAAGATTATCAAGGTTGGACTTTTTTTTAGGTTTTTAAATTATGTACATGTATTTTCTTCTTAGGCGAATGTACGGGACAGACGTAAAGACCCTTTTTATAAGATTATTAATATTAAAACTTAAATTGGATTAGTTTTTTTATTGTATGGTCTGTAATATGATTCTATCCTTATTTTTTCAGTATGGTTGAGAACCGGTTCTAATCCAGCGGATATTAATCCGTTTCGAAGCCATACTGGAAAATCAATTATACATTTTAACAGCAAAGCTTCTCTATACTTCGTGTTGGTACGTCCGTTCGTACGCCCATATCGATTTAAATGTTTGCTTTATAACGAGGTATCAGAATGTTCATACATCTATATTGAAATTTAACCTTTTTGACAAAAAAAATATTTATCTTATTCATTTTATTATAGAATGCTAATTCTTATTAAAACTAGGTACAATGTTATAAGCATCTTTATAAACATGTCCTAACAATGTAAGATGTCCTGGAGCAGTAACATGTTTATTCCGTTATGCAACTCTTATACAATTGTTAATGTTCATTTCAGAGCTTCGATTTTATGGATGTTGTTTCTCTGATATTTATCAGGGATCTAATGGGATAAGACAATGGCCGATAAATTGATGTACATCTCCATTGATATTTGATAATTCACAAAATTATGACTTCTGTAGATTACAATAAGTAGTTGAAACTTCTGGACTCTCAACTTAATAAACCAACCAATCGAAGTTTAATAAAAGTCCATTATCTGACCCATTTTATTCAAGTCAGAATTTAGTTCATAACATTTTTTGTCCATTGTTCCATCCCTGTAGATATATATACTAATATATATTTAAAGTGATTTTTTTATATTGGACACCTGTTGTTTCCAATATGGCTTTGTAACCAATTAATTTCCGCTGGATTAGAACTGGTTCTCAGCGATGTATAGCATCTTATTACATTACAGACAAATTTCCCATGAATATCAAAAAATGAAATTATAAAATTATTACCAGTTTTGTTAGCCCAGGCTTTCAGCCTCTTGGTTAGGTAATCGGTATATCCCTGCATTTTACTTCCAATTTACTATATTTATAACTAGCGGCTGTGCCTCAGCTAGGACCTTTGCCTTCATTTAACAATTTCTTAGATTATTATTATCTCATTGTATTTATCCATTGTATTTATTTGAAAATGGCATTGCCCTGTATTCCATTAAATCACGAATATTAAGGGATAAGGCATTGGACGATAAAAAGATATACAATCCCCATAATGAAAAAAATAACGACTTTAGAAAATTCAAAGTTTTAAACATACCAATCAAATTTCAATAAAAATGCCTAAAGTGTTTAAGCCAACGAACGTGGTTAAAAACTTTGGGTACCAGGGCAATTTACAGCTCAATGTCCCCTCCCTCCCTGTATAAAACTATATTTTACTTTCCATTTATTAATTACTAGCGGCTGTGCCCCTAACAAATATGAGTTGTATATTCACTGGAATATGGAAGGGTATACAAATAGCCTAAAGCCATACCAATACTTATTCATAAAAATAAAATAGCCTGAAACTATCTCAGAAGCTATAAGATGCTTCACGGTAAAGGAGAACCATATCAGTTCAGATGCTACAGAAAGACAGACATACATACAGACAAAGATCCTGTTACTTTATTTATGACCCCTCACTTCCTGTTACTTTATTTATGACCCCTCACTTCCTGTTACTTTATTTATGACCCCTCACTGTCCCCAATTAGTTTTTTAAAAATTTAAAAAAAATTTCTAGGGGCGATTTCTCTTGGATGGATTCCTACCAGGACCTATGAGAAGCTACCCATATTGTTTTAGCGGTTAGCGAGATCCTTCGGTACAGACAGATAGACTGACAGACATACATACATACCACCTCAAGACCTATAGGAAGCTTCACTGTAAAGGAGAACCATATCGGTTCAGCGGTTATCAAGATCCTTAGGGACATACATACATACAGACAGAGTTCCTGTTACTTTATTATAAGGAATACAAATAAAATAGCCTAAAACCATCTCAGGACCGATAGGAAACTACTCTGTAAAGGTGAACTATATCGGTTAAGCGGTTACCAAGATCCTTCAGTATAGACAGACAGACAGACATACATACAGATAAAGACCCTGTTATTTTATTAAAAGTAATAAAAATAAAATATCCTAAAACCATCTCAGGACCTTTAGGAAGCTTCACTGTAAAGGAGAACCATATTGGTTCAGTGGTAAGCAAGATCCTTCGGTATAGACTGACAGACATACATACAGAGAACCATATCGGTTTAGTGGTAAACGAGATCCTTTGCTACAGAAAAAAACTTTCTATTTTGTATATCGATAATATCTATTCTTTTTATATTGCTTTATGTTTTATATTTTTATTATTCACTTGCGGTTGCGCCCCTTTTAGTGTAAGAAGGAGGCAGAAAAATAACCTATACCATCTAGAGGGTCAAATCTAAACATGAAATAGCATAAAACTATCCCAGGACCTATGTGAAGCTTCCCTTCAAAGGAAATTCAATTAGTTCAGTAATTTATGAAATCTTTAGCTTCTTAAAAAAAACCTTACTACTTTATATAATAGGATATAACTAGCGGTTTTACAAACAAACCAGATTTTTTTTATTGGTTCAGTGTTAAATGTGTGTGTGTGTGTGCATGTGAGCGTGCGTCCTTTAGGTTTGACTGTGGCGTTCTGTGGTAGCGTCCGGTCAAAACAGGTAGTAATCATGTATCCGTTTGAGGGTAAACACTGAGTTAGCATTGTGTGTGTGTTAAAACAGTTAAAATTATTAGAGTATTAATAACCATCAATTCAAAGTTTGGAGTATGTTAAAACAAATTAATAATTATCTAGGATAATGCTGTTAACATTTTTAAATTCAAATATTAAATATGATTGTTTGAATTCCAATATGTTTACATAGCAATATTTTATTATTCACATTTTTGAGAATCGATGTATACAAACAAACCAATACATCAAATACCAAGCCATATTAATTATAAGGTAGGGTGAAGTAAATAAACAAACATATTTCAGTATGTATTTCAAATCAAAATTTCCTTCTGAATGAACAGACTTTTATGCATACTTAAAAATATGTATTATTATGTAGACAATTTCTAAGGTATAGACCCTTTCGTGGCAATGCCCCTTAAGGGGCGATTCGTCGTATTTTTAAATAGCACTTTATAGGTTATTTTAGTTTAGGTTAGGTTAAATTGGGTTCGGTGATTGCTCCGCAGCCCACCACAGGGGATAGAAGTAGCAGAATAGCTACTGTGAAAATACGAAGAAACGCCCCTTAAGGGGCGTTGCCAGGAAAGGGACTATACCCAATTTTCTAGTTAAAACGAAATTTCCAGTATGGCTATGAAATTGATTAATATTCGCTAGATTAGAACCGGTTCTCAGCCACACTGAAAAATTATGTAAAGAATCGTATTACAGACAGTTTTCCACGTATCTTAAAATAAAACTCATAAACCTAAAACCAATTTTCTATGCATAGGCACCGCGGGTTGAAGAAAACTGGTTTTAATCTTATAACTTTTCATTCTGATATCCGCGGAAAGCTGACTATGATACGATGCGATAAATAATTATATTCTTTCTTTTACACTTACATGGAAACTTTACAGTATACTGGTAGTAATATGATTTTTTAATATTCATGGAAAATTGTCTGTAATACGCTGCTTTACATATTTTTTTAGTATGGCTAAGAACCGGTTCTAATCCAGCGGATATTAATCGGTTTTGAAGCCATACTGGAAAATGGATTTTTTAATATTCAAAAGCAAAGCTTCTCTACAATTGGGTTCGGTTCGTACGTCCAAATTGGTTAGCTCTTTTTGTTAATTTAAACTGGTTAAAATTGTCCTGTCGATCTAAATCTAAGCACTATAACACTACAATCAAGTCCCAAAAATGTAAGAATGTCCTTAAATAGTATCATGCTCCTTTCATAGCTTTGATTTTATAGGTTTGTCATCCATGTTTCTTTGATATTTATCAGGGATCCAATGGGATAAGACAGTGGCCGATAAATTGATGTACATAAATTTTGATAAATTTAGGGATTTTGATTAGTTGGTTTTAAATTTATTTTGCCCAAACTTTAATCAATTCAATTAACGATTTAAATCCACATAAGGGGTAATTTTATTTATCATCATTGTCTAATCTCTTAAGATCCCTGAATTATACACTACTCTTAAGGGTGGGATTCTCCTTCGATTTTTAAGTAATCATCTAGGGTAGTTAGGCGAAAAAAGTAATTATGAAACTTTGGGGACTAGTGTAATAAACAGCCCAATGTCCCACCCCTCCCTGAAAAAAAACTCGTTCATTGGTCAGCTAAAACTTTAAAATTTTAAAACTGTAGAATTAGATCTAAATGTTATATTTTTTATATAGTTTAATATTAGATTCAATTGACTTTTATTGTCCTATCCCTCTCTGAAAACATAAAATTGTTTGTAAAGTTGGTAGTGCTAGCACAATGAAAGATTAACTATAATACCCATTAATCACACTATTGCATTATTGTAAAGACCTGTAGATTAAATTAACTTTGGAGAAATGGTCAAGAACAATGGAATATTAATCTTTGCCAAACCAAGCAAATGTTGCACTACGTTTTATGTAAAACTAGCGGCTTCGCCCCTAGCCTCTAGGGGCTTTGCCTAAAGTGGTAATAAAAAAAAAAATTTGGGCGAAATACGTAAAAGGACCAAGGAAATCTTCCACAAAAAAAATGGGGGGGATTTTTTGTTTTTGGGGGGGTTGGGGGTGTCCCACCTCTCAAAAAAATAGCCTAAAACCACCAGAGGACCAGTAGGTATATTCCCTGAAGAGTAGAATCCGATCGGTTCAGTGGTTACCGAGATCTTAAGGGACGGACGGACGGACAGACAGACAGACGGAAGACAGACAGACATCGTTCTACTTTGTATTATAGATAGGTTATTAACATACCATTGTCCTCTCCCTCCCAGATAAAGTTTAACACATATTTTACGTTCGTAAACCACATACATGGCCTATAAATTGATGTACAGTACATCCCCAATGATGACTTACAAAATTACCCTTTCTGTAGATTAAAATTGGTGGTTGAAACGTTTGAACTTAATAAACCAATCAAAATTTAGTAAAAGTCATAAAAAAAATGATAAGCCAACGAATAAGAAAACGTTATTATAAAACTTTGGAGACTAGTGTAATATACAGCCCATTGACCCTTTCCTCCGTAATAACTACGTCGCCCATTGGTCAGATTAAAAAGTACACTGTCCCAGGGGCGTCCAAGCTTTTTTTGGGGGGGGGGAGGGGGGGGGGTAAAATGGCGCGCGAAGCGCGCCGCAAATTTTTTTTACCCCCCAAAAAATTTTTACCCCGGGGGTAAAATTTGCTTGGGGGGGGGAATTAGTAATTACCCCCCCTGAAATCTGTTGGCAGGGGTAAATACCCCCTCCTAAATAGGGGGAGTAATCGCCCCATTACCCCCCCCCCCTTGGACGTCTATGCACTGTCCCCTCTCTTTCTCTCTAGAAAACGAATAATAACTGAAAAAAGCTACTTTACAATTCACTTCTTTGTCTGTCATTCAGTCTGTAACTTAATTGATTTTCTCGTATTCATTCGAATCCTGTGGATAGGAACCGGTTCTCATCCATACGAAAAAACTATATCTAGCATCGTATTATATCCAGTTTTCTACGAATATAGCAATGTACAATCATAAGATTAAAACTAGTTTTAATCTTATAATTGTACATTCTATATCCGCGGAAAACCGTTTATAATACGATACGAGAAATAACTATTCCAGTATGGTTTGGAACAGATTTATATCCGCTGGATTAGAACCGGTTCTAAGCTATGCTGAAAAATCATGTATCGTATTGTAAAATATCCAGTTTTATACAAATTTAAAAATGTATAATCATGATATTAAAAACAGTTTTGTTAGCCCGTGCCTTTGGTCATTTTGGGGTTAAAGTTTATAAATTGTATCTTTCTACATATAGTCCGTTATTGCGTCCGTTATTTGTCTATTTTTTCAAAACTATTTTGACACGAACCTTTTTAAATTTTTTATGAGCTAAGAATTTTGTTATTAACATTTACTTGTTATAACTTAACAAATATAGGAAATTGGCGGGGGGTTTTATTTAGAAATGTTTGGATTACGAACTTAAATAATACTAAAAACGTTTTTTTAAGTGATGCATATCTTTGAGCATGGGAGATGCCCCCACAAATTAAAAAAATCCCACCCTCCAAGGAAATAGCCTAAAAACACCACAGGACCAGTAGGTATGTTCCCTGAAGAGTAGAATCCGATCGGTTCAGTGGTTACCGAGATCTTAAGGGACGGACAGACAGACGGACGGACAGACATAATTCTACTTTGTATTATAGATAAGCAAACAAGAATGGTCATTTCATAAGAATCGCAGCAATAAAAAGTAGACTTTCTTAATCAATAATAATAAGATCATAGGTAGGGCAACAATAACAATTTAACCTTTTTTAATCTTTATATTTATTTCATAAGAAGCGCATCAATTACAATCTACACCTTCTTAAACAAGAATGATTAGATTATAAGTAGGCCAACAATTGGATATAGATAGCTGATTACTTTTTAGTAGCAAAGCTACTCTATAATTCTAAATGTCCGTCCGTCCATCCGTCTGTCCATCTGTCCGTCCATCCGTCTGTCCATCTGTCATTCTGTCAGAGAAAAAGTGGGGAAACATGAATTTCTTGGCTCCTATGACAGATAGAAGGCTGAAACTTTATGACAACATTCCCATCACTAAGGACCAGAATTAACTTTCACTGGACTAGCTAAATATCCATTTGTTTGTATGTTTATCTGTATGTTTGACAATCTGTCTGCATGTGTGTCAGTCTGTATGTCAGACTGTTTTACTATCTGTTTGAAAAACTATCTAAATGTCTGTTGATATGTCTGTCTATATTTACATCTGTCTGTTTGACTGTCTGTCCATCTGTCTGTTTATCTTTCTGGGTAAGGTAAATAAATATTTAAAAAAAAAAATTTGAAGAAAAGGCATCAAGTTTTCAATTCCACCAATTTAAAATATTTTTTTCAATGCTTTCTTGTAGTTTTGTTTGGTCTTTAGGATATCTCAAAGTTTGTCTGTCTGTTTGTTAGTTTGTTCATTATGTTCATAAGGGTGGGTTCATATTGGCAATTTATCTGACCCCAAAGCAGGAACTTGCACTTGATTTGTATAACTACAATACACCTCTGTATGAATTTGATTCATCTTAACCCATTAGTGCTGAACCGATTTTTAAAACCCGGTTACAGAAAATCTTAAAAATAACCGGTTTCCAGTTTCATAATTGCATCATTCTCAGTATGAATCCCCCCTCTACTACCCTGGTTTTCATTTCCCCCTGGAGCAGGCAGTTTTGCTTACTTCTGTTTGCCGGTATAGCTCAACAAAATTTGAAAACCAAGAAAAATGAGGTGAATTCAAAATACCCCTTCTAACTTTTTTGTTTTTATAGTAAAGTCGCTGATTTTTTTCGTGAAATCTAAAGTTCATTGGCAAGTACAAACATTTGTGAATTCGTTTTATTGAAATTATTATTTTTTATATGATTTTTTAATCGTTTTTTACGTTCTATATACGCCCTGCTCGGCTTGGTTATAAATGTCCGTCGCTGTTATTTACCCGGTTCGGCAATGGTTATTATTAACTGCTTTAACTTTTCAACCATTAGAAATTTTTTATCATTTATTATTCTCTTCAAATGTAAAAATTTCATTATATCCCAATTATAATACAATTGATAGATAGATAAATAAAAGGATAAATAGATAGATAGATAGAAAGATCTATAGGGATAAGACAATGGATGATAATTTGATGCTGGTCCTCAATGATAATACAATAGATAGATAGATAAATTAAAGGATAGATAGATAGATAGATAGATAGACAGATCTATAGGGATAAGACAATGGACGATAAATTGATGCTGGTCCTCAATGATAATACAATAGATAGATAGATAAATAAAAGAATGGATAGATAGATAGATAGACAGATCTATAGGGATAAGACAATGGACGATAAATTGATGTTGGTCCTCAATGATAATACAATAGATAGATAGATAAATTAAAGGATGGATAGATAGATAGATAGATAGATAGACAGATCTATAGGGATAAGACAATGGAAGATATATTGATGTTGGTCCTCAATGATAATACAATAGATAGATAGATAAATTAAAGGATGGATAGATAGATAGATAGACAGATCTATAGGCATAAGATAATGGAAAATAAATTGATGTTCGTCCTCAATGATAATACAATAGATAGTTAGTTACATTTTTTTTTATATATTTGTCAATTACTGATAGTAATAGAATAGTTGCTACTCTATAATTCACATTGGACGTTCAAAAATTACATTATCAATATCCCTCCCATTATTAACCCATTAGATTGTCTCTACTACACTACTCATTATTGTATTATTTAAAATAACAATTTATTAGCCCCAATGGCCCTTTGTTTGTTTAATTTTTATGTCTCTATGCATTTAATGCATTTTTATCATTTTAATCCTAATGTACCTTACTCTATTTTAATAAAAATAACAGTTTACATCATTGGGAAGGGTTTGAGCCACCCTAATAACTATACCCTAGTAATCTCTATATGTGTCACCCAATATTTTTATGCTCTTTTTCTGATATGTATCACCCAATATTTATATGTTCTTTTTTGTAGTTTGTGTGTGTGTGAATTTTTTAAACTTCGAGAAACGGGCTTTTTTAACCGAAAAGGGTGGCACCTATAGCCAAAACACCAAATGTGATATAAATCATTTCGTATATTACTTGTAACTCTATAGATTACATGAGGTTATGTAGTTTTCAATTATGGATCGTATGTAGTATTAGCTACTGTTCATCTCACTTTGGGCGTTTAAAAATTACATTTTAAATTTTTTGGGCCAAAAAAACGGGTTTTTAGAAAAAAACGGGTTTTAATGCCATTAGAAACTGCCCAAAAACGGGTCCCTACGCCTGTTGGGCTTATATAACCATGCCGAACCGGGTTTTATTGCAACTTTCCTGTGTACACCGCTAGAGCAAAAAAAAATTGGAATTCCGATTTTTGACATATTAAAGCTTCCCTAAAATTTTCAGCTCGGTCGGTACACAAAAGTGGCGCTCGGCACTAATGGGTTAAGTCTAAAAACTGTTGGTTACCATACATTCAATCTTTAAAAGTCACTTTTAGCGTATAGCTATTTGTGAATTGGAATCAAAAATTTATTGTCATAAGCTCTAGTTTTTGGATATGTAAGAACTATTCCTGCGCCAAGTTTAGTATAGGAGCTACATGGTAAAATGTTCCACCTTACTTAAAACTTTTCAACCTTTTTCTCACATTTTCAATGTAGCTCCTAAACTACAAATAGCTGAAAAATGTTTACTACTGTTATTACAATCCGCACAATTATAATTTTAAAAATATGTGCATTTTTCCATAACTTTTAAATCCATAAATATTTAATTATAAGGCCTTTAGAAAAACTGGTATTTAAGGCACAATAATAATCAAAATGTTTAAAAGTTTCCTTATAAAAGTCCAACCCTAAATTAAAATACTTTTTTTTGAAATTTATTCAGGTTTATTAACAAACAAGCATTGGAATATTATTTTTTTCTATATCTGATATATTTTTATTAGTATTTATTGTTATTAAATGTTGATAATAATTCTTGAATATTTAATTGAAAATTGTTAAGAAATATTTTTATGTAATGCTATTTTGTACATTTGATTATATTTTGATTGTCTGTAATTATTTTTCATTAGATTACTTCAGTGAAGAACAGAAACTTATCACCTGAAAAAAATAATAGGGGGCATTTAGAATCACTTTAAAAATAGATTGTATTTTTTTTTAATTCAGTCTGTTGTTAGAGTGGTTTTGCTTGAACTCCTATAGACTTCATTTAATCAGAAACATCAAATTAATTTGTATCAACTTGAATAAATCAGAGTCTTTTGTATTTTAAATGAATTTATAAAATAATTTTTAAAAATGTTTGAGCAAGATTATGTGATGTTTTTATTGATTTTTTAACAGCAATAAGGGGTCTTACAATTCAGTAAGCCATAATTGAGTCAAGATTTTTTTTAAATGTTGACTTTTGCAGCAAAAAGTAGAATTCAAGTTTTAATTAATTTTAAAGCAAAAATCCTAGAATTTTACTAAAAAAGCTTTATTGAGACAAGCAATTTTTATCATTATTTACCTGCTAAGTTCTTCCCCTTTTGCTACAAGCTTCTAATTAAGTAAGCAAATGTTTTGGTTAATTTTTTAATTATGTCCTTTGTTTATATTATAAAACCCTTAACTAAACAATCTATCTTTTGGGTTCATTTATTAATTATTTCCTTCATTATTATTATTGAAAACCTTTACCTAATCAAGCAAGTTTTATGATTCATTTCTTAATAATATCCTCTATCTTTACTATACAATCCTTACTAGCTAGTTCTGTGATTAATTTCTTACATATGTCCTCCAGTTTTGTCATAGAACACTTACATCTACAAGCCCTTTTTGTCATTAGTTTCTAGCTTAATTAAGAAATTAATCACAAAAATTGCTTGTTTAAGTAAGAATTTTGTAGCAAAAATGGATGATATAAGTAGGACATTAATTACAAAAATGGCTTGTTTAAGTAAGGATTTTGTAGCAAAAATGGAAGATATAAGTAGGACATTAATCACAAAAATAGCTTGTTTAAGTAAGGATTTTGCAGCAAAAATGGAAGATTTAAATAAGCAATCAACCCCAAAAATGGCTTATTTCAGTAAGGTTTTTGCAACAAAAATGGATGATTTAAGTAAGCAATCAACCCTAAAAATGGCTTATTTAAGTAAGGATTTTGCAACCAAAATGGATGATTTAAGTAAGTAATCAACCCCAAAAATGGCTTATTTAAGTAAGGATTTTGTAGCAAAAAAGGATGATTTAAGTAAGCAATCAACCCCAAAAATGGCTTATTTAAGTAAGGTTTTTGCAACAAAAATGGATGATTTAAGTAAGTAATCAACCCCAAAAATGGCTTATTTAAGTAAGGTTTTTGCAACAAAAATGGATGATTTAAGTAAGCAATCAACCCCAAAAATGGCTTATTTAAGTAAGGATTTTGCAACCAAAATGGATGATTTAAGTAAGTAATCAACCCCAAAAATGGCTTATTTAAGTAAGCATTTTGTAGCAAAAATGGATGATTTAAGTAAGCAATCAACCCCAAAAATGGCTTATTTAAGTAAGGATTTTGCAACCAAAATGGATGATTTAAGTAAGTAATCAACCCCAAAAATGGCTTATTTAAGTAAGGTTTTTGCAACAAAAATGGATGATTTAAGTAAGCAATCAACCCCAAAAATGGCTTACTTAAATCATCCATTTTGGTTGCAAAATCCTTACTTAAATAAGCCATTTTTGGGGTTGATTGCTTACTTAAATCATCCATTTTTGTTGCAAAAACCTTACTTAAATAAGCCATTTTTGGGGTTGATTGCTTACTTAAATCATCCATTTTTGCTACAAAAACCTTACTTAAATAAGCCATTTTTGGGGTTGATTACTTACTTAAATCATCCATTTTGGTTGCAAAATCCTTACTTAAATAAGTAATCAACCCCAAAAATGGCTTACTTAAATCATCCATTTTTGTTGCAAAATTCTTACTTAAGTAAGCCATTTTTGGGGTTGATTACTTACTTAAATCATCCATTTTGGTTGCAAAATCCTTACTTAAATAAGTAATCAACCCCAAAAATTGCTTATTTAAGTAAGAATTTTGCAACAAAAATGGATAATTTAAGTAAGTAATCAACCCCAAAAATGGCTTACTTAAGTAAGGGTTTTGCAGCAAAAATGGAGGATTTAAGTAAGCAATCAACCCCAAAAAATGCTTGTTTAAGTAAGGATTTTGTAGCAAAAATGGAAGATATAAGTAGGACATTAATCACAAAAATGGCTTGTTTAAGTAAGCAATCAACTACAAATATAGCCTAAATGGCTGAGAAGGGATTAAATTTTGAGGAAAAATAATCCGGATTAAAATCTTAATCTGTAAGACATTTACCTCAAAAGCGTCCGATTTTGCTGATTCTTATCAGCCACCCTTATTTTTGGGGTTTTTTAGGGGTTTATAGGGCAATAATAGTTCTTCAAGTAAGCAATTAACCTACGAAAATGGCTCGTTAGTCCGACATGTCCGATTTAAGTAAGACACTTTTGTTGTAAAGTGCGGACTTTCCCGATGTGAGCACGTCCTACTTAAATCTGACAAAAATGCTTATATAAGCACAAAAAAAGGTAAATTGCTGAGACAGAGATTACTAGGGCTTCATTTTTAAAACTTAAAATGAAAATGGGAACACATCGACTTCACCCCACCCCCCTACACCAATACTTTAAATGCAACTGGAGTCTTCTGGGGACCTGATTTTTAAAATCTCATAGCTTTTTACTTTGTTTTGTACTTGAATATTTTTGAAGATAGGTTGGTAATAAGAATTTATTTTCCATAATATCATCCATTGATATCAAATAATCCTTAACAGTTTAAAATTGTGTATACATATTTCAAAGCCTTGTATAAGCAAGTATGCTAAGTTATTTGCTTTGCTAAGTGGTTAGACGGACATTTCCTAATTATAGGATAACTACATTACCAATAAGACCTTCAACAGTACTTTAAATTCAAAACTTTTAATAAAAAGGTCAAATAAAATACTAATAGTACACAAATTAAATTGTTGAATTGAAACCAATTGAATGAGACCTTTTGGTGCATTTCTACAACTTTTTCTGGACAACGAAGTTTTCACTTTAATATCATTACGTCAGGGGAGTTAAAGCCAAGGGGTTTCAGCCGCCTAATGGGGCAAAGTCAGTTTCGAGGTTCGCCGGTGGCTATAACATGATTTTGTTATTCAGTACAGAGAAGCAGCTTATAGTGGCTAATAAAAATGACGCCATACAATACAAATGACTAATGAAAATCCAGTACACATTGTAGTTGACCAATGTTAAATTGTATTGTATGACGTAATTTTTTATTAAAAACTATAAGCTGTTTTCAGTACCGATATAATAAGATCGCCTGTATTATCCACTCTTTAATTTTGTGAAAACTTTTTGAATTAAAGGAGTTGTCCACTCGAGTTAAGGTTTATTAATATCACCTTAGGACGTTAAAGTGCCTATCAAAATGACGTCATACAATAAAAAGGACCAATGATAGGCCAATACACAGACTAAATTACCAATGACAGGCCAGTATACATTTTAATTGAAAATTGGATGGTTAGTATAACGTCATTTTTACTGGCATTATATAAAGCTTCTGAATAGTGTGTTTTTTCGTAAATTACCATCTATTGAATGACAGCTGATCTTTTAATATTAGCGGCTGCTAATACCTCATTTAAACTGAGTAAAATTCAAGAAGCATTGTCAAACTCTCTCTTTCTCTCTATCTCTCTCTCTCTCTCTCTTTCTCTCTTTCTTCTTCTCTCTTTCTTTCTATCTATCTATCTATCTATCTTCTATCTATCTGTCTCTCCCTTTCTTTTTTTCTTTCTTCCTTAACCTCCTTTCTCTCTTTCTCTCTCTCTTACTCTATTTTCCTTTCTTTGTCTGTTCTTATTATCATCGTACATAGTCACATCTTTTTTCTCTCCTTGTATTCTCTTCACAATTTTTTTAATTTTAAATTTGAACTATTTCCCTTTATTCCTGACTCGTATGTGTCCGGTAAATGACAAATTTGATTACCTTCTATCTTGGGACATAAAGATATTGTAGATAGATTGATAGAAACATAGATGATAGATAGAAAGCTGGGTAGATATTAAAAGTCAGATAAACATGCAGAGCAACGAATTTGATTACTTAACAATTCTTGAGTCCAATATTAATGTATATTGAGATGTGTAAGTAAATAGAAAGCATTAAAGGAATACAATAAGAGTTATTAAAAGCGAAGCTTTTCTATAATTATGGTCAGTCCGTCCGTCCGTACGTCCGTCCGTAACAAATATCTTTTTTCGTTAATTTAGTCATGTTAGAATTGTCCTATCGATTTCAAACTTTGCGTGGTGATTCCTTTAGAAGTTAGGTACGAGTTAGAAAGCGTAGCAACTCTATAATCATTACCAGAATGTCCGTACGTCCATTTAAAATATGTTGATTTTTTTTACAATTTTAACAACAAATTTGTATGTGACCTAATTATCCGATTAGTCTGATTTTTGGTATACTGATTCCTGGGACAACAAAGTACAATATTAAAAGCGAAGTAACTCTATAATCAAGTCCTAAAAATGTAAGTATGTCCATAAACATTATCCTGTATCAAGCAGTTTTTCAACAAATTTGCTTACAATTTTGCTTTGACTCTTATACATTTAATTTATTATAATTCAGTTCTGACATTATACAAGTGTTAATGTCCGTTTGTCCTACCGTTTTAGAGCTTCGCTTTTATGGATGTTGTCATCTTTGATATTAAGCATTTTATATTGTAATTTTTGCTCATAAAATTCTGACCACTATTAAACCATTTGTTTTGTTGACAGACCTTGTAAATTTTTTCTAAACTGGCTTAAATTTAAAAGCACCCTATTAAGACTTTGAGAATAAAGGAGGGAAAAGTGAAGAGAAGTTCGGAAATGATGTTATGATACAAAGTTTAATCAAAGGAAATTTAAAAATCAAGTCTATACAGTTCAATTCTATTGACCCTAATAAGACTCAAAGAATTTCAAATGACTAGAATTATGTTTTGTAAATATACCAACAAAATAGAATTATATTTTACATATTTTTCTTCTAAAGGCATCTATATTCTGACAGAAATAAATTCCTACTGCCATCAGACATACTGACAAAACTTTATCATATAGTAGCTGAACTGATAAAATAGGGAAAGGAAATAAAATATCAAGTATGAAATTAATTACTCCACAGTTTTATAAAACAAAGTTTCTTCCAAACGATTAAATATAAACTAAAGAAATGGAAGATAAAACTATGGGATATAATATCTCTTGGCTCTTTTTAACGAGGTTAAGCTTAGTCACTTCTCCCCCCCCCCCTTTTTTCAGCAAATCATTTGTTTTATACAAATAAATACCATTCTTTTTCAATATTTTTAATTCACTTGACTTTACAAATTTACAAAAAGACAACACGGTTCTAAAGGACAATATAATAAAGTAAATCAGAAAACATTTCGTGACATTAAGGGGCGATTCGTCGTATTTTTAAAATGGCTTTTTATAGGTTAGGTTATTTTGGGTTAGATTGTCCCACAGGGTTAGGTTATTGGCCCTGCAGAGTTAGAGACCCCCGCAGGGGCTAAAAATAGGAGAAAAACTACTGTGAAAAATAAGAAGACTCGCATCTTAAGGTGCGTTGCCACGAAAGGGACCATACCCCACTTTTTACTGTTTAACCAAAAAATGCCCTATTTTTGAGTTTAACAAAAGCTTTTCTGGTAAAAAACTTCAACACAATATCTTTTGTTTACTTATGTAAGAAAAGTGAATAAATTGTATGATAAATGAGGCATATTTTCAGGTATCTTAAGGGATAAGACAATAGACAATTGATACACATCACCATTGATAATATATAAATTTCCCCTTGTATAGATTAAAATTGGAAACCAACTAACGATAATTTAAAGTACTCAAAGTGCTTGAGCCAACGGATAAGATAGATTTATAAAACTTTGGGTAGAATTGTAATTTACAAACCATTGACCTCTTCCTCCCTGCATATTTTAACACTTTATAAAAGAACAGAAATTACTTTTTCTAGTGTTTTCTTATATTAAAGCGTTTAAATGATATTTGCTTTCTTTTTTTAAATTTTATATTTTGATAAATAAAATAAACATTCAATCTTATCGTTTATTTAGTAATGTTAGAACCGTCGGGTATAGTCCCTTTCGTAGCAACGTACCTTAAGGGGCGATTCTTCGTAATTTTCACAGTAGCTATTCTCCTATTTCTAGCCCCTACGGGGGGCTCTAACCCTGTGGGGCAATCAATTATTCTTATTTAATTAAATTATGAATATGAATTACTAAGACCATCATAATACAAAGTAGCTTGATGTCTGTCTGTCCGTCTGAAGCTTAAGATCCTAGTAACCGCTGAACCGATTGGGCTCTACTCTTCAGGGAATATACTATTGGTCCTGTAATGGTTTTAAGCTATTTTCCTGGGGGGTTGGACACCCCCAACCCACCCAAAAACTAAAAAAATCCACCCTCCAAAAAAATGTATTTACATTTTTTGTAAAATCTCAGTAATCGCTGAACTGATTGGGCTCTACTTTTCAGGGAATATACCTACTGGTCCTCTGGTGGTTTTATTTCTTGGGGGGTGGGACACCCCAACCCTAGATATACCACACTTTTCTGGGATCTTGCTGGGTCAAGTATCAACTGTTGGGAATATCAAAGGATGACTCCATGCAAAATTTGAGCCGGATCCGGCCAAAACCGGCCGTGAATTTTATGAAAAACCGGTTTTTTCCGGTTTTTAGGGGGTATCTGTAAATCGATTCAGCTGGAGCAAAACCGGTTAGAGGTACAAAAAATTTTACTTCACATGAAATTTAGCCAATGCAATTGCCTACAAAATTGTACTTCATCATAAACTTGATTGGACAACTCTTTCCCCTCCTAAATGTCCATTAAAACCTCGGAAACGGCAAAAATCGCCAAAAATCACGCCTTCGGCGGCAAATAACGGCTAAACGGTCAGCCGGAGGCGAATGAAACATAAATAAAGAAATGTCTGCCTCAAAAAGTTGTTCAACATCATAGAGATGCTTGAAGTCTCTAAAACGACTCCTTCCCCTCCTTTAAGGGGAAAAACTGAAAAAACGTGATTTTCAAAAGTATGCCCACTTCGTGGGTGTGGGGGGCACTGAACCCGTCACCCCAGGGTCACCAAATATAAAGTCTAGGCGGCCCACAATGCTGAATTTTCACCAAGTGAAAGTCTTGTGTCATTATCTCTTATGAGAAAAAAGTTATTAATTAATTAAAATTTCAAATTGTGATTTTTTGATGGATTTCTTAGATGAAATGACAGGCTGGTCAATTTTTAGGCCATTTTTTGCTGTTTTCGGCCCGCCACGCCCAAACGGTTTGAGATAATCTCACGGGACCTTTTGCCCGACCTAAGCCTGGTTATTTGTAAGGTCTAAGAAAAAAAAAATCCCGGATTGGATGAAGCACGACGTCGCTGCGTGCCTTCAAAAATCGCTGGTCGGCTCATTTTGCCCCCTCAAACCCTCACCTCGTGCCATTTTTCTGTGTAAAGATTATAATTATAATCTTTTGCGTAAGTCTGTTTTTTTTTCCTAGACCTCACAAATAACCAGACTTAAATTGGGCAAAAGGTCCCGTGAGATTATCTCAAACCGTTTGGGCGTGACGGCCCAAAAACCGCAAAAAATGGCCTAAAAATTGACCGGCCTGTCATTTCATCAAAGAAATCCATCAAAAAATCACAATTTGAAATTTTAATTAATTAATAACTTTTTTCTCATAAGAGATAATGACACAAGACTTTCACTTGGTGAAAATTCAGCATTGTGGGCCGCCTAAACTTTATATTTGGTGACCCTGGGGTGACGGGTTCAGTGCCCCCCACACCCACGAAGTGGGCATACTTTTGAAAATCACGTTTTTTCAGTTTTTCCCCTTAAAGGAGGGGAAGGAGTCGTTTTAGAGACTTCAAGCATCTCTTTGATGTTGAACAACTTTTTGAGGCAGACATTTCTTTATTTATGTTTCATTCGCCTCCGGCTGACCGTTTAGCCGTTATTTGCCGCCGAAGGCGTGATTTTTGGCGATTTTTGCCGTTTCCGAGGTTTTAATGGACATTTAGGAGGGGAAAGAGTTGTCCAATCAAGTTGATGATGAAGTACATTTTTGTAGTCAATTGCATTGGCTAAATTTCATGTGAAGTAAAATTTTTTGTACCTCTAACCGGTTTTGCTCCAGCTGAATCAATTTACAGATACCCCCTAAAAACCGGAAAAAACCGGTTTTTCATAAAATTCACGGCCGGTTTTGGCCGGATCCGGCTCAAATTTTGCATGGAGTCATCCTTTGATATTCCCAACAGTTGATACTTGACCCAGCAAGATCCCAGAAAAGTGTGGTATATCTACCCAACCCCCCAAAAAATAAAAAAATAAACTTTTAAAATTTAAGATTTTTTTTATTTTTGTAAACAAAAACCAGTAATTAAGGTGGGAGAATCCCACTGCACCATGGGGCGAAGCCCCCATAAATCCCCCCCCCCCAAAAAAAAAAAAATATAATTTTTTTTACAAATTTTAATTTTTGTGTAAGCAAATAACCTGGGTTTAATTTTTACGAATTGAAATTTTTGTGTATACAATAAATTTATAGTATAGATGTATAAAGAGCTTACTATTTGATTTCCAATTGCAAAGACCTAGAGCGTTGCAGACAAAAATTAATTTCATTAAACTTTGCTTTCTAATTTCAGCTGTTTAATGCTTTCTTCTGCTTTTTAAAAAAGAAAGGGACAATTTTAGTGTAAAATTGCCATTTCTGTCTAAACTTAAGTGAAGTATTTAAAACTGCCATTATCAATTTTTCACAACTAGGCTCCTGACTATAAAATTATATTAATAATCTTTTTTTCTGATTTACAATACTGCATTTTAAAACCTAGTTATTTGTGATTAATAAGACATTTTTCCTAATGATGTGAATACTTTGTTGCAAATCAAAATTATCAAGTTTTTAGTGACATCTAGCGACAAATATAGAACTAATATATTGCAGATGTTCCCAAATTTATTTTTTGCCTGAATTTACGTTGTTTTCAATTATTTTTCCATTAAGGGTTGAGCTCTCTCTCAGGTGGTGGCAAATTAACTATGTCCTTATTTTAAGTAATTGGGTTATTGTCAGTTTTTTGAGATCAGTAGATATTTTTCAACAATTGAATAGTATTTAGACAATGCAAAACGAATTTAACTATTATGAATGCAAATATCATTGCAGCTCATACATTGACGTCCAAGAAAAGGGGTAAAGGGGTGTTCACCCCTTTAGACTTTGAAATTTCTTATTTTACAACCCACAAGTTTTTTAAAAATACGTTAGATTACTCCCCTTAACCCTTAATGGTCGGGGGGGGGGGGCGTTGAACGCCCCCCCATCCGGTTTTTTCTATCTCATTTTCTCTGTGTGAAAGATAAAGAGCCCAAACTGCTTGACTTTTTAAGTATGGGTATGACACATAACTGAGAGTTAGAATTTTTTGAATATCTCCATCCTGGCGGGCACAGGATGCCAGCAAACCTGGCAGGGTCATCCAGGTAAAGAGCAAAAATATTTTTTTGACTAAAACAAAGCATTTTATCATACCAAAATACTAAAAAATCATCTAGTAGTACATCCTTATATGAAATACAGGTGTTCAAGTCACTTTCAGGTTCCAGGTATGATCCTGCAGGTCCTGATCCTCCAGGTCTCAAGAAATCTTTAAAAGGCTCCTGTGGCCGCAATTTTTGACTTAGAGACTTCAAATTTTAAACTTAAGCTTTTCTTACATGTCTACATAACGTATTAAAATTTCATGACGATCCGCCGCCGTTTTCCCGCCGACCGCCGACTGCGGCGGCTGGCAGCTGCCAAGTACAGCTGCGGCCGCTGAAATTTATATTTTGATATTTCTAATGTAAAATTTACATAAAAATAAACATTTTCTGGAAAAAAAAATTTCTTCTAGCTTCAAAAATAAAAAAATTACAGACGTTTGAAATTTTTAAATAAAAAAAGACCTAAAAACAAAGGTTGTTAAATAAAAGGGTGAAGGAAGCGAAAATTGACTTAGACTTATAAAAGGTCGGAAATTCAATATCAAACAGGGGACTTGCACAAAAAAATTTAGCCCTCTAGCTCTAATAGGAACTGAGATAATTAGGGGGGGCGTTGAACGCCCCCCCCCCCCCGACCGATTAAGGTGCGGCAAGGGGCCCGACTGTAAAGGGTTAAACGTATGGAACCCCTCATTCAAAGTAAAAAGCTTGGGCGTCCTTGTGTTCACATTAGTTTCCAATTTGCTTTTTGTTCTTTTGCCAGCACCCGGTTGTATTTACATTTTTGAAAGATTCAGCTGATTTAAAAGACCCAACCCACAGACGGTACAAGGCCTTTGAGAAAGGAACAGGGTTACAAATACTATTTTTCACTCTATATATATTACTTTAATGTGTATACGGCAAACAATCTGGTGTTTAATTTTTACGAATTGAAATTTTTGTGCCTACAGTGCACAACCTGGGTTTAATTTTACCACAACGTAATTAAACAAAAAATAACTTTTTTGAATATTTCTATTTAAGAGGGTTGACTTCCTATTTCTTACTTGGGCGAAGCCCCTAGAGGCTAGGGGCAAAGCCGCTAGTTATATATATAATAATATAAGGTAGTAAAAGTTTTTATCTGAATCTTAAGATCTTGATAACCACTGAACCGATTTGGTTCTCTATGATCGTTAAACTTTGTATAGGTCCTGATTTTAGGCTATTTTATTTTCAAATTTAAGTCTTTCGATGGTTAAAAGCTATTTCTCTAACTCTTACCTGTCCCTTAAAATACAATGCCCCTAGATGCCTGGAGCGCTGCCTCTGGTAGTGTTATTTTCTGACTTTATGATTTGTTAAGCTTCGCTTTTATGTATGTTGTCATTCTTGTTGTCTAGATATGCAAATATTCTAAACTTTTAATGTTCTGCCATAACAAACTTTACAAAAGCGAGAAGAAATTTTACTAAAGAAAAAAAAAGAATTATTACACAAATTAAACTCATTTTTCTTTCTTTAAAGTCTTTAAGTGCGTTGCTTGCATTTTAAATCTTTCTATTTGTATACAGATTGTTTTTTTTAAACAAGGATGACAACATCCATGATTTTCAAAGCTCCTGCTAAATATCAAGGGAAGAAGAACAACTAAGCAGATGGAAGGGAAAATTGGTCATTTAACCCTTACAGATCGGGGGGGGGGGGGGTCATATTGACCCCCCCCTCTAGTTTTTTCAATGTCATTTTTTTCGTAGATAAGATGGAGAGCTGTTACTTCATGACTTTTTAAGTTTAGTAATTATGCGTCGGCAAGAGTTGATTTTATTAGGATATCTGGTCTGTGTCGGTCATGGTGTCCGGTCAAAGTCGGTTGGGTAGCACCAAAATTTTAAAAAAAATTCTAAATAAATCTTAATTAGTACATTATGACTTATGTGTATAAGGTAGAAACTTGAAATTTTTTTTGGTGAATACTGAGATATCAATGACCTTATGAGGAAAGTGGTGTTATGACCGTTTGACCGCACCCTGACCGACTTTATGACCGATTTTTGTCCGGCTTTTACCACAGACATATATCATAAATATCGTGGCTTCTATTACAGCTAGAGACCTATAAATTTTTTTGGTAAATTCTTGAGCAACAATAAACAGATAAAAATATTAATTGGCGCCGCCAACCGCCGTTTTACCGCCGTAACCGCCGAAAATGGCGGTTTCCGTTATTTGCCGTTTTTCGGCGATGATCAGAAAAAGTAATTTTTTTGTTATGGAAAATATAAGTTCGTCCTAAAATTTGGTCATCCTAGCTGCAAAATTGGCCGCTCTACAGCTGTTTTAAAATTTAGCAGCTGGCCGCTAAAAAGCGGCTAAGGAGCGGCCTGACCGCTATGATTAGAAAAAGTAATTTTCTCTAAAAATACACATGAACCACCAGAAAAAAATTTTACGTCTTTATCTGTAACAGAAGCCGAGATAGAGGGGGGGGTCAATATGACCCCCCCCCGATCTATTAAGGTGGGAATAGGGGCCCGATCTGTAAGGGTTAATCTTGAAAAGCATCCGAAAAATCACTTTCCCCCTAACCGTAGTTTATAGAGTCAAACAGACAACATTATTGTATTATACAGTAGCTCAGCCAGTAACAATTGACGTTACTTTTAACTGGTTATAATATAAGCAAGCGATTAAAATCTATTTGTCTATCCGTTGCCCATAGGAAGTTCTTAAAGTTATGACTTTTTTTATGTTAAAATCCATAAATTTATTTTCAATTTATGGTGAGTGTTTACATCCCCCTATATTTCCTACAGCACGCTCCTAGTCATTCGATACACAATTGGCAAAATCAAAGATAGCTTTTGATTCTATAAAATAAATAGCCTGTATTATATGTACTGACAATTATATTGTTTGCTTGTTAGGAAGAAAGAATTACTAAAAATCTATAGAAAACTCAGGTACATAGGTATATCTTTGTGTAGCTCTACTATACTTTTCCTATTTGCCAGAGATATGAAACACAACACATTTTTTCACGTTTCCAATCTTCTTGTAATCAGGTATAATAGACGTCAAGGAGGTAGGGGGTAAAGGTGTGTGACCCCACCCCCTCCCCCCCAACTTTTAAACTTCTCATTATACCTTCTCAAAATTTCAAAAATATATTAGATTGTCTTTTCAAACCTTCAAAACCTTCATTTAACCTCAAAAAAGATATGCAATTCGATTATATTCTTTATATTTTGAATTGTGCATTACCATTAGTAATATCACTTACGTGGCCCCTTTATTACATATATTTTTATATGGTTACTTGTTAAGCTTTGTTTTTTTTTTAAATTCTTTTCCTTTATGACTGTAATTGCCTCAATAAATACAAACAGTGCTTATCCATGCACAATAAGGACTTTAATTATTTGTATTAGTATAGCTTCTATACAATTTACTACTGCGTAGGTCTGTCTACACAATTGTTTTTACGCTTTTACTAGGATTGTAGTTACTGAGTCTATTTTTACGATTGTCATTTAGTTTTTTTGCATCTAAATTTTTAAATTTTAGTAAAAATACTGGTAATATGAGGAACGCTATTTGACTATATGGGTCTAATATACACAGTTGAAACATCTCTTGGTTATGGGAATATCCACACAAAAAATAGATGCAAATGAGACAGACATATAGATTGACAGAAACTAAGGAAAATATCATCACTTTTTTAGAGGTGTAGATCTTTATCAAGGCAGGGTAATGGTGTATCTAGCCATCTTAATTTTGTAAGGGTTTACGATACATAACCTTTAGGAACGTAACTAATTTAAATGTTTTCATGGATAGTGTCAATAATTTTGAATAAAAACTTTTATATGGGCTTTGATTACCATTCGATTGCTTTAATTTCACTTAAAGCTTACAAACTTTTATATTTCCATCATATACTTTTAAGTATTTGCTAATTGTTTTCTCGTCCTTTAATGAATTTACAAATGCACATTTAATTCTAGAACATTGACTTTAATTAAAAGAATGCAAAGCAAATGAAAGAAAACAAACTCCTTTTTAAAATTTATATGTTATCCATCCATCCTCTGTCAAAGACAAATTGCAAAAAATGTAAATGTATTTAAAACTGAAATCGACAACCCCCGCCCCCCTCATGACTCCAACATAAGTACACAATGAGATATCTAACGGCAAAGCCGCTATAATGAAACAAGTATAACATAAATTTAATTATGAAAATGAACATTTGTATTTATGGTTTAATCTCCTACCGAGAAAGAGTACACACATACTGTGAGGGATTGGACAATGGCTGTTTATTACACTAGTCCCCAAAGTTATAACGTTTTCTTATTCTTTGGCTCAACAAGCTTTGGGACTTTTTTAGATTTGGATTGGTTGGTTCATTTAGTTAAGTATACAAACATTTCAACCAATAATTGTAATTTACAGAAGGTATAAGATCTTTAGTGATGTACATCAATTTATCGGCCATTGCCTTATCCCTTTAGATCTCTGACACACATAACATAATTAAATTCTGTGTACATATGTTTGTGTGTGTACAATTATGTGCGTGTTGTAAAGTCTGTGTAGACATTTCTTTGTGTTGTGTATGTGTGTTCATTTTGTTCGTTTTTAAAAATGATTTATCATTTACTAAGAACTTTTGTATAGTGCCTTTAAAAATGACGTTATACAATACAAATGATTAACAATAGCAGGCCAGTATACATTTTAATTGATATTTTTGTAGGCCCTATAACAGCTTCGTTAACCCTTAACGGTCGGGGGGGGGGGGGCGTTCAACGCCCCCCCCATCCGGTTTTTTCTATCTCATTTTCTGTGTGTTAAAGATAAAGAGCCCAAACTGCTTGACTTTTTAAGTGTGGGTATGAGACATAACTGAGAGTTTAATTTTTTTGAATATCTCCATCCTGGCGGGCACAGGATGCCAGCAAACCTGGCAGGGTCATCCAGGTAAAGAGCAAAAATATTTTTTTTTGACTTAAACAAAGCATTTTATCATACCAAAATACTAAAATATCCTCTAGTAGTACATCCTCATATTAAATACAGGTGTTCAAGTCAATTTTAGGTTCCAGGTATGATCCTGCAGGTCCTGATCCTACAGGTCTCCAGAAATATATAAATGGCTCCTGTGGCCGCAATTTTTGACTTAGAGACTTCAAATTTTAAACTTAAGCTTTTCTTACATGTCTACATAACGTATTAAAATTTCATAAAGATCCGCAGCCGTTTTCCCGCCGACCGCCGACTGCGGCGGCTGGCAGCTGCCAAGTACAGCTGCGGCCGCTGAAATTTACATTTTGATCTTTTAAATATAAAATTTACCTAAAGATAAACATTTTCTGCAAAAAAAATTTTATTCTAGCTTCAAAAATAAAAAAATTACAGCCGTTTGAAATTTTTAAGTAAAAAAGGACCTGAAAACAAAGGTTGTTGAATAAAAGGGTGAAGGAAGCGAAAATTGACCTTGACTTACTTAAGGTCGGAAATTCATCATAACACAGGGGACTTACACAAAAAATTAAGCCCTCTAGCTCTAACAGGAACTGAGATAATAAGGGGGGGCGTTGAACGCCCCCCCCCCTCCCCCGACTGATTAAGGTGCGGCAAGGGGCCCGACTGTAAGGGGTTAATGATCTAAAAACATCTTAGAATGTCTATTTGTCGGTAAGTAATGCTTGTTAAATTCTAATCTAATATATAAATTTTAAATGAAAGTTTAGTATTAGGTTTAAATTTTTACTTTTTATACCTAAGAAAGTTAAAGTCGTTTTTGAGATCTTACTTATCACATGTGAAGTAAACATTCTGTTAGTTTTAATAGGATAAGGACATGAGCATTCTTAGTTTATATTGCATTACTAGTATCTATCTATTCTATATGTGTATTTGTTTTTTGTTAATGTGTCTGTCTGTTTGTTTGTTAATATGTTTGTTTGTGTGAAAAAGTAAAAAAGCCAAGCCATAAACTTTGATGTGAAATTTTAATCAAGGCCCTCTTATCCTCCGCTTAGAAAGAGTCTTCCCACTATATTGCTAAAATAAAACCCTCGACAATAGCGGGGACAGCAGAAAGTTCGTGTGTGACGTCATAAAAATACTTCTAAAAAGGAAGGATGAGAGTAAAAGTAGGAAAGGTAACCCCTAAAAGTGATATGGATGTGTTTTTATGACGTCACACATGACACTGTCTACTGTCACCAATAGCGTAAAACGTAGCGCATCAGCTCGTCCTTGGAGAGATTATGATTCTAATATTGGCCTAAACTAAAGTCAGACTTTACAAGTTGTACTAATCCTGCTATATGTGACATTAATGACAAGAGTAGAAGGGAATGTCTTGGCCCATAACAGGCAAAACTCGACACGATACACAGGTTGGACTTCAACACTTCCTGCCTGTGTTTTCAAAGGCATGCATTTTTTGTGAATATTGCCCTCGACAATAAAAAATCGTGATTTTTCTCTTTTTACGATTAAAAACTACCTCTAAATGTTGACACCGTTGTAAATATCTAATGGAATATAGATATACTATTATTATTCATTAATTATATATATTTATTACTTTAATAGTATGTGTGTTCTTTGTTTATAAATGCATGATTACTGCTGCTATATAGATTAAAATTTTTAAAACTAGTAATGTGTTCGCCATTATTGTGCTGAAATGTCTTGCTTATTGCATGAACTCTCCCAGGCGAGCTGCCCTTTGACTTAAAGCTAATAATATAGAAGAGAATTGGGTTTATTTTGACATACATTTAATAGATTAGATTAGTTATTGTTAGTTTGACTAGAACAAAGCATTTGATACATATAATCATTATTTGATTTATTTTTTAGCTATACACTTGACTGAGCCCCTAGCATCTAATTTGAGGGGGGGGGGTGTAAAAAAAGCCTAACAACTTCCCAAGATTTTAAAATAAAAATAAAATAGTCTAAAACCGTCCCATGATCAATTTTAAGCTTCCCTTATAATGAGAACTCAATCGGTTCAGTAGGTATACAAAATTTACCTCGACTTTTATGTGATACGATTATGCTGTCTTTATAATCGTCTTTTTTAAACCTAAAATTTTTAGTATTTTCCTCTCTTTTATCTTACTCTATGGTTCTCTCTCGCTGTTTGACAAACTTGTAAAGTATTCTAAACTAAAGAATTAAATATCAAAACTTGGCTTACATGAATTTGTATGAACATTTTAAGTTCATTTTAGGTACATGTTTTAATCATGCTGAAAAACTTAAATAAGGAAAACCTTTCTAAAATAGTTAAAAAGTGCAAAATAAGACGCTTCCAATACTTTATTATTTGATGGTTTACCATTAGTATAAATAATAAGATGAGTATATGTATAAAGCCTAAAAATGCATCAAAGCAAAAAAGCCTTCAGTACATAGGTATTAATATTATAATTTAAGGATCATGGAAAGAAAACAAAGTCATTCCTTAATAAGGACAGAAATCACCTTCCTAGGAAGGACATAAGTTGCCTTCCTTAAGTGAGAATTTGTTAGATGAAGGGCATAAATTGCCTCCCTTAACAAAGATTTTGCAAGATAGAGGACATAAGTAGCCTCCTTTCACCTCACAAAACCTAGCTTTTTGGTCCTTCACATAGCAAAATCTTGCACAAAATTGGTTTTTGGTCCATCACATAGCAAAATATTGCAAAACTTAGCTTTTCTGTCCTTATTATAGCAAAATATTGCAAAACATAGCTTTTTGGTCCTTCACATAGCAAAATCTTGCATAAAATAGCTTTTTGGTCCATCACATAGCAAATTCTTGGAAAACATAGCAAGTTCTTGCAAAACATAGCAAAATCTTGCAAAACATAGCAAAATCTTGCAAAACACAGCAAATTCTTGGAAAACTTAGCTATTCTGTCCTTCACATAGCAAATTCTTGCAAAACATAGCAAATTCTTGCAAAACATAGCAAATTCTTGCAAAACATAGCAAATTCTTGCAAAACATAGCAAATTCTTGGAAAACTTAGCTTTTCTGTCCTTCACATAGCAAATTCTTGCAAAACATAGCAAATTCTTGCAAAACATAGCAAATTCTTGCAAAAAATAGCAAATTCTTGCAAAACATAGCAAATTCTTGCAAAACATAGCAAATTCTTGGAAAACTTAGCTTTTCCTTCACATAGCAAATTCTTGCAAAACATAGCAAAATCTTGCAAAACATAGCAAATTCTTGCAAAACATAGCAAATTCTTACAAAACATAGCAAATTCTTGCAAAACATAGCAAATTCTTGCAAAACATAGCAAATTCTTGCAAAACATAGCAAATTATTGGAAAACTTAGCTTTTTTGTCCTTCACATAGCAAATTCTTGCAAAACATAGCATTTATGTCTTTTACATAGCTAAATCTTTCAAAATGCAGCTTTTCTGTCCTAAACATAGCTAAATGTTGCAAAATGTAGCATATTCTTGCTATTTAGACCACCCATTCCTGGGATCTTAAGCTTCAGACAGGAAAACCTTACTGTTTGGTTATTGAATTGACAGGATTTCAGAACAATGATATTAATTTTGATGTTTTATAACTCTGAATTTTTTCGTCCATTTAAAAAAGCCAGCTTTTTGTTAATAAATGTGAAAACTAAAAATGCTTTTAAATTTAATGATCTACTAGCTGCTCTGCCCCTAGAGACCTCTAAGTGGGAGGGGGAGAGGAAGGGAGGGGGAAAAGTTTATTCACCTTATTCTTTATTTCAGTCTTAAAAAGAAAAAAAATATGAAAGAAATTTATTTTTTTTTGAGGGGGGGGGTTGGTTAATTTTTACTAGGGGTGAATTCTACTGGGAGGGTGGTACCCATCCCCAAAATAGCTATAACCTATCCCAGAACTAATAAGAAGCTAAACTAAGTACAGAACCCTATTAGTTCAGAAGTTAACAAGATATACATACAGATAGACAGACACAGATCCTGTTACTTTTATTATAAGGATAGTAAAATATATGTTCTTGTGTAAAAGCTAGCTTTTCAAAATAAGAAGAAAAAACTTGACACATCATGCCGTCCGCTGTTGCGAAGTATGGTCTATGAAGATTAGAGTGGGTCAATTTTCAAAGTTTTTTTAAATTTTGAATTCATTACAATGGATTTATTATTACTTGGATCTTACACGAGATTTGCATGTTCTATAATAAAGTGAACTCTCTAGTGGGCTAAAATAACGATCTCCCCCACCCAATTCTTTTAACCTATTCCCTCCCCTCTTACTGGATAAATGGCCCACCAAATAAAATCGAAGAGAAATTGCAACCAAAATTTTCTCCTGTTATAATATCAACGTGAATCAATACAGAACTTAGCAACTTAATTTAGCGACAACTTTTTTATGTAATTCTATGTCAATAAGATAGCGTGCTTATCAATTCCAAAATTTAGCCACCCTTATGACTTTTGACCCAACACGTCCTGGGGTTGGTTAATTACCAATACTAAAATCTAATCACACAAAGTTTTGAAATTAAAAAATTTTCTAATTTATTTAATTAATATTAAGTAATATGAATACTAAGAAAATTCATAATCCCTTATAACTTTTCAACATATATATTTAATTGTAAAAAATTTCGAAAATTAACATATCTTTAGCTCTGTTATTGGTCATCCCCCCATATTTAATAGTATTATAATATTCGCAAAACGTACTATTTACAGGGATCTAAAGGGATAAGACAATTGCCGATAAGTTGATGTAAATCCTCAATGATTAAACATAAAATCATCCCTTCTGTAAGTTATAATTAGTGGTTGAATCGTTTACTATTAACAGGGATCTAAAATGATAAGACAATTGCCAATAAGTTGATGTAAATCCTCAATGATTAAACATAAAGTTATCCCTTCTATAAGCTATGATTAGTGGTTGAATCGTTAATGGACAAGACACTCATTTTAATGTACCAACCAATAAAAATTCAATTATATTTCCCTACGATTAGGCAACGAATAAGAAAACGTTACTATAAAACTTTGGAGACCAGTGTAATAAGCAGCTCAATGTACACTCACTCCTTGGATTATTACACAGTACCCAAAGTTTTATCTTAACAATTTCTCATTTATGGGCTCAACATTTTGGAGACTTTTTATTTAATTAATTATGTAAATTGATTTATCATCCATTGTGTTATCCCTTTTAATTCTTGATTTTTGCGTGATTTTTATGTGACGGCATGGGTCAAAAATGTTTAACATCAAAGACAATTTATAAATATAGAATATGTAATATAAAAGATTTTAAGAAAAAAAAATAATCAGGGACCGCTGAACCGATATGGTTCACTTTTATAGTGTAGCTTCTTACAGGACATGGGTAGGTTTATTGCTATTCTAGGGAAGGGTACCACCGTCCTCCTAAGATAAATCGTTCCTTGAAAGAATAACCCTTTAAAAAATCGAATGAAAAATGGGGGAGGAGTAATTTGTTTTTTACTTTTTCATTTTAAAAATAATATAAAAATGGAAGGGTTGAATTCAAACCACATCCACCTCAAGTACCCCTGGAGACCTCTAGGAGCGTAGCCGATAGTTTAAAATAAAACACCAACAGGCAACAATAAATCAAAATTCTTACAAATCTAAGCATACATAGTCTATGTCTTTGTGTGTGTTCCGACCCATGACGTAAACGCCCAACTAGCCACCTAGCCAAACAGTTTTTTTTTACTTATTTCTTTATTATCAAAAGCTATCTTTTAAAAAAAAATTTTTTTTACTATGCTATTATAATAATTGTATGGTTCTTTTACAATTTATCTTTGTATGAGACCAATAAAGGTTTAAAGCTATTTGGGGGAAGAGTACTACCACATTCTTAAGAGAAATTGCCCTAGAAAAATGAAATAAAATTAGGGTGGGAGACTTTCCCCTCTCTCCATTAATATGTCTCTAGCATAACAGTTAGTTGATCATTAAATTTAAAAGCATTTTTAGTTTTCACATTTATTAACAAAAAGCTGGCTATTTTAAATGGATGAAAAAATTCAGAGTTATAAAACATCAAAGTTAATATCATTGTTCTGAAATCCTGTCAATTCAATAACCAAACAGTAAGGTTTTCCTGTCTGAAGCTTAAGATCCCAGGAATGGGTGGTCTAAATAGCAAGAATATGCTACATTTTGCAACATTTAGCTATGTTTAGAACAGAAAAGCTGCATTTTGAAAGATTTAGCTATGTAAAGGACATAAATGCTATGTTTTGCAAGAATTTGCTATGTGAAGGACAAAAAAGCTAAGTTTTCCAAGAATTTGCTATGTTTTGCAAGAATTTGCTATGTTTTGCAAGAATTTGCTATGTTTTGCAAGAATTTGCTATGTTTTGCAAGAATTTGCTATGTTTTGCAAGAATTTGCTATGTTTTGCAAGAATTTGCTATGTTTTGCAAGAATTTGCTATGTTTTGCAAGAATTTGCTATGTTTTGCAAGAATTTGCTATGTTTTGCAAGAATTTGCTATGTTTTGCAAGAATTTGCTATGTTTTGCAAGAATTTGCTATGTTTTGCAAGAATTTGCTATGTTTTGCAAGAATTTGCTATGTTTTGCAAGAATTTGCTATGTTTTGCAAGAATTTGCTATGTGAAGGACAAAAATGCTATGTTTTGTGAGGTTTTGCTATGTGAAGGAAAGAGAAGCTATGTTTTGCAAGATGAAGGACATAAGCAGCCTTCCTAATGTAAGAATTTTTTAGACAAAGGACATAAGTCACCTCCCTTAAGTTAGATTTTGTTAGATGAAGGACATAAGTAGCCTTCCTTAGACCAATTTCCTGTGACTTCTGTCCTAATTAGGAATGACTTTGTTTTCTTTCCATGATCCTAATTTAATAATATCAATATTTCAGATTTAAAAAAAATCCATCCGTCCATTACTCTGTTCGTAAGGTACTTTGAAGGGGAAAATATTACACTAAATGTATGTCTTTCTAAGAGATACAATATATTTTTTACATACTCAGCTGCCCTTTACCATTAAACTCTCACATTTTCGGTATTTTATGTAAATCTTAATGAAATTTACCAGATTAGGTTTTGTAATTTTTTTGCTGCACAAAACACAAAAAAGTATATTTAATACATGAATGAAAGTAAGCTTTAGTATACTATGCAATGCATATTCTAATTTATTTATTAATCTAATTCAATTTCCTTTGATTTCAGCCATAAATAGAATATTGTATTTAACAAGGATGACAACATCACTGAGGTTCGCAATGAGTGATGGGGAATTAATCCAAGAGCGAGTGATAAAGATAGAGTTATCCTTGATTTCTTATAGGATTTATAATTGATTTGTAAAGATCAATAGCTATATTCCATTGCGCGAAGGGTCAATATTTATTTCGCTGGGGTTTAGGGTAGGCTAATCACTTCTTTACCCCCACCTTTACCCTGCCCTACATGTATCTTTAACATCCAAAACTTGGCATAATTAGCATTCACTAAAGGACGCCCTTTTATTATCTGTAACAAACTCACTTAGAATTACGGATAAAAGAATACATCTCAGATAAAGAAAAGCTTTGCTTTTATAATATAGACCTAAACCTCACGTATATATTACATTTATGCACAAATATGTAAAACATTTTTTGGGAAGCGTAGTTACTCCCACTCAGATTTTAAACGTTTATTGTTCTTATCTTTTTTATTGCCTGTGTGTGTATGTCTGTAGCTTAAAATCATGCCAACCGCTTGGCCGACATGATTCTTCTTTACAATAAAGCTTCTCATAGAAACAAAGAACGTTTATAGCTATAAGAAAAATCACCCCTAGAACTTTAATTTACAGAAATATAAAGAATTTATTACATTATGTGCCTCGCTAGGTCTCTAGGGGCGTAGCCGTTTGAGTCATTTATAAGTCAAGGAAAAAAACAAAGAATGTATAAAAGTTATTTGCACTATAAATAGGACAATGCCAAATAAGTTTTGTTAATTTGTATTTATTGTGAACAAGTATAAATTTATCTTTCCCTGCCATTCTTTGGCATATTTATATTAGAAATAAAGCCTATTAGATTGATCATACACAGCTCCTCTGATTTATGAGTTCAGTAAACTAGCGTTATGCTGTATAAATATTCAATGTGCATTTTTCCCTGTTTTAATTTTCCATTTATATAAATCAAGAAAATCATAGGCCAAAAAATTTCCAAAACCTTACCTCAATTTATGTACCGTAATTATTTATTTTTACTAAAATTTCATTATAAAATATTGTATAAATTATATAAAAACAAAAACTTTTTAATAACTTTTATATAACAATCTACATTAAAAAAAAAATATATAGTTACCAAGCTGTTTATAGCCAATATGAGCATGTAGACTTTTAAATATTGTCATCATCTATTCATTTATCATTTAAGCAAATTGAGTAATACGTTGAATAGTCTTCTATAAATCTTAACTCTGATACATATGCATAAAAATGCACTAAAACGACAAAATGCATCCATCCTTTAGAGACGTTTATAGGCGCGTATTTCAAGGGGCATAAATTATACATATGTAGTTTTTTAGTATTAATTGTTGCTTATTTGTCTGTAAAATTGTCTTGAAACTGCATATTAATCACTATTTTAAAGATTTGTCAAAAATTTAACTAGAAAAACATTGGTTTATTCCGACAATTTGTAATTTCAAAAAAAAAGTTTTTTTAAAAGAATATTTAAGTATGACAAGTATGTTAATATTCTGATATTAATAATATAGGGAGCTGTTAATAAGATCTTGTGTGGCAAACAAAAATCATACTTTTATATTTCAAACCATGAAGATTAATTGTATTGTTATGCTGTTTAATATCTTTAGAACTGAACTTATCTGTGCAAGATTTACATGGATATTTAGGTCAAGCGTGTTAATAATGCCAATCAATAGGAATCAAGGGCGTGCAGAAACCGATATTTTGTAGATAGTATTGTGCTTTCCCCACCTAAATAGATAGAAAAAATCCTTTTTTGGGCCATTTTAAATGAACAGCAAAACATTCTTTTTTTTAAATTTATCTAAAGGGTGTGCAAAAAAAATGCGGACTTTTTAAAAATCAAAATTGCGCGGCTTGTGTTAATAGTAGAAAAATGTTATGCATATCGTTAGAACCGCTATGAACTCTATTTTTTGGAAATATAAGAATGGAATGAATCCTCTAACTTTTTACTTTTCTGTTGATCACAAAAATTGTTGAACTACAGACATTATGTAAAATATAACAAACTAGCGGCTTCGCCCCTAGCCTCTAGGAGCTTTGACCCAAGAGGTGATAAATTTTTTTTTTTGGCGAAATTCGTAAAAGGACCAAGGAAATCTTCAGCAAAAAAAAATGGGGGGGGGATTTTTTTGTTTTGGAGGGGTTTGGGGTGTCCCACCCCCTAAGAAAATAGCCTAAAACCACCACAGGACCAGAAGATATATTTCCTGAAGAGTAGAATCCAATCGGTTCAGTGTTTACCGAGATCTTCAGGGACGGACAGACGGACAGACAGACAGAAAGACGGACGGACGGACGGACGGACAGACATCATTCTACTTTGTATTATAAATAACTAGCGAAAAAAATGGTGGCAAATAGAATTTAAAGATATTTTCCTGAATACAAGTTAACACCGAATATATATTGAATTTATATACTAAAGATAGCCAAAACATATTTTAGTGTTATCCAGGGCTGTATGATAGGTAAAAAAAGACAAAAATAAGTAGCTAAGCAATCTATGATAAAGAATCTTAAGGTATTTCAGAATTCGACAAAAACAATAGTTTCATAAAAAGTAGTGCACTTAAAATGAACATATCATATACACAATATTATAATTCCGAAATGATGACTAGAAGATGCAATTGAAATATATAAACTTGCTATATGTCGTGCTCCTAGCGTTTAGGGGGTTTAGGCATTCGAAGGAGGAGAAGGGAACAGAAAAATAACCTAAAGCCATCTAATGACCTGATTTAAAAATCACCTTACATGGAGAACTCAAACGATTCTGTTTAATAAAAAACATTTGGACTTATATGAATAATTTGAATATCAGGAAATTATATATGAGTCAAGCCTCGAGCATCACTTTCGCAGAGCACATGAAAATCTGGTGCAACATCCTAGCAATAATGTAACTTATCATTATATTCCTGCAACCATATCTTTATACTTTTTGTGGACAAAGTCATAAACTTTACAGTTTATGAGGTATTCAAATATCATATAGAATATTCTATCTAGCTAATTCTCATATAAGAGATAAATTCAAAATATATTTGAATCTGTTGAAAATTATATTCATGAAGGTAAAGGTTGCACTTTTATTGATTACTATCCTAAAGGTCTAAAAGGGCACTTGATTAAAGGGGGGAAATCGACCCTCCACTATATTTCAATTTTATAAAAAAAATTAAAATATGGAGAGGCGATTACTTTTTGGAGGGTGGTGGTACTTTTTCCAGAGTTGTTTTAAACTTTCCCTAAAGCTATGAAAGGGAGAACTATATCGTTTCAGCAGTTAGTGAGATCTATCGCTACATACACTTACATAGAAACAGACAAACACCATGTTACACCATGTTAAGGACTGTGTTCTTATGTAGAAGGTTTTGTCACAATAAAGTAAGCAAAGGAGAAAAAATCTGTAATTCTCTTTTATAAGTTTAAGGATAAAAATAAGTATTTAATATCGTTGAAAATCATGTAAATAAACATCTTCATTTATGCTGCGCTACTAAAAATAAGTTTACTGCAAAAATGTGTGTTTGCAAACTATAAGATGGTTTTCCTCCCCATATAAAGTACTTATTTATTTTCTAGAGGGAAATTTTGAAGTGCCTATTAACTAGTTATTGAATAAGATTATGTAAGCAAGGATCTAAAGGGATAATCAATGGCTGATAAATTGTTGTACATCCCAATTGATGATACACAAAATAACACCTTTTGTAAATTACAATTAGTGGTTAAAACTTTTGGACTCTCAACTAAATGAACAAACAAATCAAAATTCAATAAAAGTTACCAAGAATATTAAGTAAAAAATAAGAAATTTTAAGGGGTACTAGTGTAATAAACAGCCCAATTTCCCCTTCCTTCCTGTTATGTAAGAGATTACTGCCACTTATACCAAATATAATTGCTCTACAAGAGACTATTCCAATAAATGTAATAGATATAGATTGACAATGTTTAACAATGGGCAACATTAAAGTTAAAAGTATAAGTTTTATTAAACAACTGAGAACTTTTCTTTGGATCTTGTAAATATAACATTGAATGTTTTACAGGAAGTTACAGTTACAAAATTTTTAATTATCACTTTGAAACCAATTAATATCCGCTGGATTAGGACTGGCTCTCAGTTTTACAGAAATATAATGTATATCATCGTATAAAAAAAATCATAAAATTGATACCAGTTTGAACGAGCCTTAGGAACATCAGGGGCTACAAAATTACTATTAACCGAATATTTTTTTCATTTTGATATCCGTGGAAAGCTGTTTACAATATGATGCAATAAATAACTATTCTGACTTTTTAGATGCACCAAATATGCAAACTTTTATTTGGATACATCAAAGGCAACAGAAGCCAGCCAAAATCCAGGTATATTTTTAATGGTGTCTAAAATATCACGTCTTTTGTGCATTTTTCTTCTCCTAAAACAAAGTAGCATTGAGAATAAGCATACTAAAGACAAGGTAACTGACAGGTGTACCTAGTTCCATAAGTAACTGGTATTTGCATGTGTGAAATCAAAGACTAAAGTGTTTAAATTAAATTTTCTGTATTGACTTTTAAACATGGTAATATTTTTTTTGTCTACATTCTAATACCTCTAGTTTCCCCCTCGAATGATAGAATATGTTTAATACCCCATTAATAGCGAGATAAATCTAGGTTTTAAGGCCATTTCAGATCTATTTAATTATCTAAGCCCTTCAAATTATTGTAGGATTATATTTAAGATGTCTCTTAAACTTATCATTGATTATGGAAGGGGAAAATGGGTTTTGGAAATTGGAATAGTTATTTATCGCATCATATTATTAACAGCTTTCCGCGGGTATAAAAATGATAGTATATTGCCATATTCTTAGAAAACTGTATATGATACGATATGATACATTATTTTTTAGTATGGAGTAGAACCAGTTCTAATCCAGAGGATATTAATCGATTTGGAAGCCATACTTGAAAAATTAAAGAAAATATCTCCAATAGTTATGCTTAAGATATGTCCTTTAGTACATTTATAGGCTCTTACCTTGCCCTTTTAGGCTTTGTCCAAAAGAAAAAGTTATAGCTGTCTTTTAAAGTTTGGGACTCCTGCGTTTGGAACCGATGATTTGCTATAATTAGGGTCGATCAGTCCGTCTGCCTGTAACAGATTATATCTTTAATTTAAGCCAGGGAGTAAGGGAGGGGACAATGGATCGAATATTCAATTTTTAGGAGTCTCAGACTTTGGGTACTGGCTTAAAGGGAATGTGCAAGAATTTAGCAGTTTCTGACTGACTTTGGGTACTAGCGCATAGAATGCCGCGTTCTCGTTTGTTAATTTTGAATATTATTGCAGACAAGTATCAATAAACTTAATTTGTTATGACGTGGCTGGTTTTAAAAAAATTTTTCGCTCCAGAAAATATCATTTCATAGATAAAAACTTTATTCGAGAATATTCGTCCGTCCATGTGACTTTTTGGAATACTGATTTTTATGACAAAAAAGTACAATAAAACCAAAAAAGATACTAAAGTTATTTAAAAGGCTGGATCATATATTTACAATTTGATAATAATATAATATTGTTAAAAACAAAATAATAAGAATATTTGAAGAGTTTTCAATTTTTTTACTATTTTATGTTTTAGAAAAATTGAGCAATTTTGAATCTAAATTTTCTTATAGATGACAGGGAAATGGCATATAAAGAAAACAAATATTTTGAGTTATTTTCTTATTCATTACAGCGATATAATCATTTTGATTAGGAAATTTCATTATAATGATGATAGTTTTTTTGTGCCATATCCTTTAAAATTCCAATTTTCATAATGTTTACATAAGAATGCATAGGTTTTATAAATCGAATATGTGTTTATAGTTTTTTTAGAGTACTTATATTATTGCTATACGATACAATTTTTGTATTTAATAAAAGTTAAAATATTTTGAGGTATATTTAAAAGATTTAAAAACAAATTTTAACGTTACAATATTGTTGTTTCTTTAAAAAGATATTTATTACTAAATGCATATATTAATATTAATGTTTAAGGCAAAATGATTTTATTATTAATTCATGTTTTTAATTCAAAGTTAAAGTTATAATTCAGACAAAACAAATTAAATTATATAGCTAATCTTATGCTATTAATCTAAATTTCATATTAGAAGTCAATAGAATAAAAATCTTAAATCTGCATTTTTATGTTTGCTTCACATACAATTAACAATACTCTTCAATGACTTTTGAACACTTGAAATTGATAATTAGAGATCAGATTGAATACTTCATTATAAAATGTACCCTTAAAATATGCCTAAAATTTTTAAATTACGATAATCATTTTGTGGTATCCGCCGAGGATAAATGGCAGACACCGGAGTTCAATTAGATTACGGCAGTGTAACAGACGTGGACACCTTACTATAGAGAAGCTACGCTTCTCTAGCATTCACTAGATAATGATCAACATCTATTTCAGTTGTCACTTTATTGAAGGTTTAAAAGATACTGAAGTTATATACAACAAACAATAATTACATGGATAGGAATAAATAATCATAACATAAAAGCATAAATAATACATATACAATGGTCAGTTTGGGCAATAATGATCCCCCATCCCTGAAAAGGGTGGGGGAGAATTAAGAATACAGTTAACCATAATAAACATGACAGATTCAATCATTAATTCTAAGCGTAGGGAGGGGGTCACTAGACCCCTTCCCCAGGACTCGGGGGAGGGCCATTGACCCTCCACCGAACCCCAGATCAGGGGTGCCATAGGCATGGCTCACGGTTGCCGAATACCACAACTCTCCCCTCGGAAGGCTGGGAGGTGGTTTCTTTACCAGACTTCCGACAGTGGTTGAGGCCTTCGGTCCGCTCCTTAGGGCTAAAATATATACAAACGATAATGATTCAATGGAATCCTAGTGGTGAGTGTCTTCTTAGGGTTGATGGGCTCCCAATGTGGGGTAGAAGGCAGAGGCTGGCTTGGGTTGGGCACGTTGGTCAGCGCCGGCAGGTATCAGGTTTGCTGGTGGCCCAGTTGTTGCTGGAACAGTCAGCAGCGGGGCCTGCTGGTTGTTGTTGGCAGCGGCTGGGGCGCTGGCTGCCAGGTTGATCGTCTGAGCAGCGGCCTGTCCTCCTGAGGGGCCGCGGGGTCTGCCAGAGGGCGGTCCTGGCCTACCTGGGCAGTCATGCCCGCTGTCAGTTGATTTCATAGACACCATTTCCTCGGCTGCTTCCCTGCCGATGGGAATGGCATCCCAGTCCACTGAAAAGTCCCGGGACTTGGCATGGTTGAGCCTGGCTCTAGCCAGCGCTTTCCTATACAAAGCTGGATGGTACAGGAACACTTGTGATATCACATTCAGGGCTGCCCGGACTCCTCCCTGTGCTGCTGCCAGGGAAATGATGGTTAGGTCCCCCAGCAGTTTGAGGATCAACAACAGCAAACACAGTATGGCTGCGCCATCTCCCCACTCGTGGATGGCTTGTCTAAATCCAGCCCAGACATCCAGGGCTGCCTCTCCTTCCTCCGCCAGTCGGTCAATGTTGTAGGACACTATCCCATGGTCTCCTGTGGCCGAACAGCTGCCTTGCTGAATGCAGGAGCCATAGGATAGGCCGGTCAGCATGGCACTCTTGTATGCTGGGAACGCAAGCAGTTGTTGCCAGTCGTTCAACTCAGCCTGCGAATACAAGCCACCTGAACTGAAGTCATCTAAGGGTTCTGTCAACAACTGCTTAGGCGTATCCAGCGGGGGTGGCCTTTTCTTGGGAGCGGGGGTTAACTCTATCCAGCCTTCCTCCGCGTGCACAGTCAGGGGGTAGGTGGAGGAGCAGGGAATCTTGGTGGCGTGTTCACTATATACCCGCGTCACAGCGTCTACAAAACCTGTGGGCTCTACTGGCACTTTGTCCCAACACTCCTTGTGTTCGCGGACAACATACTTGTGACGTTGGCAGGTCAGCTGCAGCAGGATGTCTCCCCTCAGTACCGAGAACGTGCTCCCCTGGACACGCACCGGGTGGGCCGGGTCTAGTTGCTGGAGCTTCCAGCAGTTGGCCGCTATTTCTTCTGCTGCGGTGCTTTTCATGCGCGTTTCCAGGGTAAACCCAATATAACCTGCATGTATTTGTGCTTGAAGGGGAACGTCAACATCCCTGGCCGACACTCTGGGCAGCGCAGCCGCGGCTGGGTCAGCTGCCACGAACAACGCTGGATGGTTTGTGGCATGGGCCTCGAAGTCGCAGTTCACAATCGAGGTGGGGTTGGTCATGTTGATGAAAAACTGGGCCTGATGGTCAACCAGATATGCATCCATCACCAGGCTGGGCTGGAGGCTGCGGATCAGCCTCAAGGGGCAATCTCTTCCCAGGTGGTCCCACACGTAGGTTGCTTCCCCAGTGATGCAGGACAGCTCAGAATGGGGACACTCTAGGGTCAGGTGGTCAGACTGGGACTCCACACGTCCATCCTCCACCACATAGGTCTCCTCCTTGACCAGCAGCCGTCGCTCCTGGAGCACTAATTCGTTGCGGTATAGCTGGCCCTCGAAGTGGACGTCCTCCCCCTCACAACCCACCCCCTCGGGGCTGTTGACGAGGACGCCCACCATATCGATGGTGAAGAACAGGGGATGGTTCAGCTGGAACGTCAGTGGCTGGGTCTTGCCTGGCAACGTGTAGACTCGGTTCCTGGCCAGGTCTCGGCACGCTTCTGGGTCTATCTTGGTTGGCCTCATGAGGGTGGGGACCGAGGTCACCTTGAGGTGACCCCATACCCCACACCTGAATGTCCACTGGGACACGGTGAGCTGACAACTGTACCCGGTGGTTTCCCTCACCTTGACTTGCTGCAGGACGTGCACTTCATGGCCCAGGGGCACCTCCTGGTGTAGGGGCTCCGTGTTACACATCTTTTCTTTATTGTAGGATGTGACATGGGTGGGGTTGGCACAGTCCCATCCCACCAGGACGTAGCTGGTTGTAGGCCACACGGCTGCCAGCAGGAGGCCCCACAGGACCATCCACCAATGGGAGAGGCTTCCAGGCAACCATCTTCCTCGTACACGCGGCTGGGGATCTTCAGCTCTGGTCACGGCTGCTTCTTGGGACTGGACACGGCTGGGCTGCTCCTGGCTAGATACAAGTTTCCATTGAGCGTTATCTATATGCGGCCGAGGCACCCCGATATCCTCCCCAATGACAGACTGGCAAGCGACTGGCACTTGCCTGGGTGTCGGCTCCCCTAGCCCCAAGTGCTCCCTTCCCTTGTCCAAAGCATGCCCAGTGGCATGGGGCTGAAGTGCATGTGGCACAGGCTCGCCCTTACTCACTTCCCTCCCCTGCCCTAGGAACTCAGGTGCATGTGGCACAGGCAAGTCCTTATTTTCCCGAATTTCAATCTCCCCAGCCTCTGGTGCAGGGGGCACAGGCAAGGCTGGGCTTGTACAATATCTTGGATACAACACATTTAACAAATTCAACTTATCCTGATGTTGAGTAGCTGGGTTCCCTTGGCTGGCAGGGGGCTCTGGATGGCATGTAGCTGGGCTCTCCCTGCAGGCTGATGGCGCTGGCTGACTGGGGGTGACGGGTGTCACCCCTTCCTCTGGGACCGCTGGCTCGTTCCAGGACTCAGGTCTCTCGGTGGCGGCGACGGTTGTCGCCCCAGGCACCAGGTGGGAGGCGCTGGATAGCACCCCCCCATCATCCCAGGTGGCGACGCCGGGTGGCGTCCCATACATCGATGCAGAGGCGCTGGCTAGCACCTCCTGCCTCTCTCGTTCGGCGGCTACCAGGGCCTCCCCATACACCGTCTCAGGGACGCTGGGCAGCGCCCCTCCACTCTTGCTGGGTAGGCTCAGTCGGGCAGGTTCCATCATGTTGAGGCTAAAAGGCTGGGGCCTCAGCACCTCTGGCTCGGCTATGTTGTTGGATTGTATCAGCTCTGGCCCCAGATGGTTAAGACTGAAGCCTAGGCCAACCCGGTTGGGTTCAGCCGCGCCGCCCAGTACGTTGATCCTAGCTGGGACAGTCCCAAACTGCGGCATCCCATCGGCTCGGTCCGCAGCTCTGGGGGCGGCTGCTTGCTGTGGTGGTGCTGGGGGCGCGCTCCCTTCCATGTGGGCCACTCTGCTGGGCTTCCCTGGAGGGGCACCCTTATCGGCGGTGCGCCTGCGGCTGGCTACCTGGGCCCAATCAGCTCTACAATCGGCCGCCGTGTGACCGTCATAGTGGCAACGCTCACACTTGGCAGAACGGTCACGGCGTGGCTGGGTGCGTCTCTCCTCTAGGCTAACTTCCACAGGCGTTGGGCAGTCTCGAGCTCGGTGGCCTCTCCCCTGGCAGCGGTAGCAGCGACCTGGGACCTTGTCATCTGGAGCGACCTTCCCCATCTGGTGGAGACCCGGAGCCAAGGAGCCAATCTCCATTGGCTCCGACTCGTCATATTGGGGCAACTGGATGCAAGCAGATCCAGTCAGCCCTTCGGTCGAGTCCACTAAGCACACACCTTCCTTCAGTTGCTTAGTAACCATGGTGACGGTGAACATGGCCTTACGAGTGTACTCAGGTACACTCGTAATTTCATGGTTCATCATGAGGCGTTTTACATTGGCGTTACGAATTCCACGATTTAATTCGTCCACCAACAACTCAAGATCCTCATGGTTGTAGGCGTCCCTATACAAGGCGCACTTAGTTGATATGTACGCTTGTATAGGTTCTGTCGAGTGTTGCTTGTAATCCCTAAACGCTTGTTTAAGCTTTTGGGATTCAAAAGCAGGGCGAAATAGCAATTCACACTCGGTCTTGACCTGTTCGTAGGTCAAGGCTTGGCCTGCCTCGCCAAACAGATGGGACGCCATTTCCGCCGCTTGCCCTACCAGTGACAGTAGGAGGGCGTTGCGGCGGTTGAGGGAATCATGAGGTGGCACGCGGTAAGCCGCCCATGACATCTCGAGTCTGCGGATATGTGCCGACCAGGATTGCTTGGGCGGCCCTCTATACTCCGGCAGATTGCTCAGCATCAGCTTGCGGTACTCGGCTGGGGCCGGCTGAGGGTCATCCTGGAGCCATCCTGGGGCTTGGTCACCTCCTGGGGCTTGATGCTGGTCCATTGGGTCAACGGTGAAACGGCGGGCACAAAGTTATACAGTACTAAAATGAATGGTTTTGTCACTTGAGGCTTTCTAGCCTAACAGCCAACACTGTTTGTATCACTAGGTTGGTAGTTTAGTTGCAAAGATATAACTTAGCTGTACTTATCACTAGTTAGGTGCTGAGGTTGTAGGGTAGGCTGGTAGGGTAGATAGATGTTGAGGGTCTGAACTGCTGTCAGGAACTGATTGGGTTTTCCTTTATCACACTAGAGCTAGAAGGAGGGAAGCTTGTAATTCTTTATTTGCTAAAAATACCCCTGTTAAATGCTATGGAGTAGCTCCGCTCCGGTGTGTGTGTGTGTGTGTGTGTGTGCGTGAAATCTCCTGTCCTTGCAACGCGCGTCCGCACCGTCAAATCCGCGCACACGGGGAAAACGCGCTCTCACCCCTCAACTCGCTCTCTCATTGGTCCGCTTCGTCCGTTGAATTTATGATATTTTCCGCACTCTGTTGCGCTACCCGTGAATGGCGCTCTGTGTGTCCGATCGCTAGCCCCACACCACAGACGGACTTAGTCTAGTATGGGTAGGAAGGGGGAAGCGCGTGAGGGGACGGGGGTAACTCCGTCCGTTTCCCCTGTGAGGGAGGGAGGTAACTGTGTGCTGGTGTAATAGTGCCTTTTCTTCTTAATCCTAGACTTATCTATTATATCACCCTGATTGTATTTGCCTTCAATGGAGAGGGGCTCCTCCCTTTCCCTTGGAATAAGGGGTGTATTGTTGTTGTGCTGTGGGCTTGAGATGTTTTGATTGTATATCAGGGTCTTTATTATATTACATCTAGCTTCTATTTTTGTCCTTATCACAATTGCATAACAGATTTGTTTACCAACTCTGTTCTATTTTTAGCTGTTATCACAATACACAATAAATCCAAGCCTGTTCTATTCTTAGATTTATCACAACACAACAATTTGTTTGCCAAGCTTTGCTCATAAATCTATTGTTTAGCCATCACACCAGGGTGGTAATCCCTGCAATGTAACATAATATCTGTTTTTCTAGATGGGTGGCTGCGTTGTAGCCTCTCAGGATACTTGGAGTTGACGTAGTTTTTCTCTGTTCTGGTGCACTACACTCGTATGTTAGCTCGCAGCTTGCAGCTATGTGGCATGTTTCAGCCTATCGGCGGCAGGGAATGTCCCGTCCTGCTAGCGCCGCTGATCCAAATCCGGCTGATGGCGGCAGGGAATGTCCCGTCCTGCTAGCGCCACTGGTTCGGATCCCGCTATTTCTTGCAGTAAAGTTGGCCTATTTCCAGCCGTTTACACTTATTTGGCTTGTTTCAGCCGGTCCGCAGGCCTGTTTCAGCTCTTTTGGCGCTCAATTCTCCGTTAGATATCAGCGCTGCTCGCGGTTATTCGTCAAATTTCGCTGTCTCGCTTCCACAACTGCCGGATGCAGAGTTAAACTTTGCTGTCCAGGGTGGGTAATTCAGGTTGCTTGCGTCAGTTTTGCCAGATTCACTGCTGGGAGTACCTTAGCCTCAGATGCGCGTCTGCTCTACACTTGTGGTTCGCCGTAATCTCACACAGCTGTCACCAAAGTTGTGGTATCCGCCGAGGATAAATGGCAGACACCGGAGTTCAATTAGATTACGGCAGTGTAACAGACGTGGACACCTTACTATAGAGAAGCTACGCTTCTCTAGCATTCACTAGATAATGATCAACATCTATTTCAGTTGTCACTTTATTGAAGGTTTAAAAGATACTGAAGTTATATACAACAAACAATAATTACATGGATAGGAATAAATAATCATAACATAAAAGCATAAATAATACATATACAATGGTCAGTTTGGGCAATAATGATCCCCCATCCCTGAAAAGGGTGGGGGAGAATTAAGAATACAGTTAACCATAATAAACATGACAGATTCAATCATTAATTCTAAGCGTAGGGAGGGGGTCACTAGACCCCTTCCCCAGGACTCGGGGGAGGGCCATTGACCCTCCACCGAACCCCAGATCAGGGGTGCCATAGGCATGGCTCACGGTTGCCGAATACCACAATTTTTTTGTTTGTTAAATACACATGTCTTTGATATAAATAAATAAATAATATGAAAAGGTACCTACTCATTTTTAAAATTTAAAATTTTTATGATTAAAAATCATTTAATATTAATTAATTTGTTTTGAAGTTTAAAATTATATTCCATTAACTTATCCATAAATCCCCGAATTCAACCCATTACCATTTATTGGCAGGTTGATAACAATCTGGTCCTCATTGCACATGATACTGCTAGGCACTTGCTGGTTGCCTGCTGGGTGTTGCTGGCCTCCTGAACTATTGTACATATACTGTTCACTTGAAATCAACATTGTAGCAGGACGGTTGTATATACTTCTAAAGGCTGAATTATTAAAAGGATCACTACTACTAGTGTTTATGCTATTACTGTTTTGTGGGGTCATATACATAAATTGGTCACTATGTCTATTCGCATAAATTTGCTGTTGTTTTGGAGTTCCATTGAAGGTGGCCCCATTACTATTTATATAATTCTCCAGGGGGCGCCCTGTTGTGGCACCCCCGAAAAAGTGGCCCAATGTGCCGTTGGATTTAATGGCGTAGCCATTTTTGTGGTTCTTGTTTTTGCCAGACTTGAAGGATGATGGTGGTGGGGGTAGAAGTGTTTTTGAATACTGATGCTGCAGGTTTACATCTGAAATTAAATAGTTAGTACTTTTACACCACTGAACATTGATAACCCTCCTTTCCTTTCGTATATTTGAAATAAGTTGAAAAAAAATGAATGGATATTTTTTTCTTTGGCTAACCCATATGGGGCCTATATCTGCGGTGCTGGGTACCCAATAAAACCTAACCGAACTTGACTTAAAGTAAAAAAAGCGAACCACCAGGCCAATAACATTTTAAATTCATTTCAAATATGTGTGTGTGTGTGGGGGGGGGGGTTGGAGGGTTGTTATCAGTTCTAAGCTTCTATCAGTAAAATAATCATATTTTAGAAAAATTATTTAAAATGATATTGAAAAAGGCATTAAACATTCATACATGTTAGACTAGACGAATCAGAAAATATCATAAGTTTCATAGTGTTCATAAAAAACGTCATACTGGCCTACCATTGGTCGAATCAAATGTATACTGGCCGGCCTATCATTGATAATTTATTCTGTGTATTGGAATATCATTGTTAATTTGTATTGAATGATCTCATTTTTATAGGAACTATAAACAGCTTTAATTGTTGTACCTGAAGGCAAAAGTCTATCTTGTATTGATGGAGAAGCATAGATATTTTCCAGGGAATCGGTTACTTCTGAAAGTAAAATATAGGTTTATCATATTAAAAACGATAATGTATGTATTATAACTATATCATCAAATAATACTATAATTCGTACATTTTCGCTTAAAATACGACAGACTAATGCATGTCAATTTTGTAACATAGCACCATACGTCCAAGCTTTTTTTTGGGGGTGGGGGGAAACATTTTTTAAGGGGGGTAAAATGGCGCGCGAAGCGCGCCGCAAATTTTTTTTTACCCCCCCAAAATTTTACCCCGGGGGTAAAATTTGCTTGGGGGGGGGTAATTACCCCTCCTGAAATCTGTTGGCAGGGGTAAATTTAAAATACCCCCCCCAAACTTTACCCCCGGAGTAAAATTTTTGGGGGGTGTAATTTAAATTTTATTAAATATTTAGTATTAAATATTTTGGACGTCTATGCATAGCACATACGGGAAAATGTTTCCAAATTATTATATCAATATACATAGTTATCACACGGCAAAATGGAAGAGAGAAATTTTCATGTTATCATACATACCAGAATATTTGGAAATTTTTGTATTAAAATATTAAATTTTGTTTAGCCCCGAGATGCCGGGCTAAAAAACTGGTTTTAATATTATAATTGTAAGTTTTATTTTCATAGAAAACCAATAATTATATACTTAAAAAAAAACCGTACCTGCAAAATTAGTCGTTGAGGAAATAGAAGTTGGCAGTAGTAATCCATTTGTTACAGTTGATGATAAGTTCAAGGCAGTTGATTCTCCTTCTAATTTTGTTGTTCAATATTTTTATTCAGTGATTTTCCATGAGAGCAAAACACTTTTAAACAGGGATCTAAAGGGAAAAGACAATGGACTATAAAATTGATTTACATCCCCAGTGAAAATGCAGAAAATTATTCCTTGTAAATTACAATTAGTTCTCTCAACTTAATGAACCAATCAAAATTCAATAAAGTCACCAAATTTGATAAGCTAACGAATAAAAAAACGAAACATTAATAAAAATCTTTGGGCACCAGTGTAATAAACAGACCAATTCCCCCTCTGACTCTTAAAATAAATTGAAAATGGGGCCTATACTTGCGTTTTCGTAGGCCTGCGGGAGTATCCTGTAACCAATAAACCTCAACCTAACCTGAAGAGCAAAAAAATGTGTTGTTTGGAATGTTTGTATTTTATAATTTGGATAAAAGAGTATTTTTTCGACGTTCATAAAGTTTCATATATAGTTACAATAAAATACAATTCATATTGTTTTATTGATTTATACAACAGAGAAGCAAAATAAATATATTAAAGATTATTGGGTTGTGTTTATGTTAGCTTTTATGTAAACCTAAAATATTAGTTTTATCTCTCTATAAAATGTTTCAAATCGAAATTGTGAAGAAAATTTAAAACTTACGAGATATAATTACTTGAAGATTAATCAATGATAATTACGAAATCTCGGTCCCAAAGTAAAATTATAATTTTTTCGCGTATTTTCCGTGAAGTTGCGTATTAGCGTTTAGTCAAATGCGCTTATTAAGTCAAACTGTTCGTAATTTTGAATATTTCATATATACACATTTAGTCAAAATTAAGAACAATTTGACTTAATAAGTGCATTTGACTAAACGATAACACACATCTCTACAGAAAATACGCTAAAACAATCACCTTCTTTATAAAAAAGAAATCTCTAATACGTCTCATAAGGCTGTATGTAGTTTTACAAACAATCCTTCCCTGCTAAAACAAATGGAATAGATCATATATAGCATTTTGTATGTTTTAACTTACGAAAGGTATTTTTAATATTTAAAGATTTAGGCTAATCTTTGAAATATGTCAAAGTCTTATCTAAAGATGAAATGAATTATGTTTATAAAATTTGGAGTTATCAAAAATATAGCAAGGCTTTTTGTCTTTAGCTTAATACTTTGATTAATACTAAACTGAATTGTATAAACGAGTAGTTGCACTACTAATTAATATATTATTCAACATGCCTTGGCGTTCTAATGTGCTTGAGATCTCTGAAATGGTCCATCTTGCATTGGTCACCTATAATAAAAATATAATTAGAATGATAAACATTTATCCTGAGAATCGATATATTAATACTTAATTGTTGGACCAGATTTTCATGCATACTGATAGAGTGATACTCGCAGTGAACAGACCAATAAATGAGGTCCATATTAGCAAACTACATAATCCCTTGTTAATATATCCACGTATATCTGCGCTACTAATGATAAGCTAGAGCAATTGCATTTAAAGACAACATTTGAAATACAGACAAAACAAAGTTATAGAATAACTTCGCTACTAATATAATGAATTAGAGGCAATACCTGCGAATTACTTAGAAAACTGTCTCTTGTCAGAGATTTAGAATGGATACTTGTTGAAAGCTGGTCATGGATCTGATAATAGGTATCATCTGTTCCTGAAATTAAAGTACCATAATTTTGTTGGAATAACAATTATCATTTATTATTTATTATTCCATTTTTATGCTAAATTGATGTATGTATATAACTTTTTGTTGTGCGTGTGTGTGTGTGTTTGTTAGATGCTAAAAGTTATTTGTCCACAGGTGTGCTTAATGAATTTACCATAGTTTTTTAACCATGACAATTTTACCACCTTCAAAAGTTTACTAATTATAGCTTCAGTTGTTTATTTGTCAATAAATCAACAAAATTCATGAACGAAATGTATCAAAATCACAATGAAAGATGACAATGGGATGTTAATTATACTTAGTCCCCAAAGTTTATTAATGACGTTTTCCTATTCGTTGTCTTAACAACTCTAGAGACTTCAGTGAATTTGAATTGGTTGGTTCATTAATTGGAAGTTCAAACGTTTCAACCAATAATTTTAATCACAAGAAGGGATAATTTTTTTTGTTTTGTCATTCGGGATGTACATCAATTTATCGGGCATTATTTTATCCCTTTAGATCCCTGATCAGAATGATTGATTAACTGATAAAGTTGCAAAATTAATATTTTAAAGTGTTAATATAAAGACAAACGGACAGAAAGAAGGAACAACAAACGGACAAACAGACATACAAATATCCTGCTTCTTTATGTTAGTTATGTTTAATTTTCCTATGGTTTTGACATAACTCCCACGAGAGATTATTGATGAAATAAAGTTTGCCCAACTTCCGCCTTCTCTTTATTTTGTGTTCAATCAATTTAGCAAATTACAATTGTAAGTATTATCTACCAAAACCACAGTATATAAATAGTTATTGCTCGCATCGTATTATAAACAGCTTTCCGAAGATATAAAAATGTTAAATAATAAGATTAAAACCAATTTTATATTCGTAGAAAACTGGATATATACGAGCTATACATGATTTTTCAGTACAACTGAGAAGCTACTTCGTTTTCTTTCCATGATCACCTTTTTTGAGTTAATAAGATAAAACTTTGCTAATGTTGTCAATTACAGTTCTATTACATTGTATAAATATGAAGATAAATCATAATCTATAAAGCTGCTAAACTTTCGAGGACATTCCTTTAGACTATAAGTTAAACTAAAGTGGCAGCATAGATTTAGTATATCTAGCAGATATTCAACTGTTATACAATAGTATTAAACATTTTTATTTGTATGAAGTAATTTTATACTAATTTTGAAAGGCATTACTTTTTAGTAGCAATTTTAATTCCAAATTCTGTCCTAGGACAAATGCAGGAGTCCCAAAACGTCGGAGTGGACACCTAACCTAACTTAGTTTAGACCATCTTATAGGATTTTTAAATGCCTACCCTGCGGGAGGCTTATTTGTACATTTATATCTAAAAATAATATAATCTAATCTGTCTATTAATATTTTAACACTCCTGCGTTTGACCACTCCGACGTTTGGAACTCCTGCGTTTGTCCTGGAGCCCTAAATTGGACATTGGGCTGTAATTATTCTTATACTAAAAGTTAATAAACACATTCTCACATTCGTTGATACTTAGTTAAATATTAAATTTCATTGGTAAGTTCTAACTAACAATGCCTTAACATTTTTACCAATATCTTATTGCACATAATAAAAGGTAATTGCGTTAAAACAAAAAAAATTCGTTCATAATATTATCCCTTTAGATCCCTGAGTGTTAAACTTCTAATTTATTTTAGTAATATATGGATTTGCACATGTTTATGGTGCATAATTACTATTGAAAGTAACTTTTTTTCTCATTTGTTTTGGCAATTTAGTCATCAATTCAGATTTTAAATACTAAATAACAAAAAAACTTTTAATAAATATCTAATTATATTAATTTTATTTTTATTGAAGGATAGAATATATCAATAACATGTCTAATTAATATAAGCCTATCTTTTAAAAATAATCCTATTTTATAAAGGAGTAAGGTTTTTTGTCTGTAGCTTAAGATTTCAAAATCTACTGAACCGATTAAGTTGTTCATTTTATGGAAGCTTCTTATGGGTCCCTGGATGGTTTAGGCTTTTTGATCTATGTTTTGCTTTAGGCTATTTTCCTACTTTCTTTATTCCTCCGATTACTGAACTCTTAGACGCTAGAAGTGCAGCCGATGGTACAAAAAAAACGCTACAATAAATTTTATTTATATTTTTGTAGCCTGTTTTGTGGTAGGGGGACTTTTCCCTTGATAAATCCGAAACTTTGACAGACGTATTCACATCAAAAATGATACCTTTTCAAATTTTATTACAGAAATAAAGGGCATTTTAAATTGCTGATAATAGTAAAAGAAAAGTATTCAAACATAAAAATAAAACTCTATTTTATAAGGGCAGGGACTCGACTTTGTATTGGGTCTTTTAAATCATTTAATAGCGTCGGATATATAAACACAGCCGAGTTCCTACAAAAAAAAAGTAAATTGCTAACAGACAAAAAGGTTCTCTGCCACTTGGGCCAGGTAAATGTCTGGATTATGCATCTATAGTTACATATATTTTTTTTTCAAAACAAATAGACAAAAAAATATATCACATATTTGCTTACAATATTTATTATCCTTTTTTTTAAAAGAAATCTTTCTTGAAACATACATACATCCAGTTACTTTAGAACATAAGCTGACTTTTATAAATTCTTATATCCTCAAAATTCAAATATATTGTCATGTCCTCAATATATTTTAAGGATGGGGAGAAACATTCTCAAGTTTTTGGCAATTTTAAATTCAAATCATAAATGCTCATATTTTCGCCAGTTCCTAAAAAGAACAGTTTATGATGAAGATTCAATTAACCCCTACGGTCGGCCCCTTCCAGAACTTTATCTCCGCTTCTTATAGAGCTAGAGGGCTAAACTATTTGTGTGGTGACCCTATTGGTTAATATTGTTAAGCTATTAAGAATTCAAAGTCATATTTTGCTAACGTGGACCTTTTATTAAGAAAAATTTTTTGTTAGGACCTTTTTTCGTTTTTTACTTGATATTCATGCATTTAATTTTTTGTAAGTTTCTTTCTTCTTAAATTAAATGTTTTGATTACATGTCTTTTTACTGAAAATATTGAATAGGGGAATATGAAATTTAAAAGACATTATGCGTATATATCAAAACTACAAAGTGACTTGGTGTTTGTTTGTTTGTCTGTTCATAATGTTTATTGTATGGTATTATAGACAGTTATCCGTGGATAGGAACATAAATAGTTATTTATCGCATCGTATTATAGACAGTCTCCGCGGATATTATACTGAACAAGTTTTGAACTTGGTCAACAAAACTGTTATTAATTTTATGATTATTATTTCAATATTTGTGGGATATTGCCATACGATGCTATATATGATTTTTAAGTATGGATGAGAACCAGTTCCAGCGGATATTAATTGGTTTCGTAGCCAGACTGGAATAAATAATTTATTTAACTTTTGAACCAATTAATTCATGTTCTTTTACAGATTCACAAAGGCAACAATTTACATTACTTGTATATTAGCTATGTTTATAAAAACTAAATGAATGAATTCTCATTTTTGCCTACGCCGTAAAAAAAGGAGATGCGTGCTGATATTGGAATATGCTAATTTTACAACAAGGAGTTAGAGAACTACGAGATGCAATCGCCTAAAAGCATACTTTAGTTACTTTTGAACAGTAACTTTTATTTCTATATAAATGGGTATGTATCTTACCCTACACAGATCGATTGGTCAGTTATACATAAGTTTTTTTTTTAATTTAAAAATGAATATAAGGCAAAACCCTATTGAATTTTTACACTAAGGAGTTAGGTTTTCTCTAAGTTTGACGATGATATAAAGGCATGTTTGTCAAAGCTAGCATAAAAAATCTAAAAATAGTTTAGTATATTGAGTATGGGGAAAAAAATACTTGTAAAGAATTTACTCTTCCCTGAATGCATTCTTATTCTAAAGGAAAAGAAATAAATATTGATTTCTCAGAGGTTTTATCAGAGATAAAGTTATTATTATATCTATAAAAATAATCATCTGAAAATCAAAATTTAATGTATGAAAAATATAATAAAGCATTATTTTCTTTCTTTCCCCTTGATTTTCAAAACGTCAAAAGGAATTTGCTGATATTTTTTGAAAAATAGACAAAGAAAAACATTAAGGTTATATTTCTACTATTACTATTGTAAGAAGCACTAGGAAGTTTTAGCGATTCCCCTGATGAGTAGGGTTTTAATGTATTTTTTCGATGTGTTTAAAAAACCTTCGAACAGAAAAATATCAAGAAAAATAATCCTCCAATAAATGGTTATTATTAATAGTTAATAAAAACGAAATTTCTACCAATCTTTTTATCCTTGAATTTTATGGTTTTCCTGGAAACCTGGAAGGTAGAATAAACAGGCACAGAAACTAAATTTCTAGCAAATAAATTTTCAAAAATTGAAAACAAAGATTAAAATAAAAAATAAATCTTAAAAGAAGAATTATTAGGTATATCATATGATATGTTAAGCTTAAAGCTAACTTTTGGTGGTTAAACAAAATTTTAGAGTTGACACTACAAACTGAATGTCCAGTAATTTCTTCTTGAAAGATGTTTAGAATGAATATACTCTCGCTTTCTCTTGTAACCCTACTGCAGACATGTCTGCCTGTTATTTGCTAGATGTTTGTAAATCTTTTTATTCAGTTTAAGATGTTGCAACGTTGTATAATCTTGGACAAATGTCTTTAAGGTTTTTTTTACCTCTTAACTTAGTCCAATTGTTGAAAAGTTTGGGATATTTTAAACTGGCAAATCAATATCCGAATAAAGACTGTTATGCAAGCCTATTAGAAGAATATCTATAATACAATTAATTTTTTTGACATACTTATTAAAATCAAAATCAATGTTTATTTTATTTATCAGAGTATAAGTCACAAGCTTTTGATGTTAGGAAAAGGAATGAGATAAATCATATTTGTACTTCCTTTCAAATTACCAATTTCTGGAATTATTCAATTTTCAATTTATGGCTTATGTAAAGTTATTTTTAGTAGCAGTGATATTCAAAAGTTTAAATCATTAATTTCCATTTGGATTAAAAATGTCATACCTAGTAATTATTGTGTCTAGAAAATTGCTATTAAAAGAATAGTTATTAAGTGAATTTATGGATGTGTAAATTGTTTCTATTTACTTTTGATGGATATAATATTGCTAAAATAACTAAAATACTGGGTTATCTTTGGACACAAACCATTTTGTTAGTAATAGTACATTTTAGATTATTAAATACATACTAGGTTTTTCTGTATTTTTTTAGAAATAAATTTTTAAAGTTTATATTACATTTCAAAATCAAAAAAAGAAAATGATATTTTTATTTTCATTTTGATGAAGAATTTGTTTTTGGCTTAAAAAGTGAAGTTTAGAGATTATTATGTTTTATAGTCGATAGTATGCATGTCAAACACTTGGAATCTATGATTCTAATCAAAAACAGAAATTGAGATTGTAATTAGGTGTTAAAAGGCAACAAAAAATCTATACTTACATCTTATTTAATAGGCTCCTATAATTATTGACATAATTAAAACAATTCTGTTCTAAAGAAGGTATAAAAATGAAATAGGTTTATCAATATTATCTAGCTCTAATGATATAATCTCAAACATAAAATTAATAAGATAAATCAAACTTCTGTTTCCCTATACCTGAATATCTGATCCCTTCTAAATAATGGAAATGTGTTTTTGTGTCAGTAAACATAAGGAAAAAAATACATGGATGACAACATCCATGAATAGCAAACAAGATATCAAGAAGAACAACAGCCAATAAAGTTATACATTTAATGAACAGCAATCAAAATGATTGAAGATAATGTAAATTGTGTAGTATATTTCAGGGTTCGGAAGCCGCGCCTCAGCCGCGCATAAGCATCAGTTTTAAACCTGCTTGTGAGCAGAAAAATAAATCTCAGAAAAAAGGATTGTCTGCCAAAGAGCAGTTTTATACATCTAGCTAAATTTTATAGTGATAAAATGACGATTTCAGTGAGGCTTACACGCGGCTTACGCGCGGCTTCCGATCCCTGGTATATTTTCAGGCGAATTGTCTAAAGAAATTTAATAAGTATAGCTCAAATAGCTGTCGAGTAAATGATGATGAGTAATTAAAGTAAATGATGAAATGCTAAACAAAGGAAGTTATTAAGTAGATTATTAGAATCTTTACAAAAATATAAGGAACAATAAGGGAGGGAGGTGGCAATGTGCTGTTTATTAAACTAGTCCCCACAATTTTATGATTAAGTGTTCAACAACTCAACAATTTTTTGAACTTATTTTATTAAGTTGAGTTAAAAAAACGTTTTAACCAGTAATTGTAATCTGCAATTGTGTATCATCATTGGGGATATATACCAATTAATCAGCCATTTTCTTATCCCGTTAGATTCCTGAAGAAGTAAGGATTATAGAGAAGCTTTGCTACATGAATATGTATAGGTAATAGTCATTCAGCCCTCGGGGGTATTAGCAGGGAGATGTATACAATACTATGAGGGGTAAAAACTATTCAATAATCAGGACGATGGAAAATTTTTAATCCTATTATATAAGGTAGCAAGAAAATTGTCTAATGCTTAAGATTTCCATAACAACTGAACTGATTAAGTTCTCAATTACGTAAGCTTCACCTATGTCCAAGGATAATTTTAGGCTAATTTATTTACAGATATAAGTATTCGGAAGGTTTTTGTACTTTTTCAATACAGATCCTCTAGATGATGGGGAAGCAGCCGCTAGTTCTTGGTATAAAATAAATGTACACTACCATTAATAAAATAGCGTTATATTGTAAATACATGCTTAATATCAGTTATTCTATATAAACCAAAATAACAGGCAATTAAATAATTATAAGGAATTAAAACCATTTTGATTTACCCTACCGTTAACTATTCAATAGAAAGACATCATCCCACCCCAAAATACATCATCAGGGAAAGGATATATTATTCTTTTAAAAAGTTGGATATTTTATAATAGAAAGAATAAACAAACAATATTGAATAAGAAAAATAGCATGTTTTACATTGTTGCATTAGATTGGGAGGTTTAAAGGAAGCCTGCAAGAAATACCACGCTTTAACTGCTGAAAGACTGCCACAAGTAGACCAAATATCCCAAATTTGAAGCCTTTAGCTTCTATAACAAAAAAGTTCTAGGCATTTTAAAATGACATTTTATGTACAATGAAAATTTTGAAAGAATTACAATGCTCATGTTGAAAACTTTAAAATTAAACTACGTGGCCTAGAATCAAAATGATAAGCTTATTTTTGTCATAAATTTAGGTTTCCAGTAACTAATTATATTTTTACAATAAAAATACCCATTTTTATAGTCAAAATCATTAAAAAAAATTAAGTTTAACTTGCGTTGTATCGAGTGTACTGTAGCCAATTCTTTTAAAAAAGTTTAATATTTTATAAACATAAGGGTAATATTATCTAGCAATAATAACAGGCAGGTATTAATTCAATTAATTATCTATCATGACACTTTTTATATTTCTTTATTTATTAAGATTTCAATCATTGCTAAACCTATTTAGTTCTTCATTCTAGTGAAGCGTCACATAGGTCCTTAAATTGTTTTAGTCTATTCTAAATATCAGTATTTTGATGTTTTCGGTCTATTTTACTGATTATCTTCTATCTATTCTACGGACACTGCCGATAATTCTATGTATATCCAGTAGCAACAAAATTGAAAATTGGAGGCCTGCATTCCTCTTATTTCAACTCCTAGTGGTTTCACATCCCCAAGGTGAATTACTGATTCTATGTATAGAAATGCTTTGCTCCTAAAATGTAATGAAAAGACATTTCTGTTTCCAAATGATATCTCTATCCCAAGAATATAATGTAAAAAGTTTTATTTTCAATCACACACAAGCACTTCAAAGAAATCTATGAATCATTCAAATATGATAAAACTATTCTTTAAAAACTTTAACATATTCAAATCAGAATTATATAGTCTATTTCTCTTTTCAAATAAAATTTCAAATTCTTTAGATAGGTAGAATATAAATTAAATTTTGTTTCTTTTTCATTCTTTTTTAGTTGGCGTACTGTGTAGTTTTGATCGACTTTCCCAATCCTAGAAAAATGGTTCAAGAAATATCCATATGCCTTATTTCCACAGGAGCCTTCATGCACAATTTTTATTTCATTTTCTTCCAATTAACGTGCCTTATTTCAATTCAGTCCTATAAGATTCGGATGGTTTGATACGTCCAAAATGTTGTAAAGCTTTGTTTTTTCATAAATGCTGTATGTTTTCTATCTACTAATAAGACGTTTTTATACATCTATGATCAGACATTCAACCAGGGATCTAAAGGGATAAGACAATGGCCGATAAATTGATGTACATCTCTAATGATGATACATAATATTACCCCTTTTGTAGATTAAAATTAGTGGTTAAAACATTTAAACACTAAACCAAACAAAATTCACTAAAGTCCCCAAAGTTGTGAAGCTATCGAACAAGAAAACGTTGTTAAAAAAACATTGGGGACTAGTGTAATAAACAGCCCATTGTCCCCTCTCTCTGCTTTGTTTTACATCATATAATCAGACATTTAACTTTGTATGTAATCTTATTATATGAGAGTTCTAAAGTTGTTTAGTTGTAACAGCATAACAGCACAATAGCAAGCTGAAAGCCTACTGTTTAACTACTGGTTTTATAATTGTAGGAACCAAATTATGATGTCTATAAGCTTAGATTTAGAGATAAATTCAGTAAATTTTACTTTTTGATCATTGTATGTATAAATAAACATACAAACTTTAAAAAAAGGTTTATGATTAAAAAGAAAGTATTAAAAAAAAGTTACAATTATTTCCCCAATTTTATTTGTTTAAAACATTAATATTTTAATTTTAAGAAAATCACATAAATATTATCTCAATTCTTGTATGTAAGTAAAGATATAAATATCTTTGTCTACAGGGATTAGTAAAAAAGCCAGACAATTTTTTTGGTGTTCCTACATAAGAATAATTTTAACCCTCTCTCACAAAAACCTTTGATTCTATTTGACAAAATATTGCTTTGGTACTTATTAGTATTATTGAATTTTGATTTAGTTTTGAACTCTAAAAATAGCAAATATTCATGGTTTTTTTTGTTGAAACATTAAATCAAGAAGTTTTCTATCTTTATTTTTGTAATCAAAATGCACTTGAAATATTTTAGTCTATTCCTGTTTGATTTAATTTGTACTCAAGCTTCAAGAGGAAAAAGGGCAGTGAAATAGACCAAAACCATCCTGAGACTAATGTTATGTAAAATAATATCATCTTTGTTCCACAATATTGCTTTATTGTTAAAACTCCATGTTTACATGGTACAATAATCCAACAACATAATCTTGTTATTTCTCCATAGCTTTGTAAACAAAGAGGTCAAATCTCACAACAAAATCCTTTATTTTGAAAGAGTGTTGTGATTGATACATTGCCAAAACTCCAAAGGTTTTACTAAAGATATTATTGCTGGGATCTTAAAAGATAAGACAATGAAAGATTAATTGGTTGACATCCAAAATTAGGAAAAAACACCCTTTCTGTATATCATTGAAAAGTTTAGACACTTTAGGGTTTCTACAACAAAATCAAGATGAAATTTATGACGTTATTATTATATAACAGATGACTGATGATTTTAGTACTTCAAAAACATTTTGTGAGATTAAAATTTGAAATTTTGACTCCTGTCACTTTTAAGGCATTATCTATGTTTATATATCTGAAAAAATATGGTAGGCCAGGTGGGGTTTAATAAGGTCCACTTTCAAAATTATGGATAATCCTATTTTTTTATTTTATTCTTTGTATTATCTTTTATGAGTAATAAAGTTTCTATCTATCTATCTATCTATCTATCTATCTATCTATCTATCTATCTATCTATCTATCTATCTATCTATCTATCTATCTATCTATCTATCTATCTATCTATCTATCTATCTATCTATCTATCTATCTATCTATCTATCTATCTATCTATCTATCTATCTATCTATCTATCTATCTATCTATCTATCTATCTATCTATCTATCTATCTATCTATCTATCTATCTATCTATCTATCTATCTATCTATCTATCTATCTATCTATCTATCTATCTATCTATCTATCTATCTATCTATCTATCTATCTATCTATCTATCTATCTATCTATCTATCTATCTATCTATCTATCTATCTATCTATCTATCTATCTATCTATCTATCTATCTATCTATCTATCTATCTATCTATCTATCTATCTATCTATCTATCTATCTATATATCTATATATATATCTATCTATCTATCTATCTATCTATCTATCTATATATATATATCTATCTATCTATCTATCTATCTATATATATATCTATCTATCTATCTATCTATCTATCTATATATATCTATCTATCTATCTATCTATCTATCTATCTATATATATATCTATCTATCTATCTATCTATCTATATATCTATCTATATATATATCTATCTATCTATCTATCTATCTACCCACATATCCTATCTATCTATCTATCAATGTACCTGTAGATGAAGAACTCTTCAATGTTGATTCTCTACATGATCGTCTGTTCAATTATTAAATACTTGTAATTTCAACATCTCATGTTATTTTCAATATCAGTATAAGAATCAAAATTATAAGGGTATAACATAGAGAGAGCTACTGGTTCGCCAAGAAAAGGTTCTGTTGATAAAAAAAAGGAAGAAGGATAAGAAAAAACTGCATTTTTAGAACTATTCCAAACGCTCAACTTATTTAATATCTTTTTTAACTGATTACCTTAAGATAAGGTATACATTATACATACACATGCATTGTATGTGTAATTTCACCTAACGAGTCCAAGATCAAAGGCTAATAGTATAATATAAAAATCAGAACCATTGAAATAACAAACCATAAATAAATTGAGGTAAATTTAAAGAAAATTACACTTAAATATACTTCATTTATCTCTAACGCTATTTAGAAAATTGAAATAGTTTATGATTTTTAAAATAATTTTGAGAAAGCGAATTTTTATTAACTTTTTAAAATCATTTAAAGTAAAGTTTGTGATTAAGTTACCCCTCTTTAACCTTTAACCTACATATAAAAGTATAGCTCAAATAAGCATGCACGGTTGGTTCTATTTGAATAGCTACTAAGTATATTCAACTGTATTTACCATTTTGTATGCAATTATAAAGTTAGACTTCATAGAGTCATTTTAATAGGAAAAGCAACAGCCCTTTAGAGGAGAGTTAGGGATAACTCCCATTTTTCAAAAGAAATTAATACATATATTTTTTATCAGCTTGTTTTTGAAAATAGGAATTGATTTTCCTTAGAGGGGAGGTTCTCACCCTATATCAAATACTATAAAATTAAGGTCTGAATTGTAGGCATATTGTAAGCCTATTTTGTATAATGAAGGTTTTAGTGAGATATTAAACTGCATTTTGACGGGCGTACAAACTTTAATTTAATTCAATTATAGATGAAATATTTTCAAATATTACTAAGATCTTTAGACTAGTACCTTAATTTTTCCTGTACATCCATATTTGTTTAAATTTACCTTTTAGGTGAGAAATAGTTCAAGTATGTCTCAATAATTTTATATTTAAAGTCTGTCTAGTTTATTCACATTTAAATAAGATAAATTTGTTCATAAAAATTAAAACCTTATTTTCTTCTATTAATAAATGAAAACACGTTCTGTTTGTATTGGGCCTACTTTGTTTGGCAAGTAGGGGGAATGCCTTGGCCCCACACAGGCACAACTCATAGCAATGCACAGTGAGGATATCCAGACATAGATTATTCAATCAAAGGGTTGGTTGTCTGCTATGTAATGTACCACAGGTATGGGAGGAACGACCATGAGTCTCTGAATTGACAAGATGACTGTTGATAAGCATAGACATTGCATTGGACCATTAGAAAATATCATTAATATTTCTGTTTTAATTTGTTTTATGTGATTCGCGTCCTATGCATGATATTATCCTTGATTAGATTTTTTTAGAAATAAAGTATTTTCCTGATGATAGAGAAGGTGAAAATAAAAATGATGATGAACACAGTCACAAACACAATAGAAGTAAAGACCACTGTACTCAAATATAAGGCCAGGTTTCCTCTGAAAATAGAGAGGGAGTTAGTAGATAAATGGATGTAAAGACCTTGTACTCAAATATAAAAACAGGTTTTCTCTGAAAAGAGAGAGGTAATTAGTAGATAAATAGATGCAAAGACCACAGTAATCAAATAAATGGGAAGATTACCTCTGAAAATAGAGAGGAAGTTAGTAAATAAATAGGTAACTAAATAGATAGATAGGTACCTTGATAGAAAGAAACAGATTAAAAGAAAAGTGCCAGAAAGATATCTATTCACTGAAAAAAAGACACGTTAGAAATTGACTAATTATTAGATTGAAAATATAAGTAGATGGACAGATAGACACATATTGGCTTATAAAATGTAAGACATGGATTTAAAAAAAAATATGTTCTGTTAAGGTCAAAATAAGAATATTTTTTTCTTTTAGATATTTTACCAATATTTCAATATTTTGTGTTTCCGAACAAAATTACCCATATTTTACTTTACTTTACATTTTTTATAAACAAAAAAATTATATTGTACATTGTCAAACGCTTTGGTTAAGTCCAAAGAAAAAATACAAATTACAACCATTTTTTAAGTAAACTATTTCAATTAACTAAATTGAGGAAAAACAGAAGTGGTAAAAAGAATATGCATCAAGTTAAGTTTATGGTTTTCCTCAAGGTGAGAAAAAGATTAGGGATAGGGGTATCCTTTTTTATTTTCTAAGTTCCCCAAAATACAATTTTTATCTTGGGAGAGAGCAAGACAAGTCTCACATTGCACAACATATATAGACATTTTATATAGTTATTCTTCATATAAATCTAACATAATTTAAATTTAAGGATATATTCATTATATCTAAAAAAAAATGATTTAAGGGTAGGTTCTTTTTTAAAGGGAAAAGGGATGATTATCAGTTTTGATACCCCCTATAGAATTTATAATATTATCTAATTGTACATGAAGTTTTAATTTAATCCCTTTATCCCTGGTCCTTGGAAGAGGTTACAGGTTTTAGAACTTCAATTTGCATTTAACTCTCAACCTTTAATTTACACTTTCTTATAAAGAAAAGAATTTGTTTTCAGTAAAACAAATAAAATAATAGGATACACAATTCATTCGTGGGGATTAATAACAATGTATGCTGGCATATCATTAGTCATTTGTTTTGTATGACGTCATTTTTATAAGGCAATATAAGCTGCCTTTTAATTTAGTAAAAGAACAGACAGCCAAAATGGGTATTAAACTTTACTTTAGTTTAATTTCTTATGTTAGGTTATCAAATCAGACGGTGTGACAAACGAATATTAATACTAGTAGAGTGTTTAGAAGTTTAGAAACTTACTAGCAAATATTATTTTTTCAATGATCATGAAAGTTTGAAATCGATAGTACAATTCTAAGCTTTCTGTCTGTTTTTCTGTCTGTTTGTCTTGTTGGGGTGGAAGTCGACATCCCCCCCCCCACCTAAAAAAAAATAAATTGCCCCCAAAAATTCGTTGTTACTTTTTCTTTTTAAATCTAAAATGAAAAATTGGGTTATTAAATTCAACTCCCCCCCTTCTTCAAGTGCCCCAAGAGGCCTCTAGAGGGCGTAGGCACTAGTGATAAATAAAGTAATTTTAAAGGTGCTTGTAGATTTCACTATAAAGGAAAGAGATGTGAGTGAGTGAGAGAGAGAGGTAAGACGAAAGAAAGAGAAACAAAATATAAACAAATATGAAAATAGATAGACTTATAAATTTAAATTTTTTTTTAAAAAGTTAACATGAATAAATACAAGACTGAAACTAAATTGATGAAAGGACAGACAAAAACAAATCAACACTTTTTTTTTGTAAAAGTTCCACTTTAAAAAGACCTAACACGTATCAAAGAACTGACAAAACAATTTACATATTTGGGATAAATTATATTTAAACTACAAACAAGGTGTTTCCTCAAAAAAGTTTTACATGTAAATGGCCAACCTATTAGACAGGTTTTCTTGATTTTCAATTTTTAAATGACTAAAGTTACTTCTTAAAAATTAAAAAATACAATTCTTATATAAAAATAACAGGATCTCTGTCTGTGTGTGTGTAACGAAGGATATCGCTAACTGCAGATAACTAATTCTCCTTTACAGTGTAGCTTTTAATAGGTCCTGAGAAGGTTTATAGTTATCTTAAGGAGATTACCACCATTTATTCAAAATATACTTTTACTAAACTAATATAAAAAATCAGGAGTCGAATTCAACTCACCAACCCCTCATGTGCCCCTAGTTAACCTATTAATTTTTTTTCTGGTGTCATTGTATGAACATCTTGAATTTGATTAAAAAGATGCAAATTTTATCACTTTGCATGTGCGCAACTTCCAACAAGGTTTTGCAAAATGCAAAAAAGAAAGAGAGCCTGCTTTTAAAAGGAACAATTTTCCCTAAAAATTGTAAATGTTTAAAGTAGCTAAAGGATTATTTGTAATCCTTTAATTATATATACTTAAAATGGAGATTGCTAGATATGCTTCTTATGATCCTATTCATGACCGACGTTGTAAATTCAAAAAATATAGAATCTTAAAAGGTTATGTAGACCTTTGAGTTTCCCATAGAAGAAGTCATGTGAAACTGGACAAAGTGCTTCAAAATCAGCCATGAATGAGAAAGATAAGATAAGAAGTGGGAAAGAATACCCCTAAAAAAGAGATAGATAATCTCTTATTTTTATGACGTAACATGGCTTATTTTTGAGACACTTTGTCTTGTTACAGTCATGACTAATGTAAAAAAAACGAAACAAACGGTTAATGTTTTATAAAGTATTTTGTTCTATATTTTTTAGACTATTTTTCACTGTCCCTGACATGGATACCGGATAGATAGATAAAAATTGGCAGCTAAAAGTGTTTGTATACTGAAAGGGGTGTATATGTGTAGATTAAAACCAATAGATGCTTGGATAGATAGAAATTTCCCTTTAGGAAAATTCAACTTAAATTCAATAGCATCATTGAGTGGTATCGACAAAATCAAAGGGTTAGATAGGTTGATAAAAGTAAAAAAGAGGGAAAGAGACAGAGTGAGATAGAGAGAAACAAATAAGAAAAAGAACAGAAAAAAGACAGATAGATAGATAGATAGAGAGAGTGAGAAAGAAAAGAGAGAGAGAGAGAGAGAGAGAGAGAGAGAAAGAGAGAGAGAGAGAGAGAGAGAGAGAGAGAGAGAGAGAGAGAGAGAGGGAGAGAGAGTGAGAGAGAGAGAGAGAGAGAGAGAAAGAGAGAGAGAGAGAGAGAGAGAGAGAGAGAGAGAGAGAAAGAAGGATAGTAAGAGAGAAAGAAAGAGAGAGAGAAAGTAAGAGAGAAAGAAAGAGAAAGATAGAGAGGGCGAGAGAAAGATAAAGAAGGAGAGATAGAGAGAGATAAAGAGAGAGAGAGATAGAGAGAAAGTGAGCGAGAGAAAGTTAAAGAAAGAGAGAGGGGGAGGAAGAGGGAGGAAGAGAGAAAGAAAGATAACCAGAAGAGAAATATATATATATATATATAGAGAGAGAGTAAATGGGGGAAATAAAAATAACTTTGTAAATTGTATTTAAACTTTAGAATTGACATAAAAACTGAAAACTGCATCTAAAACAATTACATAAATGTATTGCACATGTTTCAATTTGTGTATTCTCAACTTTAACAAAGCATTCAACAGCACCTTTTAAAAAATGTACTTTAAACGAAAAATATTAAGATTAAAAGTAGTAAAGAAAAAGATCTAATGGTGGTTTCTTTCGAAAAACCTGTCGAACACTGAACCCCCCGCTCCATTATATCAAAAATAAGGGGACGGAAGAGAGTTTTCCCATTGTCTTATCCCTACTGGGGTCTCTGCAAGCCTCTACCTGCGGTTCCTGAGATTTACTAACCCACTATATTATTTATAAAATAAAAGGGGGAGGGGGTATGTTTCTGTGTTCAACAGAAAACGCCGGTCAATTAGATCTATAATTCATTAGTTCTTTGATTATAAAATAAAAACGACAAAGAAGCGTTGAAAAGTGTCCTGTGTGACGTCATAAAAATAATCTCCAGATGCTAATTGTACCTGAATATTTGCATAGAAGGATGTTTAGTGGGACTGGAGCAGACAGTATCAGGCAGGTCCAGAATATCAACACCAGCAAAGTTGGCAGGACTGGCACATGTGGTCTTCCGGACCAGGCTAGAACCTGCCACTATCTGATGTTTAACGGCGTTCCTAAGATTGTAAATTTTTATATCGAACAAAATTAATATAAAATGCTTTACTATTTTTTTGCATTTTTACTTTAGATATATTTTTCTTTTTTGAATCCAATAGGAAAACTTTTTTATATTTAAAGTAATTTTCTCCTTCCTTTAAATTTAAGGGTTTTGGTTTGCTGTTAAGATATCGATAGCTCAAACAGATTGAGTTCTCTATTTTAGGACAGTTACACATAGGTTATAGGATGGGATTATTCTAATTTATATCTTTAATGTTTTTGGCTTATTTTTTCCCCTCCCTTCCCTAGATGTTTAAGCCACAAGAGCAAGAAGTATAGAAAAGAAATGGAAGATAGATAAATGATAAATATAATTTGTACATTTATCACAAGGATTATTGGTAAATTGGAGATTGATAATTTATAATTAGAAGAATATAATGAAAGTAATATTGAATACAGGTCCTTATATAATTATGTAATAAAGTCTGTCGGAACCGAAGTATCTCGCTAACCGCCGAACTGAAATGGTCCTTTTTTATAATGTAGCTTGTCATAGGTCTTATAACTATTTTGGAGGAGAGTAACAACACCCTCCTAAAAGAAATCAACCAATATAGAAGAGCAATATAAAAAGGGCCGCTTGGATCCAAAGCTTTTGTTTTTTAAACTACAAATTAAAGTGAGGGTTCGACTCCCCCTCCCCCCTCAGGGGCTCAAGGAGGGTGTACCCGATAGTAGATAAATAATTGAATACCTGATAAAAATAGCGTTACAATCACAATGCCAGGGATTATCAGCAACTTGTAGGCTTGTCAAATTTTCAAGGTTGGTCAGATCAAAATTTAATTCTCTGAAAAATAAATGCTCTCATAAATCAATAAAAGGCTAAAAACAAAGGATTTCATATGATGTGAGGCACAATCATAATTTAGTAGCTGGTCAAAGTGTTCCAAAAATCAGTCATGTGACGTCATAAAAATGAGGTATATTATTATTTTAATTATTTCTGATTATTTTTGAGACAATATGTCCAGCTACCAAAATTTACAGCAAATTTTAATATTCTTGATGCTTATTGGTCAGAGGATTTCCCCAATAATAAAAGACATTTCTAATTGGCATGTAATAGCATTTCTTTTAAGATAAAAAAAACACATAAGAAAGGTAATTAATGCAATATGTTGGCCAAAAAGTTATAGTAATTTTACCTTATATCGTTGTTGCTAATATCCAGATGGTTGATGTACTGAAGAAAATTTTCTTCTCCCTCTTTTACTTGTATCGTCTTAACAACCATAGAATAATTAATAATAGAGTAGCAGACAGACACTAAGTAAAACAGCTTTTACATATAATAAGGAAGACCAAAAGTTGCACATTGCGAAGATTTACTATGATAATGATAGGTCCGTCCGTCCGTATGTCCGGGACGGTTAGCTCTTTTTGTTAACTAAAACATGTTAGAATTTTCCTATTGGTTCCTATAATAATTAAGTACTATTTAGAAAGTTTAGCAACTCTGTTATCGTTATCAGAAAGCCCGTATGTCCATTTAAAACAAGCTTTTTTTTAAAATTTATAGACAAATTATTTTGTATGATATGAATATTCTATAGGTGAAGTAGCACTACATCTCTACTTTATACATTTTATTCTGCTTATTCAGTTCTGACACTCTACAATTGTTAATGTTTGTTTGTCCGACCGTTTCAGAGCTTCGCTTTTATGGATGTTGTCAACCTTGTTCTTACTATATCACATTATATTCTATGCCTGTAAATTTAGATTTGAAGCTATGGTGAGATTCTGAAGATTTTGGCAGCCAGCAAATGTGGACATATGGACTGTATGCAGGTTGGGACATCTAGATATCCTAAATAGATTGATAATAGTAGCCAGCAAAAGTGGACATATGGACTGTATGCAAATTTGGACATCTAGATATCCTTAATAGATAGATAATAGGTTGTTAATGCAGATTTGGAAATCTAGATATCCTAAACAATTAGATAATAAAGGTTCAGACATCCAGCAAATGTGGACATATGGACTGTATGCAGGTTGGGACATCTAGATATCCTAAATAGATAGATAATAGGTTGTTTATGCAGATTTGGAAATCTAGATATCCTAAACAATTAGATAATAAAGGTTCAAACAGCCAGCAAATGTGGACATATGGACTGTATGTAGATTTGGACATCTAGATATCCTAAATAGATAGAAAATAGGTTGTTGCAGTCAGCAAATGTGGACATGTGGACTGTATGCAGGTTTTGACATCTAGATATCCTAAATAGATAGATAATATAGGTTTTGGCAGCCAGCAAATGGGGACATATGACCTGTGTGCAGGTTTTGACATCTAGATATCCTAAATAGATAGATAATACAGGTTTTGGCAGCCAGCAAATGTGGACATATGGACTGTATGCAGGTTTGGACATCTAGATATCCTAAATAGATAGATTATGAAGATTATATTCAGCTGTATTATATATGAACTTGGACATCTATCAAATATATAAAGTAGTAAGATTTTGGTTTATCTTTTAAGGTCTCGCTGATCATTGAAAAAATTGAGTTCTCAATTTAAAGAAAGGTTGATATACCGGGATGGTTTTAGTTTTAGTTTAGATTAATTAATCTTTAAATTATAGTCTTGGATGGGTTGAAGCTATTTCTCCTATACTATATGCTAGATTGGTCATCTGGATGTTTTTTTTTATGAATAGATGGATAGAAACGTAGTTCGACTGTATTTACATTACCTCTACATTACTAATCCTATCTTAGAAGAAAGGTATACATACATACATATTTAATTGTATTTAATTAAAACACTCGAATAAATTCAAATAAAAAACATTATTACAGAAAATCCTTGCATACAAAAATGTTAATTTCAATTAAATGTGTCCTTCCCAATTAATTATGTAATGTTTTTTCTCCTCTCTTGCTTCAGCTTAAAATTGAAAACCTACATTTTAGATTGAGTAATCAGATAGAATTCGAATAGGAGTGCATTGCAAACTTTTTGTAGCAAAGCTTCTCAACAATTCTATGACACTGCTTGCTTCCCTTTCCTGTAAAGCTTATTAAATTTAAAAATCTATTAAACAAATATATTTTGATTTTCTGCCTTTTGAATTAACTTTTTAAATCATTCAATTATCTTTCTATCTCTGTAATATTTTAAATTTTAAAAAATTATGTTTTTGTAATTTTATGTCTATTTGTTCTCTTCCATTTCTAACAAACTCATCTAGCTATACATATTTAAATATTTTTATCCTTGTTTTTCTTAGTTTCCTAAAGACTCAAAGGAGGAGGACAATGATAGATAAAATGATCTATACAATTACATATACCTTCTGCTCAGTAGTTAGTGGCTACCAAAGTAGGACTTTGGATGTGGGATATAATAATTTATGTTTCATTGTCATATCCATACATCCTGAAGAAGACTGCATCTCGTTGCAATTATTGTCAGGTTAAAAAACTATTTTTTTCCTGTTTAATTTTTCAAAGTGCTTTGCATCCCACTCTGTGATCATGGATAAACAAAGTTGATGATAGTTGCATCCCACTTTGTGCTCATGGATAAAGAAAGCTGAGCAAACAAAACCACAATCACATTTTATTTAAGTTAAAGTATAAGAATCAGTTAAAACAAAATATTATTTAGTGGATTAAGACCCACCCCCCTTGATAGGGGTCTACATCCCCCTAAAAAATGTAAAATGATAAACATCACCCTTCTAAAAATGATTATATTCTCAAGTATCAGGTATTTTTTGCAAATCCAATCAACAATTTTAACAATTTTATTTTTTCATAATATGAAACATAATCATTCAGAAAATTGAATATTGTTTTGCAAAATTGGAAGCAATATAAATTTTCTCATAACAAACTCCTATTTGTAATGTAAATAATTAATATCTCACCTAATAATTTGTAGCTCCTTGTTATTAGTGAAAAGGCCACTTGGTAGAGTTGAAAATAGATTTTCAGAAATATCCAAAGATTCCAGGCTCACCAGCGCAGAAAAATCACTGAAATAAAATGTTTTTAAAAAGTGAAGCTACTCTACAGTTGTGGGCTTTCATTTGTCCAAACTAAAACTCGATGTGTGTATTCATTGAATTTTTCAATGCTCAAAAAAATAACATATACTATATTTTTTCACAGGGGAAGCTCCGAGCGGGGAGTAATTTAGGAAAAATATCAGGACATGAGAATTTATTTTTGGGGCTATATCTTCGTGGTGGGTATCTTAACCCCAATTCTCTGAATTAACCTTTCATGAACCAAAATAAAACTTCCCTAACTAATTGACTATCATTTCGCCTGATCAATTGATTGCGGGCTGACAGACACTCATTACCCTCTAACTATAGTACATAGGATTGTTCTCAAAAACGTAAAAAAGTCCTTCGCCAACAAGAATAATTATTCCAAAATCTTAAGTCAATTGTCTAAGAAAACAATACTATAATTGTATGTTACATAAAATATTGTATAATGTTTTAGTGAAATTAGAAAACTAGATAAATTATGTTGTTGCCCCACAAGTGAAACATATGGTTCTATGTCAGCCCAACAAAAACAAATCTACAACAAAACTTTACACAGAAAAAAGTCCATGCTTCTTTTTGGTCAATGTTAAACAGTTAGGGCTTTGGAAAGTTTTTTTGTGTTTATAAGGAAGAAAAGGGTTTTTATTTTAAAGAAGGTGTATCAACTTTTTTTTTATAGCTAGCCGGTTCTTTTAGTAAGTAGTAGATGTAAAATTTTTCATAGAATTCAGATATGCAATCGGTTTTTTTGTAGACCTCTTATTTTTTAAGTAATTTAAGTTTTTTAAAAAAATAATTAAGTCGGTTTTAAGGTACTAAAACGCAACAAAATAAAAGAAGAAAATGGCCAGTAAGAACAAAAATAGTAAGATCTTTAATTTGACACCTTACTTTTAAAATTCTGTTGAGTAATTATTGAAAAAATCTATTTTTTTAACCTTGGTTTAATAAAAACTTTAGACCTAAATATTTTCTCAAACAGACATAAAAAACATGGGTTCATATATACCTTTAGAATCAGAAAAATATTACGAATCCATTGTAAGCAAAATTGAAAAAAAGTAAAAAAATTAAAAAATTAAAAAATGGCCAATTGTATTTTTTGTTCTGGCAACACTATCGTCTTCCCTTTTTTACCCCCTCTTTACCCCCTCTAAACCCCTTTCCCATTTTTATACTCAATTCAAAAGTTAAGACGTTGCCTGTACAATATAATATGATATTTTCATATAATTCCTTTTATTGTAGTTTATATACTATATTGTAAACTTTTCTTTTCAATTTTGCTTACAATGGATTCGTAATATTTTTCTGATTCTAAAGGTATATATGAACCCATATTTTTTTACTTGTGAAATGATAAAATTGAGTTCAAAGTTTTTATTCTCGTGGGTTTAAAAAAATCGATTTTTTCAATAATTACCTGACAGAATTGAAAAAGTAAGGTGTCAAATTAAAGATCTTACAATTTTTGTTCATAATGGCCATTTTCTTTCTTTTTTTGTTGCATTTTAGTACCTTAAAATCGACTTAATTTTTTTTTTAAAAACTTAAATTACTTTAAAAAATAAGAGGTCTACAAAAAAACCCGATTGCATATCTGAATTCTATGAAAAATTTTAAATCTACTACTTACTAAAAGGACCGGCTAGCTATAAAAAAAAAAGTTGATACAACTTCTTTGAAATAAAATTGGTCTGTCAAAAGGTTTGGTTGGGTCAATCATTGTTCATTGTAAAAGTTTGTACCAATACCTATTTATTTATCAATAAAATAATGTTTTATTTTGATTAAACATTTAGTTTATTATCTTTAAACTCTCAAAATTTTATAAAATGATTTAATGATAAATCATTATTAAATATCTTAACTATTAGGTTTACTTAGCTTAAAAACAGAAAACATTTGTTTTTACTTATAAAGTATTTCATAAACCTAACTGAGTATGTGTTACATAAGTTGATTTTAAAGGCCATTTTGTTTACATTAAAATATCAGACTGTACTACAGTTTTCTGTACAGCAATCTAATGGTGTTAAAAGACGAAAGAAACCACTTTAATGTTATTACAACTCAGAGAGGAAGGAGACATTGAACTGTATATTACACTAGTCCCAAAAGTCTTATAATAACGTTTTCTTATTCGTTGGCTTACAAATCTTTGGGACTGAAATTTTATTGGTTGGTTTATTTAGCTCAGTATCCAAGCGTTTCAACCACTGCACTGATTGTAATCTACAGATTATCATCATTGTATCATCATTGCATTGGGGATATAAACTGCGAACCAAAAAAATAGGCAAATCTGAATTTGCAGAATAGCAGCTTTAATATTCATTTAGGATGATTTTTATGTAAATATAAAATGTAGATGCATCTTTTGGTTACAAGTTTCCACCGTTAATTTTTTATTAATCGGCACCAATGAAGCACAAGATCTCAAAAACAGCATTTTGGGTAAAAACTGGTGAACCAAAAAGATATGCAAATCCAAAACAAATCAATGGAAAAACGATATTTTTGCACTTTTCTTCTGTTTTAAAGATTGATTTTGATAAATTAACAATTTTTTTAAGGAATTTATGCCTTAATTATTATGAAATGTAATATAATGTAGAAATTAATAAATTTAAAAATAAAAAATATTAGAAAAAAAGAAATTTGACCCCTATCACTTTAGAGGACAGTTGCTGACCTCCAGTCTTATGGATGAAGCTAAATACATATTAAGAATAATAATTAATCCCAAAAGTATACAAAAATGATTTTTAATGTGTTAAAAAAATCCATTTTAAAATCTTGATTTTGAGGATGATGGCCTTTAAGATGCTCCTATGGGTTGTAATAGTGAGCCAAATGTTATCAAAGTGCATGACCATGATGATTACTTATATATTAAACTATGGTCCAATTTTTGTATTCATAGCAGCCTCCAGCCAAGCAGTATTAAAAAAGAAAAATAATGCAATTTTAATTACTCCAATTCATAAGGTAATTACCATAGTTTTCAGAAGATGTTTATATTTCTTGACGTCAGGCTCCATTGGAGATTGCTATGACTACAAAAAATGGTACATAGGTTGATAGACAAGTTGTTGTAATGGGCATGTACTTAGATAACATTTAGCTCACCATCATCACCAATAGGAGCATCTGAAATAACATCATCCTCAAAATCAAGATTTTAAAATGTTTTTTTTTAACACATTAAAAAGCATTTTTGTATACTTTTCAGGGTAATTTCTATCTTTAACATGTATTAGGCTACATCCATTAAACTGAAGGTCAGCAGCTGACCTCTAAAGTGATAGGGGTTGAATTTCTTTTTTTCTTATTTTTCTTATTTAAAAAAATCATTAATTTCTACCTTATACTACATTTCATAATAATTAATGCATAAATCCCTTAAAAAATTGTTAATTTATTAGAATAAATCTTTAAAACAGAAGAAAAGTGCAAAAAAATCGTTTTTCCATTGATTTGTTTTGGTTTTGCATATCTTTTTGGTTCACTAGTTTTTACCCAAAATGCTGTTTTTGAGATCTTGTGCTTCATTGGTGCTGATTAATAAAAAATCAACGGTAGAAACTTGTAACAAAAAGATGCATCTACATATTATATTTACAGTAAATTCATCCCAAATGAATAACGAAGCTGCCATTTTGAAAATTCGGATTTGCCTATTTTTTTGGTTCGCAGTTTACATTAATTTATCGGTCATTGTCTTATCCCTAGAGATCTCTGATTATAAGATTCTAAAGTAGATATTATACAGTAACAGCACACGACAAAGACCATCCTCATAAGGCATTAATATTACTGTCACTTTGATGATTTAAGCAATCCTTGGAACAATATTTAGTTTGAAAAATGATGGTGACCAAAACAATAAATTCTAAAATAAAATTGAGGAAGGAATAAAATAATAATATGGGGTAAAAACAAATATAACAGATCTGAAAATTACCAAAAACTATAAAGTAGTGGGACACATTTTTATGGCGACACATGATAATTTTTAGTCACTTTGTCCCACTACCATTTAAATATACGGACCCACGTTAGAGAGCATTCGAAAGTATATAGATTGAAACTTTTTTCAAAATTCAAACTAATAGGATATTATATCTAAATGATCAGATTGAAAAAAAAGGTGAATTGGCCCTCAAAATTATAGCTAAAATTTTTATTTTCATTTTATTTTCGATTTTTTTATATCCTTTTCTCTGATAATAAAAATATTACATTCATAGAAGATATAAAACATATTGCCCGCAATGATGTGTCTACTAGATATTTTAAATATTAACTATTCTAAACCCTAAACGTATCGTATTTCGAGTAAATTTGGAAGGGAATTTAGACATATGAAAATATTGAAATTGGGGAATATTTATATACGTGTGCAAGAATTCTATTTCAAAAATAGGATATTAATTCCCCTCTCCCTTCGTTCAAAAATACATCCCTATTTCTATTTTTCTAAATATTCAAATTTCTTAATATTTATATACGAAGTACTTGGTAAATAAATAGAAGATTTTGAAAAATAATAAATTTTTACGTTTTATATTTCTATTTCGAAATAAATCACGCAATCTTAAATTAAGTATGTTCGTTAAACAATTCCGAAATAAAATTTACTAGATATATTAGACTTTTAGGTTCTTTCTATGAAATTAATGTGATGACATAATTTCCTTACTCCAAAAAGTCTACCTGTTAAGAATACGACATTTTAGACGTCTTACTTTTTTCATTGCTTTTTTTACAGGGTAAAATAAAAATTCTTCCTAATATTAAAAAAGGATAATTTTGCATTACGTAAAAAAAGTATATAACGATAATGAAATATATTAAAGTTAACTTATAATAGTTTGTAATTGTATTTGTAACAATATATTTATAGATTCCCTGTTATTTGATATCATCCGTTTCCGGTGTATGCTGTTATATCAGGGATAAATATATACACAAAAATTCCTCCAACAAATTTTTATTATTTACCGTGGTCAAAACATATTAAAAAATCTTATTTTAAAAAATGTAAATATAACGAAATAAATTATATTGAAGTTTCTAATTACCCATGTACATTTCTACCTCGTGCACCTCGTGCACACACACACAGTTCTTCAGTCCTTATTTGAATTTCAGAGTGTATTGACACGTCATACTACGCGTTAGTTAGATACAAAGAAAAGTGAAAAATAATAAAAAATTTAATATTCAATGTGAAAACTTCAAATGGAATTATATTAATACAATAAAATAAAGTGATAAATATTATTTGCATAGTTATAAAAAAAAAGAAGAAAGAAACAAAGTCTTAGTCAAGTGTCAACACAAGAAGATCTAATTCTGTACTGTCGTCCGAAAAAAATTATTGTAGTCTATTGTTTTGAGTGAATGTCATAAGAGTACATACACGTCAAAATAATAGGCTATGTTTTCTATTTCGGAAGGCAGTACACATAATCATTTACTGTATATTAAGGTAAGGATTTTGTAATAATTTGTAAATATAAAGTGATAAGTCTGTTCGTTATAACTTAATTATTCTTATTTTGCCTTTTGGTAATTTCAATTTTAAACGCACAGATTTTATACTGTGAATAATTCGGCAAGCTCCATACTTTGTTTTTAATTATGTTTATTTTTTATTTTTTTATATCGTTCCAAAATTACAAAGTATCGGGTGTGTTTTATCGATAAGTCTTACCTAAAAATATTGAATCCCTGTGTTCGAAAAGAATTTCCGTGCATTTTTTTACGTCGTTCAGAACGGCTCGGCTCCACATTAGTTAAAAGTGAGTTTTTACAGTAATAATATGATTTAACGGTCTATTTCCTTAAATTAAACTTAAAAACCATATGTTACCAAATATACACACATCCGCAGCCGTATTTCTAGATTCGGCTCCGCGTTTTTTTGCGTTGAAACTCGGTTTTAAATGTACGCTCATATTAAACCTGATTATCAAGCTGTTTTTAAACAAATTTACTTACAATTTTGCTTAGACTCTTATATATTCGCATTCTGATAATTCAGTTCTGACATTAATGTCCGTATTTTTTTTACATTTTAACAACAAATTTTTATGTGACCTAATTATCCGATTGGTCTGATTTTTGGTTTACTGATGTTTGAATGTACAATAATATAAGCGAAGCGGCAAGTACGCATTTTATTTTTTTCCATCACCCTTTAATTGAAATTCAAATTTATTTTTGGATATTTAGTATTTACTTTCATTTGATGTCCAACTTATTTACTCTAGAACCTCGAGCAAGAGACCATCCACGCATAAAGACACAAGACAAGTATGATTTGAGTAATGTTTTTGGCTTCGCTACTTATTGATTATTCATCCTTGTTAAATTAAATAACAATACTGCAAAAAAAATAAATATATCAATAAACAGTTTTTTGGGTTTTATTACAACATTTATTTTATAATGGTAATGATACAGATATTTAAAAAACACAAAATTATTTCATTAAATTATTTGTTTTACTTTACTTCTACTTTATTTCTTTCCAACATAATTAATATGATAAACATATTTACAAAAATTATTTCACTTTTCCAGTTCCTTGGTTGCTGTCTTCTTGGTAACTTTTACCTGCCTATCCCAAAATGCTTGGGACTTCTTGGGGACTAGCTTGTTCATCTTCAAGAACATGATGGCGTGGATGGTTTCTTTCTCTAGGTTATACCGCCTCGATGAGTAAACTAATTTGAGGTGTGAGAAAATTCTCTCACACCTCGCATTAGAAACAGGTAAGTTGTTGAAGTTGGTCATCAAACTGACAAGTCCAGGTGGATAACATATCTTCTCTGCAACATGTTCATACCTGGCAGTAAGCATCCTGTGGGTTGCGGTCATTGCTCCTTGTTTGTACAGTTTCTGGCGTTCTTCAACATCGAAATCCTTGGACTTAGATTTTTTGACTTTCGCAATTTCCTCCTTTATCTTAGCGACTTCACGTTGGTAACCGTATGTCAAGGCATGCAACTTGGATTCTTCTATGTTATTCCAATCCTTCAGCCCAGCTTTCAGGTGTTTCTTCATGACGTCCAGGGGATCCTTCTGTTTGTCACGTTGTTCTTTCTTTTTCTTCTTGGCTGCTGCTTGAGCCTGAATTTGTTTGAACTCTTGTTGTTTGTTCCAAAACATCTTTTGGATGGGTGTCATCATGCCTGTAATACATAAATATAATTAATAAAAATGATAATTGAATTATTTAACTAATGTTATTATTATTATCTATTTTAATTAATATTGTATATCTTTACCTGTGGGAGGTGCAGTTTCTGGAGATTCGTACTCGTCAGCTTCGGAATCCTCATTGTCGGCATCCGCATTAGCTCTACGCAGGTCGGCCTCTTCATCTGCCTTTTCTTCAGGACTTAGGTTGGCTCTCAGTGAGATTCGGTGTAGCCGTTCACCCAACAACCTACAATTTTTGGGTGCTTGTTGTAAAATTGTTTTTGCTTCATCCTGTGTCACCGTAAAGCTTTGTGTGCCACTCGCAATCATTTCCAAATGACTGCGTGACAGGGGGTGTAGGTAGAGACAGACTTGCCAGCCTGCATTAGTACGGACAATCTTGTTAACTCTCAGGTGAAGGAACTTGAATACACGTCTAGCGAATAAGTTGCCAGGCATACTTGTCCGTAGGGTAAAGAACACCGTATCCAGCATGGTGAACATCTGGACGATTGTGGCCTCATGGGCTTGTGCAGGAATTGTCAGCATGGTATCCACACACTCCAACACTTCCAGGACTTCTCTGAGGGCAAGAACCTGGTCAGGTGTTGGCCACAGATTGTCAAACTTCTTGTTGACTAAAATAAAAATTAAAAATTAAAAATTAATTCTATTGATATATACAGTTCTAATTTTTAATTAAGGGAACGAGAGAAGAAATAATTTATTTAGTTTAAATTTTAATAAACTTCTATTTGTTACCTTTCTCTTTTGTTTAATTAAGGGACAGAGAGAAATTTAAGTTGGTAATTTTGTTAGTTTTAAATTGTTGTTTAAATTATAATTAACTTTTTTGGGTTTACCTTTCTGATCCTGCACGGATTTTTTCACCTTCTGAAGTAGTTGTTTGTTGTCAAACAACTCTAAGAACCGCTTTATCATGTTTATTCTGGAGCTCCATCTCGTCTCCACGTATCTGGTAAGCATACGTTGTCCACTCTCTACCAAAATGCGACGCAGCTTCTTGTTATTCATAATTTTACTGACCAGCTTTGCCAGGTTAATTATGGTTCTGTTGTACCCCTTCCCTTTCTAAAAAAATATAATATTTGTTAATTTTCACGTTTTTGTATAATTTATTATTTAACTTTTTAAGTTACTGTATAAGTTATTTAGTTTGTTCTATTAATCATTTAATTAATTTACTTACAACTTTGGCAGCCTGCTTCAACGCCAACTCCACTTGGTGGTTGAGGCAAACACCTCCCACTATAAGTCCACATTTCTGCTCATCACAAACCATTGTTTTCTGGATGTTCTCTTCTATTAGTTTCCCGAAATTTGTGATTGCTGAAAAGAAATAATTTAATAAATTAATATAATTTAGTTAAATGCATTTCGTGAAACTACCCCTGTAAATCATTAAATGTAATTCATTGAATTTTTTGGGAATGAATTTAATTTAACTTTACTTACCCTCTCTTTGTTGTGGATCTTTGATGGCGATGGACCTGTAGAAAATCGCACTTGATATGCCGCCATCGCCTTGTCTTGTTCCTGCCAGGGTTTCTTCATCTCCATCCTGACCCTCACCTTCGGCTTCTACATCCTGACCCTCACCTTCGGCTTCTACAACACCATCCTCAACCTCATCTAAATCTGTTATGAACATATCCAACGGGATTTCATCTTCACTATCAGCCTCAGGTGTGTCTTCCTTATCACTATCATCATCATCATCACTGACTCCCTCATCTTCATCCTCATGGTTCATGAAACTTGTATACTCTGTGGGGGTTTTCCCGTGCTCTTCATTGAGTATCTTGACGGACTAAAGAATGAAAAATAAATTAATGATTTACTTTCTAATGGTATTGTTTTATAATATTAATTCTCGTATTCATTCAAATATTCATCTAAAAAAACTGGTTTTATCTTACAATTGTACATTTTACATCCGCGGAAAGCCATTTAAAATACGATGCGAGAAAAAACTATTAAATAGTTATGATTTTATAATTATAATTTATAATTTTTCATTACCTTTACACAGTTGGCAGCCGAGTCGGATGTGGAGCTGAGAAGTTGATAATGCTCAAGCCCAAACCTTTTCAACAGTTCTTCGAAATATTCGTAGATGCTGCGGCCGGAAGCATCGGGTTTAGGCATCTAAACATAAGTAATTAATCAAATTATCATTTAGGTATTTGTGGTCATTCTAAATTTCTAAGAATTAATTTTAAACTTATACCTGTTCACAGGCGAGCAACAATTCTTTGGGACCGTCTGCATCGGTATAGTTTGCAGTTACTGAAAAATTAGTAATTCTTTTATATTATTCATTCATAATAGTTTACTTTACTTTATTTAATTCAGGTTATGTAGCTGCTGCAGTTGTAATTGCATTAATAAATAATAATAGTTTATTTATTTTATTTAGGTTACCTGCAATGAAGTCGGTGTGGTGAACATTGCCGAAGTCGAAGGAAAGGTGCAAACCTGCGGAAACAAAGATAATATTGATTATAATTATTTGTTATTTAAAATAATTAAATATTAACATTTTTTCCGCAGGTGTGCACCTTTCCTTCGATTTCGGCAATGTACACACCCGCGGAAGTGAAGATAATTTAAATTAATTATTTGTTATTTCTTTCAGATTTTGAAATTATTTAGTAATGTTTTAGTTTATAAATTATAATACTTAATAGTTAATAGTTATTAATACCTTTATTTTCTAAAATCTTCTTGAAGGATTCCATGTAATACTTGTGCTGCCCCTGCAGCCAGTTATGAAGCTGTTTGCTGGTGGGTGCATCCTGCTTCTTGCCTTTCTCAAGTAAACCGACCTGCTTGGCGATGATATGGTCAAAGGCATTGGCATCCTTATCCTTAAAGCGAATTTTTTAAAGTTAGTATGTTTTTCAACCTATTTTTAAAAAATACACTATTCTAACTGACATGAAGATATATTTCGATTTTAGCAATCATTTTCAATTAATTTTGTTTAAAAAAATATAGGTATGAGACATTAGATAACAGCAAATATGATCAAAAATATTAAACATACATTTACCTTAAAGCGAAGGAAACTTTCATTATTAACCAGTTTTCCTGTTATGTGGCGCAGCGCTTCTAGGGCAGTGACGTATATTTTGACTTCATGGATAACTTCAGCATCTGCCTGGGCCTGTTGAAACTTCCTCTGAAAGCTGGCCAGGTTCACTCCCTTCCTATACTCTCGGTAAACATCTCTGTGGTCAATGATCCAGTGACGGGTAAACCTCCTAAACAGGTAAGCAATTAATATTATTTTTTTTAGCAAAGCTACTCTATAATTCACCTTGTCTGTCAGTATATATTTTTAATCAATGTTTATGAATACTTAATACCAGTGTTCTGGAGCCGGGAGCAGCAACATTTTTTGTGGAGCCGGATCCGGAGCCGTATTTTTTGTTAAAAACGGCTCCGGCTCCGGACTAGGTAAAAATGATTTTTTAAAGTAATATTATAATTTGGCAACGGTCTATTTCCATATAATAAACTGAAAAACTATTGTTACTTAACAAATAGACACACATCCTTCTACTTTTATATAGCTTTAATCAAATAAAAGCAAAATATTTTATATTATTTATCTTATTTTATCAAATTCAATAATGGAAAAAAATTGATATATTAATTTTAAGGTAGGAGCCGGAGCTGGAGCCGGAGCCGGGAGCCGTATTTCCAAATACGGCTCCCCGGAGCCGGAGCCGCATCAAAATTATACGGCTCCGGCACGTTGCGTTAATACATCATGTTATTTTATGTCAACTTAATATTATTACCTAAGAAGGTTAGTTTCTTGCAGTATAAATCTCTCTAATGGTTTTCCCTCTTTGGGGTATTCTTTCACGTGGTATGTGCCATCCCAGGTATGGAAGTTACAGTATTTGCACCCCCGCCCCCACGGGGTCTTATTCTGACCCTTTCCAGGGTAGTTGGGGATCATGTAAGCATGATCTTCAAGCACTTTAACCAAGTAGACATAAACCTGAAGTAATTTTAATTTTATTAAACATTTTATTTAATAATCTCACACCTGTAACTCTTTTTTTAGTTGTGTTCCTTTCTTGACTTTTAGTTTTGCTTTCAAAAAGTGTCACTTTTGCCCCCCCCCCCCTCTACATTTTATTATTATTTTTAGTATTTATGTTTGTACCTTATCACCATTACTATATGTTATCCTCTTCCCATCAAGAATTGCCCCCCCCCCCCTCTACATTTTATTATTATTTTTAGTATTTATGTTTGTACCTTATCACCATTACTATATGTTATCCTCTTCCCATCAAGGCGGTCATAGAGCGAGTGTGTGTCCCCTTGTACTGTACCCACGCAGTCTAGGTAATCAATAGAACAGTTAATTTAATATATAGGTAAAGTAAAACAAACTAGTATTCTAGAAATTTATGTATTTACGGTTGAGATTGTATGGTTATTAATTATAAATATAATATAATGTATTTTATTTAAGTACAGACAAATAGACATCCTGTCAATTAAATTTTTAATGTTACTACCTATGTTATTGATATTAATTATACTAATTTAAGCTTACCTTTGATGAACATATGTTCCAAACTGTCACTGTTCATCTTGGGTTTATTCTTGGATCCTTTTGTACGGCCACCTCTCCCTTTTGGCTTTTCTCCAGCTGGGGATGACTGTGCTGAAGAAGGTGTGTCTCCAGCTGGTGTTGTAGGTGTGGCTGCGGCTTTAGGTGTGGCTGCGGCTTTAGGTGTGGCTGTTGTACTTGTACGGCCACCTCTCCCTTTTGGCTTTTCTCCAGCTGGGGATGACTGTGCTGAAGAAGGTGTGTCTCCAGCTGGTGTTGTAGGTGTGGCTGCGGCTTTAGGTGTGGCTGCGGCTTTAGGTGTGGCTGTTGTACTTGTAGGTGATGGAGACGGCGGCGGCGTTACGTTGAGTGGGCGCATTGGTGATGTATCTGGTGTTGTTTGTGAAGCTGGTTGTGGGCTTGCTGGTTTTGACCTTAAAATAATTAATTAATTAATTAATATTATTTTTCCCTTGCCCTCTGGACAAAATATAAAAATTATTTGGCTACTTGTTTTTTTTACCTCGATTGGGGAGAAGGTTTGGGGGGTGAAGTTGGATTTTCAGGTTCTGGGCTGTCAGGTTTTGACCTTAAAAAAATAGCCTATTATTTTAATTATTAATTAATATTATTTTTCCCTTGCCTTCTGGACAAAATATAAAAATTATTTGGCTACTTGTTTTTTTTACCTCGATTGGGGAGAAGGTTTGGGGGGTGAAGTTGGATTTTCAGGTTCTGGGCTGTCAGGTTTTGACCTTAAAAAAATAGCCTATTATTTTAATTATTAATTAATATTATTTTTCCCTTGCCCTCTGGACAAAATAAAAAAAAATTATTTGGCTACTTGTTTTTTTTACCTCGATTGGGGAGAAGACTCTGTTCTTCTTTTCTTGACCCTTGGAGGTGAACACAACTTGGTTATTATTCGCTTCCGTTGTGGATCAGCTATTTTTGAAGTGACTGGAGTGCAACTGAAATTAAATAAATAAATAAATTTTCAATTTCTCTGGTTCTTTTTAGAACCCACCAAATTTACCAAATTTGGGATTATATTCTAAAAAAAAATGGCCTCTCTTGGTGTGTAGAGCACCGAGAGTTGCTGAACATGGAAGGAATGCGCCCCGGAGGATGGATGGAGGACCCAACCTAACCTGACCAAAAGTAAGTAAGGATTTTTTTTCAACATTTACCTACCCTAAGATAAAAAGTTACTGTAAAAATACAAAGGAACCCACTACTTTTCATAATCCCATTTATTATAATTTTATTAGGGGTATGCATTTGAGCTTAATAGTAAATAAAAAGTAAAAATACGACGAAACCCACTAATTTTATAAGGGGTAGTTTCACGAAATGCATTTGAGCTTAATAAATAAAAAGTTACTGTAAAAATCCCATTTCTATACTTTTTTTAGCATGGGTAGATGCACTTCGTGAAACTACCCCTTTTAGTTTTTTTATAACATTATTAAATATAAAATGAAAATATTATTATTACCTAATGTTATCACTGGGGGTTATTTTTTTTGTGGGGGTCCCCAACCCCTCCTTCTCCTCCAACATTACCGACCCTGGAGTGCAACTGAAAATTAAATAAATAAATAACATTTACCTACCCTAAGATAAAAAGTTACTACTTTTCATAATCCCATTTATTATAATTTTATTAGGGGTATGCATTTGAGCTTAATAGTAAATAAAAAGTAAAAATACGACGAAACCCACTAATTTTATAAGGGGTAGTTTCACGAAATGCATTTGAGCTTAATAAATAAACTTCGTGAAACTACCCCTTTTAGTTTTTTTATAACATTATTAAATATAAAATGAAAATATTATTATTACCTAATGTTATCACTGGGGGTTATTTTTTTGGGGGGGGACCCCAAACCCTCCTTTTCCTCCAACATATCAAGGTCAACCTCATCCAAAATATCGGGTATTCTTGCATCGGGGATCGTCTTACGTTCACGCAAACTACGAGTACGCGTAACTGAAGAGTCAGGCATAGCTTGGACAACCTCACTGTCATCATCGTCACCTATAACTTTATTAGAGTCAGGCTCAGCCATTCTCTAACGATGTTGTAACTGAACTAAAACTAAAAAAAAAGATTAATATTAATTATGACTTTATGACTTTAAGCCTAAGGTGGTGAGAATGGCCAGGTTACCGCTTACATTGGATGATTGGGGGAAGAAAAGGGTTAACAACTTAACAGTAACTCCACCCATAATTTTATTTTTTGGAATAGTAAGGGATAAAATAAACACACATAAAAGAAAGTGTGGGGGGGGGGGGGTATAACTATAATCCGTATCCAATTACTACGAAGTACGAGGGAAATCATGGGATGTGTTGGAAAATATTTATATGACATGTAAGACTAAGAATTCTCCTAATTTCCCCTTGAGGAGGGGGGAGGATTTGATGCTTAATCTGCAGAAGGGGTAATTTAACACTTAATTTACCCTCCGTAAAAGATTAAAGATTAAAAGATTAAAGATTATTTGAAACCTGCCCCACCCCCCTTTTTCAACACTTCTTATTTGAATATAATTATATGTAATCTTTTTTTCTCCACCCATCATAACGTAATGGTTAGGAGGAGGGGGGGGGGGGGAACCAACAAGATTTAATTTGGATTTAATACGATGAAATTTTAGTAAATAAATTAGCCGTTAGAGGCTGGATATTTCAAATTGTTTTTCAATTTATACTTAAGTTTCATCATTCATTGGTAAGAAAAGTTAAAAATTATATTTCAAGTTTTAGAAACCTATTTTTAAGAAAAGTTACATTTGAGATGAATAGAATTAAAAAAGTATTCGGTAATGTAGACAAACAAAATTGCTTCATAGTTACATATTGGAAGTTACATAACATTCAAGGATTACCATTTTTATTGTCAGCTTTGATGTCACTTTATGAAGGCTTTTTGGCCAATTATAGAATAGATTGATGATAATGATATGATGAATATCTGTATCATTTCATATCTTTTAAAAACAAAGTTTTATACCAACGTTTTCTTTTTGGTTTGCTCAACAATTTTGGGGAATTTTGGGACTTGGTTGCTTCATTAAGTTGAGTGTAAAAACGTTTCAACTATTAATTGTTATTTACAAAAGGGGTAATTTTGTGCATCATCATTGGGAGTGTACATCAATTTATCGGCCATTATAATATAAGGTTATAATTTATAAAGGTGTCATATATATAAACCTTTCTTAAAAGTTAAAAAAAAAACTCTCTCCCGTCACCCAGCATTAGTGGAAAATTTTTATAAAGGAAAATTTAAATAAATAAAGGGGGGTTATAATAAAGGTGTCGTCATATATATATTATGGAAAATTTTTATAAAGGAAAATTTAAATAAATAAAGGGATTATTCTTTGTATTTTTTTTTGGGGGGGGGGGGGGTTATATTCAAAATCAAGTTCAACCCTTTCTTTTCATATAGCAACCCTTCTTAAATAGGGGAGGGGGGGGAGACTAGAGTAAAATAAACAGCCCATTGCCCTTCCCTTTATTTTGGGGGGGGGGGACTATAAAGGTGTTAACTGTTACTTACATGTAAAACCCTTTTCCCCCACCCATATATGTTTGGATATTGACCTCTAGGCTCTAAATGCGGATGCCACTTATTTTAAAGGGTATGTAAAGATAAAATTTTTTCATGCTATTAGACTATTAGTATTAACAAATTAAAAATCTTAACATTTTCTAAATAATAAATATCGAAGATTGATTTTACGGCATTAGGTTGGTTTATTCGAAGATTGATTTTACGGCATTAGGTTGGTTTATAAAGATAATTTACATTTTACAAATTTGTAATTTAAAGTTAAATAGTAGGTTGGCGACGAACGAGAGATGGGCCAGCCAACTTCAAGTTACTTGGATACTAAGGGGAGAAGAAACGGCGGCGCAACCGCCGAAAACTGCCGAGAAAAGGCAAAATAAATTTCAGCGGCTTATCGGAAGGTAATGAGGAAATTACATTTTTGCATACAACCCCTTTATTTTAATGGCTTTCTCTACCTTTTGACCGCCTTTCTCTTTGTTTTAATGCGTAATTAGTTTTTATATACGCATAAAATAAACTTATAAAGTTAATTATTTTTTAATATTTGATTTTGCAGTGTTTTTATACGTATATTGTGAACGTTTTGAAATTGAATTGAAATTGAAATTAATTATATCTGCATTTGCATTATGAAAAATAAAATACTAATTATTAAATTATTATTTATTACCTTAATAATTTATTTCAGTATAAATATCCGAACGAATAATGAAATCTAGACCCAGCAGCACGAAACGAAGGAGCCAGCGAATACTTGAACGACGTCAACGACTTGACCCAGGTATAATATATATTGAATTCTATTTATTTTTAGTTATTCCAACTTCCAAGTGTAATATAATGAATAAATAATCTTTATACAAAGGATCTCGCTAACCGATGAACCGATCGGGTTCTCCTTTTTACCTTTTAATTTACCTTTTTAAAAGCGAAGCTTTTCTATAATTATGGTCGGTCCGTCCGATTTAGAAAGCGTAGCAACTCTATAATCATTACATCAGTCCATTTTAAACATGTTGATTTTTCGTCCGAGATAGTTAGCTTTTATTCGTTAATTTTAGGCATGTTAGAATTGTCCTATCGCTTTCAAACTTTGCATGATGTAGTTACGTACGATTTAGAAAGCGAAGCAACTCTATAATCATTACCAGAATGTCCGTAAATCCCTTTTAAACATGTTGATTTTTCTACTTTTATAACAACAAAATTTTATGTGATCTAATTATCCGTTTGATCTGGTTTTTGGTATATTGATTCCTTGGACAACAAAGAATAATATTATAAGCGAAGCAAGCAACTCTATAATTAAGTCCTAGAAATGTAAGTATAACCATAAACATTATCGGTTATCCTGTATGAAGCAGTTTTCCAATAAATTTACTTACAATTTTGCTTCGACTCTTATACTTTATATTTAAATTATTCACTTCAGACACTATACAAGTGTTAATGTCCGTTTGTCCTACTCTTTAGTTTAATTATATTACTGTAGTAAAGTTTAAACTTTTTTAAAGTTAAACTGTCCGTTTGTATAAACTATAGGACTAAGTTAATAAATGGGACTCCTGCGTTTGTCCACTCCGACGTTTGGGACTTTGAAATAATAAATAAGATTTAATTTATTAAGGTGTGGCAGCTGTTCCTCCTGTTGCTGTTGATGATGGCCATGGACGGGTTGTTCAACCAAGAGGACAAGGTATTATATATAATCATATTTTTATTATTACCTATTCCAAGTCTTATATATCTTGTACATATTAACCTAACCTAACCTGTACAGAAATACTTAAAATTAATATTTTAATTTAACACTCCTGCGTTTGTCCACTCCGACGTTTGGGACTCCTGCGTTTGTCCAGTCCCCTTACTTTGAAATAATAAATAAGATTTAATTCATTAAGGTGTGGCTGCCGTTCCTGTTGAACCCCAGCCTGATGGGAATCGTCGAGGACGCCGTAATGCTCCAAGAGGACAAGGTATTATATATAATTGGGACTCCTGCGTTGAGATATTTTATGATTTTGAAAAATTAACCATTTAAATTAATAGTAAATATCATACAGAATTGCTTACATGATTATTATAAAACAAGGATGAAAACATGCATAAAAGAGAAGCTCCAAAAAAATGCGTCAAAAAATCTAAGCTGGATCTTGAATTAAACTGTATTTTTTTGGGCTCTTTAATTAAAATGTATTTTTTTTGGCTTTTATGGAACTAATTGTAATCTACAGAAGGGAAAATCACTGGGGATGTACATCGATCTATCGACCACCCTCCTGAGAGATTTTAATTTTAATTTTGATTTAATTTATTAAGGTCAACAGGTTATCCAACAAAATCTGATGGGGAACAACAATCATGTCAATGTTCCCCATCAACCACCACAACCGGACCACCCTCAACAGCAGGACGACCCTCCAGAGCCCCTTCCCGAAGTTCCCGAACAACAGCCACAGCCAGGAGACAACAATCAACCTCCCCCACCCCCGCCACAGCAAGAACGTCAACCTCGGCGTGTTGCACCTATTTTCAATTTGACAATAGGGTGCGCACGCCACAGTAAATATCAACAATAATCAATTTCAATTCTATTGATTATTGTTGATATTTACTGTTAATTTATTGTTAATTTTGTAATATTATTTCTATTTTGTGTTGTTATCCCCCCCCCCCCCCCCCCCCGACTAAATGACTGGATTAGGTTAGGCTAGGTTAGGTTATATGGCTAGGGGGCCGAGCGCCCGCGGTTATTTTTATTGGTGGGGGGGGGGATAAAAATTGTAAAAATCTATTTTGTATTTTCAAATTTTGTATATACTATTTTTGATATATTTATACTTTATTTACTAAATTTGCAGATTTTTTAAAGGGGTAGTTTCACGAAATGCATTTAAACTTAATTTAGTGAACCGCATATTTTATCCTGGTTACATGGTTAAACTACATTTATATGGCATATATTTGAAAAAATTTCAATTTTCTACCACATAGTTTTTAAAATGTCAAGACTTGAAAATCGTCTTTTTAAATTGCATATATCACAAAAAAGACAATTTTAAGGTCTTGATATTATTTTTAAAAACTACGTGGTAGAAAATTGAATTCATTTCAAATATATGCCATATAAATGTAGTTTACCCATTTAACCAGGATAAAATATGCGGTTCACTAAATTAAGTTCAAATGCATTTCGTGAAACTACCCCTTTTCTTTAGTTTTAATATTTTCATTTAATTTTTTTTTCAATTTCATTGTTTCATTTTCATTTTTTAGTAGCAAATCTACTTTCTAAATGTAAATATGTCTGTCTGTCTGTCTGTTTTTTTTTCGTTTTTCAATTTCATTGTTTCATTTTCATTTTGTATTTCATTCATTTCATTTCATATTCATATTCGTGATAAAAATAAATGTGATAAGAAACTCGAAATAATACACTTTTTTATTCATTCTTATGGTCGGTCCGTCCGATTTAGAAAGCGTAGCAACTCTATAATCATTACCAGAATGTCCGTACGTCCATTTTAAACATGTTGATTTTTCGTCCGAGATAGTTAGCTTTTATTCGTTAACGATGCAAGAAATAGCTATTGATAATTTTAAATACGTGGAACGCTTACCTAACCTACCTAAGTTTTATCAAATAACTATATCAAACGTCTCTCTTCCTTCCTTGGATACAAACGGCTGCGCCCCTAGCATTTAGAGGCTCTATATTCGAACCTACCTACCTACCTACCTAAGTATATCAAATAACTATATCAAACGTCTCTCGAGTCTCTTCCTTGGATACAAACGGCTGCGCCCCTAGCATTTAGAGGCTCTATATTCGAAGGGATATGAAAGGGCAGAAAAATAGCCTAAAACCATCTAAGGACCTATACGAAGCTGTACTGTAAAGGAGAACCATATAGGTTCAGTGGTTAGCGAGATCCTTAGCTACAGACAAACAGAGCTTACTTCTTTATAAGTTTACTAGCGGCTACGCCCCTAGAGGCCTCTAGTGGCACTTTAAATGTTTTTGTTTGTTAAAGTTAATACTATAGCTATTGATAATTTTAAATTTATGTCTTCAATTCAAAGTTAAAATAAGTACACAAATAAAACCATCTAAGGACCTATACGAAGCTGTACTGTAAAGGAGAACCATATAGGTTCAGTGGTTAGCGAGATCCTTAGCTACAGACAAACAGAGCTTACTTCTTTATAAGTTTACTAGCGGCTACGCCCCTAGAGGCCTCTAGTGGCACTTTAAATGTTTTTGTTTGTTAAAGTTAATACTATAGCTATTGATAATTTTAAATTTATGTCTTCAATTCAAAGTTAAAATAAGTACACAAATAAAACCATCTAAGGACCTATACGAAGCTGTACTGTAAAGGAGAACCATATAGGTTCAGTGGTTAGCGAGATCCTTAGCTACAGACAAACAGAGCTTACTTCTTCAATTATAATTCAAATTATAGAGCAGCATCGCAATTACAAATTAAATTAAATAAAAATAAGAAAATTATTTTTCATAGTTTTATTATTATAGCATATATATGTCAAGTTATGTTATTTATGTGGAATCTAACTAAATATTCACAGGAATGCGATCTCAACTCAATCGATAATGATCACTGACTCATCAGAGTCATCACCTTCACCTTCGCTCGCGCCACCTTCGTGTTCCAGAACTTCCAGGATGGCGTCAATATCGTCATCATCGGAAGATGGATTTACATCGCCGGAGATATCGGGATATTCGTCTTCATCTGATGATAGATCTACTGTGCCATCTAAACATATCGCACGGTCATAGACAGCTAACGCCTGGATAACGTCGTCACGGTAACCGTTGCATTTTGCTTCCATTTGCTGCAGAACAAGTTCATTTTGTTCGCGTGTACGCTGAGAAGATGGAAGGGCTTGGTGAAGGAATTGGTATATACCAATTCCTTCACTAAATAGTCTAATCGCCTGCATATTCCGAACACTCTGAAACCCCGACCTGTAAAGCAGGTTAGATATATCTTTAAAAGATCTGTGAAGGACCTGATAATGGGCGTACCATCCAGGCATCAGGTCGGGGTATAAACTTGGTTCTGGATCTGTACAGGTAAGTGAACGGGGGAAGTAAGGAACCAAGTCATCCATCGCTACCGGCTTGCGCCTGCGCCCAACTGTGACTCTCTGTCCTTGTTCCGCCATAATAACGATAGCAAAAATAAAACAAATGTTCAAATGTTGTCACTTCAAAGGTCTGTAAGCAAATGAAATTTCAAGGAATCATTAATTACCCCCTACAAATTTTTCTTTGTTGTTGGTTTCCAAGAAATTATTAAGATTTATAATATTCTAGATATCTTCAAATATAAAGTGTTGGGAATGGGATGTGAAATATTTTTAACAAGGATGACAATATCCATTAAAGCAAAACATTAACATAAATGCATTAGTATAATCAAAATTATAAGTAAGTATTCTGTCTATAAGTATAAATTATATAAATACTAACATACTGACGTCTATAACCAACACAAATTATAGAAAAGCTTCGCTAATTCCTAGTATTTTGAATTTTCCATATGTTTTGTTTTGTTTTGTTTCTTGGGGGGGGGGGGGGGGAACATTAACATAAATGCATAAGTATAATTATAAAGTAAGTATTCTGTCTATAAATTATATAAAATAGTAATACTAACTGACGTTTATAACCAACACAAATTATAGAAAAGCTTCGCTAATTCCTATTTTCCATATGTTTTGAATTGTTAACTTATTTCTTGGGGAGGGGGGGGGGGGGGGGGGAGGGGTCAATATTTGTATCGTAAGTTGTAATGTAACGGTCAACCTTCAAATAGGGGAGGGGTGAGACTACACTAGTATAATAAATTATAATCTTACCCACTCCCCAAGTTAAAAATTAATCGTGACCCCCCCCCCCCCCTCTCATATATATAAACATAGTGAAAATGAAATTATAAGAATCCTTGTTACTCTATAATTAAGGTATGTCCATACGTCCCTCCGTCCGAGTCTTTTTACGGAAATACACTATATTGTTATATATAGAAAAAGATTGTTATAAATGTGTTTTTTATCACGTATTTTACAATTTTTTTGTCCATTTTCACCGCTCATTATGAATATGGGCGGAGTGGTAATGCGCGCCCCCCCCCCCATGTAACCCCCTAAAATTGGGGTTGGTGTTGTATGTAATAAATATTAGGAGGTAATAGGATATCTGTTTAGCTCCCCCCCCCCCCAAAAAAAAAAGGGGGAAAAACATAAATATTAGGAGGGGATAGGACAGTTGACAATAATAAATAATAATCAAAAATCAAAATGCTGAACTGATAAGAAATAATTAATAAACAATTTTAAGTTTAGGCAAATTTAGGATTATGTAATTGTAAATTCAATTGTTTAAGTTTTAACGTTTTTCTATTAGCTTAATGCTTCAAAAGACAACCATACATTGTTCCAAATGGTCTATTTATTATTCATAATTTTAGAGCTTCGCTACTTATGTATGTTTTATAATTATTAGGTAGACATGTAAGAATTCTGCTAATTTCCCCTTTGAGGAGGGGGGGAGGATTTGATGCTTAATCTTTCATGTCACACGGTCCACGGATAAAAAACAAATATATAATATCGTAACCAACCTGGTAATGGTATGGTAATAATTGGGGTGGGGGGGGGGGGAGAAACAAGATTAAATTTGGATTTAATACGATGAAATTATAGTAAATAAATTAGCCGTTAGAGGGTAAATATTTCAAATTGTTCTTAAATTTATACTTTCATCATTCATTGGTGAGAAAAGTTAAAAATTATATTTCAAGTTTTAGAAACCTATTTTTAAGAAAAGTTACATTTGAGACGAATTGATTTCACAAAGTATTCGGTAATGTAGAAAACAAACAAAATTGCTTCAAAGTTACATATTGAAAGTTGGAATATAGATATCTTCTCTATATGCTTTATAACACTTTATGAAGGCTTTTTGGCCAATTATATTATAGATTGATGATAATATCTGTGATAATATCATTTCATATGTTTTAAGTTTTAAAAACATTCTTTCGCAAGGAAGGGAAATTTAAATTTTTTTAAAAAGGGTCAACTAAATAACATGACACGGATATGAAGCAAAATTGTAAGTGAATTAGTTGGAAGACTCTAATTGCAATAAAACCTACTCTTTTTGAATAAAACAAATATACAAAGTTTTTACTTTTTAATTCGTTCGTTCTTTAAGACAGATAGCTATTTCTTTCATAGTTAAACGGCTCCTCGGGGCTAAAAAAACTGGTTTTAATAATCAAACGATTGTACATTTCTGTTCTGTCTATATATCATAGTTATCATTGAAAACCAAAGAATAAAATAATAGGATGTCTGTTAATCTCCACGGATAAAAAACAAATGAAAAAAATTATATTTGATTTGCAATAAAAACTACTCTTTTTCTGTCTACTCTATATATGTCATAGTTATCATTGAAAACCAAAAAATAAAATAATAGGATGTCTGTTAATATCTCTCTACCAAGGATCTCAAATTGAAATCTGAATCTTTCTATGTAAAACAAATATACAAAGTTTTTACTTTTTAATTCGTTCGTTCTTTAAGACAGATAGCTATTTCTTTCATAGTTAAACGGCTCCTCGGGGCTAAAAAATCTGGTTTTAATAATTAAGTTAAAATTAAAACTATAGAAACTATTTTTTGAAGCGAAGCTATTTCTGATTTATTTACATAAAAACAGATTTATTTAAATAAAGCGGAAAGCTGTCTATAATATGATGCAATAAATCTCTATCTTTTCTCTTTTTTACCAGAATCATTTTTAAACTTTTAAATTAAATCTAAAAGCTATCCACCAATATAAAAAGTGTATATAATAAGCAGCCGGTTAGTTTAGGCCGTAAATCCAATAATGCGATATAATTATCCGAAGTTCCTAATCCAAACACAAGTATTAACTGATTTTTTTTTGACATGCAACTCTATAATTAAATTAATCGTTACCAGAATCGTTTTGAAAGTGTTAGTGTCTAATAAAATTAAATCTAAAGACTATCCACCAAAAATGAATATAAAAAGTGTATTATTTTGAGTTTCTATCACATTTATTTTTTACAATATCACGCAAAAGTTATTTTTATAATATTTACAATTCAATTTCAATATAGTTATTTAAGTTTCTATTTACAATACATACAAAACAAATAGTTAAATAATTAGTTAATATTAGATGAATATATGATGGCGATGGTGAACAGGTAATAATAGATGGCGATGGATTATTAATATATATACAGATGGCGATGGTGAACAGGATGATGGTTAATGATAGTGCTGGTGAATGTGAATATTTATCTGGTTCTGTTGGCCAGGATGCTCAGGAACAGGAATAGGGACTCTTACACCATTAATAATATAATTATAATAATTATTATTATTAATGGTGAAAGTATTGTTGACCCTATTCCCCACTCCAGGGGGGCCATCGGCGCCCCTAGGGCCCCTGGGACCTTGAGGACCTTGAGGTCCTTGAGGACCTTGAGGTCCAGGAGCAGGACCAGGAGCAGGACCAGGAGCAGGAGCACCAGGAGCAGGAGCACCAGGGGCAGGCTGGTCAACTGGCGGCGGTGGTACTACACCAGCAGGTCCAACTCCAGGAGCATTAAAAACCTGATCACCAATGATGATCAGGTTTTGCCCTATATTTCCCGCCTGCCGTGGTGCACCACGTACATGGGCGCGCTGGACAGGGGCACGCTGGGGCTGGACACGGGCACGCTGGACACGGGCACGCTGGACACGGGCAGGCTGGACAGCCGGTTCAAGGGCCGCAACCCCCGCACGTACCATACTCCTGGTTACTGAAGGCATTATTAACAGAATCAGATAATATTTAATAATAATTGATGATAAATATGATGGCGATGGTGAACAGGACGATGGCGATGGTGAACAGGACGATGGCGATGGAATATGATGATAAGAATAAGATGATACTGATAGGGATGACTGTGGAAAACTGTATAAGATGACTGGTGTTGTTGACTGGTTGACCTTGGTCTTGAATGCTTCTTATATTTTATTAAACTAAGTTGTATTTGAACAGAACTCAGATATTTATACTAAATCTCCGCCCCCTTTGGCCTTTTCTTCCGGTCATCATACGACGTATTTGCGATGGTTTTAACGTGGTTTTAAGATTTTAAGTACTTTCCGGTCATACACTTAAAGCTTAAATAAGTCTTTACTATATTTTTGATAACTCTTACTCTTAGTAGAAATTATAATTGTACATACATCCTATATCCGTAAAATTGTGTTTAATACTATTTTAATATAATCTTGAAAAAATAATATTTGATTGAAATAGAAATCATTTAAATTTACTATATTTGATAACTCTTACTCTTAGTAGAAATTATAATTGTACATACATCCTATATCCGTAAAATTGTGTTTAATACTATTTTAATATAATCTTGAAAAAATAATATTTGAAATAGAAATCATTTAAATTTATGAGAAAGAAAAATCTGTAAGAAATCGTTTTTACTTTCCGGTCATACACATATTATAAATGCAGGTGTTAAATTAAAACCTTATAAAAAGAGGGGAGAATTTCATTAGATTGGTAGTAATGGTTAGTTAGAAGGAGGGGTGGGGGAGGGAGATAAACAACAATATTTAATTTCTCACGGAAATACATTTTGATTTTTGTCTGTCTATCTTTTATGTTGCTTCAGAAAATAGATATTTATCGCATCGTATTATAGACATAGACATATTATAGACATTTTCGTTTTTATTTATGTAAATAAATCAGAAATAGCTTCGCTTCAAAAGTTAGTTTCTATAGTTTTACTTTTAACATATTATAGACATTTTCGTTTTTATTTATGTAAATAAATCAGAAATAGCTTCGCTTCAAAAGTTAGTTTCTATAGGTTTACTTTTAACATATTATAGTCATTTTCGTTTTTATTTATGTAAATAAATCAGAAATAGCTTCGCTTCAAAAGTTAGTTTCTATAGTTTTACTTTTAACATATTATAGACATTTTAGTTTTTATTTATGTAAATAAATCAGAAATAGCTTCGCTTCAAAAAATAGGTTCTATAGTACTTTTACTTTTAACATATTATAGACATTTTCCGTGGATTTTAATTTTTAAAATATATCTTTAGTTTTTTTTTTCACAAAGCCGTAATTTGTCGATATAAGTCGATTTAATTTTTTATTAAAAAAAATAGATATCATTCTAGAAATCTACATACAATGAAATAAAAACTTGACTTAAGTACTCGTTTTTATGGTAAATAAAAATATCGTCTGTACTTTCCTAGGAGTTTTATGAAGGCTTTTTGACCAATTATACAAAGATATGATGATAGTAACCAAATTTAGATAATCACTTTAATAATTTTAGTTCTTTCTTTTTGTCTGTCTATCTTTTATTAAATACAAATCGTTAATTTAAGCTTACCTTTGATGAACATATGTTCCAAACTGTCACTGTTCATCTTGGGTTTATTCTTGGATCCTTTTGTACGGCCACCTCTCCCTTTTGGCTTTTCTCCAGCTGGGGATGACTGTGCTGAAGAAGGTGTGTCTCCAGCTGGTGTTGTAGGTGTGGCTGCGGCTTTAGGTGTGGCTGCGGCTTTAGGTGTGGCTGTTGTACTTGTACGGCCACCTCTCCCTTTTGGCTTTTCTCCAGCTGGGGATGACTGTGCTGAAGAAGGTGTGTCTCCAGCTGGTGTTGTAGGTGTGGCTGCGGCTTTAGGTGTGGCTGCGGCTTTAGGTGTGGCTGTTGTACTTGTAGGTGATGGAGACGGCGGCGGCGTTACGTTGAGTGGGCGCATTGGTGATGTATCTGGTGTTGTTTGTGAAGCTGGTTGTGGGCTTGCTGGTTTTGACCTTAAAATAATTAATTAATTAATTAATATTATTTTTCCCTTGCCCTCTGGACAAAATATAAAAATTATTTGGCTACTTGTTTTTTTTACCTCGATTGGGGAGAAGGTTTGGGGGGTGAAGTTGGATTTTCAGGTTCTGGGCTGTCAGGTTTTGACCTTAAAAAAATAGCCTATTATTTTAATTATTAATTAATATTATTTTTCCCTTGCCTTCTGGACAAAATATAAAAATTATTTGGCTACTTGTTTTTTTTACCTCGATTGGGGAGAAGGTTTGGGGGGTGAAGTTGGATTTTCAGGTTCTGGGCTGTCAGGTTTTGACCTTAAAAAAATAGCCTATTATTTTAATTATTAATTAATATTATTTTTCCCTTGCCCTCTGGACAAAATAAAAAAAAATTATTTGGCTACTTGTTTTTTTTACCTCGATTGGGGAGAAGACTCTGTTCTTCTTTTCTTGACCCTTGGAGGTGAACACAACTTGGTTATTATTCGCTTCCGTTGTGGATCAGCTATTTTTGAAGTGACTGGAGTGCAACTGAAATTAAATAAATAAATAAATTTTCAATTTCTCTGGTTCTTTTTAGAACCCACCAAATTTACCAAATTTGGGATTATATTCTAAAAAAAAATGGCCTCTCTTGGTGTGTAGAGCACCGAGAGTTGCTGAACATGGAAGGAATGCGCCCCGGAGGATGGATGGAGGACCCAACCTAACCTGACCAAAAGTAAGTAAGGATATTTTTTTAACATTTACCTACCCTAAGATAAAAAGTTACTGTAAAAATACAAAGGAACCCACTACTTTTCATAATCCCATTTATTATAATTTTATTAGGGGTATGCATTTGAGCTTAATAGTAAATAAAAAGTAAAAATACGACGAAACCCACTAATTTTATAAGGGGTAGTTTCACGAAATGCATTTGAGCTTAATAAATAAAAAGTTACTGTAAAAATCCCATTTCTATACTTTTTTTAGCATGGGTAGATGCACTTCGTGAAACTACCCCTTTTAGTTTTTTTATAACATTATTAAATATAAAATGAAAATATTATTATTACCTAATGTTATCACTGGGGGTTATTTTTTTTGTGGGGGTCCCCAACCCCTCCTTCTCCTCCAACATTACCGACCCTGGAGTGCAACTGAAAATTAAATAAATAAATAACATTTACCTACCCTAAGATAAAAAGTTACTACTTTTCATAATCCCATTTATTATAATTTTATTAGGGGTATGCATTTGAGCTTAATAGTAAATAAAAAGTAAAAATACGACGAAACCCACTAATTTTATAAGGGGTAGTTTCACGAAATGCATTTGAGCTTAATAAATAAACTTCGTGAAACTACCCCTTTTAGTTTTTTTATAACATTATTAAATATAAAATGAAAATATTATTATTACCTAATGTTATCACTGGGGGTTATTTTTTTGGGGGGGGACCCCAAACCCTCCTTTTCCTCCAACATATCAAGGTCAACCTCATCCAAAATATCGGGTATTCTTGCATCGGGGATCGTCTTACGTTCACGCAAACTACGAGTACGCGTAACTGAAGAGTCAGGCATAGCTTGGACAACCTCACTGTCATCATCGTCACCTATAACTTTATTAGAGTCAGGCTCAGCCATTCTCTAACGATGTTGTAACTGAACTAAAACTAAAAAAAAAGATTAATATTAATTATGACTTTATGACTTTAAGCCTAAGGTGGTGAGAATGGCCAGGTTACCGCTTACATTGGATGATTGGGGGAAGAAAAGGGTTAACAACTTAACAGTAACTCCACCCATAATTTTATTTTTTGGAATAGTAAGGGATAAAATAAACACACATAAAAGAAAGTGTGGGGGGGGGGGGGTATAACTATAATCCGTATCCAATTACTACGAAGTACGAGGGAAATCATGGGATGTGTTGGAAAATATTTATATGACATGTAAGACTAAGAATTCTCCTAATTTCCCCTTGAGGAGGGGGGAGGATTTGATGCTTAATCTGCAGAAGGGGTAATTTAACACTTAATTTACCCTCCGTAAAAGATTAAAGATTAAAAGATTAAAGATTATTTGAAACCTGCCCCACCCCCCTTTTTCAACACTTCTTATTTGAATATAATTATATGTAATCTTTTTTTCTCCACCCATCATAACGTAATGGTTAGGAGGAGGGGGGGGGGGGAACCAACAAGATTTAATTTGGATTTAATACGATGAAATTTTAGTAAATAAATTAGCCGTTAGAGGCTGGATATTTCAAATTGTTTTTCAATTTATACTTAAGTTTCATCATTCATTGGTAAGAAAAGTTAAAAATTATATTTCAAGTTTTAGAAACCTATTTTTAAGAAAAGTTACATTTGAGATGAATAGAATTAAAAAAGTATTCGGTAATGTAGACAAACAAAATTGCTTCATAGTTACATATTGGAAGTTACATAACATTCAAGGATTACCATTTTTATTGTCAGCTTTGATGTCACTTTATGAAGGCTTTTTGGCCAATTATAGAATAGATTGATGATAATGATATGATGAATATCTGTATCATTTCATATCTTTTAAAAACAAAGTTTTATACCAACGTTTTCTTTTTGGTTTGCTCAACAATTTTGGGGAATTTTGGGACTTGGTTGCTTCATTAAGTTGAGTGTAAAAACGTTTCAACTATTAATTGTTATTTACAAAAGGGGTAATTTTGTGCATCATCATTGGGAGTGTACATCAATTTAGTTAAAAAAAAAACTCTCTCCCGTCACCCAGCATTAGTGGAAAATTTTTATAAAGGAAAATTTAAATAAATAAAGGGGGGTTATAATAAAGGTGTCGTCATATATATATTATGGAAAATTTTTATAAAGGAAAATTTAAATAAATAAAGGGATTATTCTTTGTATTTTTTTTTGGGGGGGGGGGGGGTTATATTCAAAATCAAGTTCAACCCTTTCTTTTCATATAGCAACCCTTCTTAAATAGGGGAGGGGGGGGAGACTAGAGTAAAATAAACAGCCCATTGCCCTTCCCTTTATTTTGGGGGGGGGGGACTATAAAGGTGTTAACTGTTACTTACATGTAAAACCCTTTTCCCCCACCCATATATGTTTGGATATTGACCTCTAGGCTCTAAATGCGGATGCCACTTATTTTAAAGGGTATGTAAAGATAAAATTTTTTCATGCTATTAGACTATTAGTATTAACAAATTAAAAATCTTAACATTTTCTAAATAATAAATATCGAAGATTGATTTTACGGCATTAGGTTGGTTTATTCGAAGATTGATTTTACGGCATTAGGTTGGTTTATAAAGATAATTTACATTTTACAAATTTGTAATTTAAAGTTAAATAGTAGGTTGGCGACGAACGAGAGATGGGCCAGCCAACTTCAAGTTACTTGGATACTAAGGGGAGAAGAAACGGCGGCGCAACCGCCGAAAACTGCCGAGAAAAGGCAAAATAAATTTCAGCGGCTTATCGGAAGGTAATGAGGAAATTACATTTTTGCATACAACCCCTTTATTTTAATGGCTTTCTCTACCTTTTGACCGCCTTTCTCTTTGTTTTAATGCGTAATTAGTTTTTATATACGCATAAAATAAACTTATAAAGTTAATTATTTTTTAATATTTGATTTTGCAGTGTTTTTATACGTATATTGTGAACGTTTTGAAATTGAATTGAAATTGAAATTAATTATATCTGCATTTGCATTATGAAAAATAAAATACTAATTATTAAATTATTATTTATTACCTTAATAATTTATTTCAGTATAAATATCCGAACGAATAATGAAATCTAGACCCAGCAGCACGAAACGAAGGAGCCAGCGAATACTTGAACGACATCAACGACTTGACCCAGGTATAATATATATTGAATTCTATTTATTTTTAGTTATTCCAACTTCCAAGTGTAATATAATGAATAAATAATCTTTATACAAAGGATCTCGCTAACCGATGAACCGATCGGGTTCTCCTTTTTACCTTTTAATTTACCTTTTTAAAAGCGAAGCTTTTCTATAATTATGGTCGGTCCGTCCGATTTAGAAAGCGTAGCAACTCTATAATCATTACATCAGTCCATTTTAAACATGTTGATTTTTCGTCCGAGATAGTTAGCTTTTATTCGTTAATTTTAGGCATGTTAGAATTGTCCTATCGCTTTCAAACTTTGCATGATGTAGTTACGTACGATTTAGAAAGCGAAGCAACTCTATAATCATTACCAGAATGTCCGTAAATCCCTTTTAAACATGTTGATTTTTCTACTTTTATAACAACAAAATTTTATGTGATCTAATTATCCGTTTGATCTGGTTTTTGGTATATTGATTCCTTGGACAACAAAGAATAATATTATAAGCGAAGCAAGCAACTCTATAATTAAGTCCTAGAAATGTAAGTATAACCATAAACATTATCGGTTATCCTGTATGAAGCAGTTTTCCAATAAATTTACTTACAATTTTGCTTCGACTCTTATACTTTATATTTAAATTATTCACTTCAGACACTATACAAGTGTTAATGTCCGTTTGTCCTACTCTTTAGTTTAATTATATTACTGTAGTAAAGTTTAAACTTTTTTAAAGTTAAACTGTCCGTTTGTATAAACTATAGGACTAAGTTAATAAATGGGACTCCTGCGTTTGTCCACTCCGACGTTTGGGACTTTGAAATAATAAATAAGATTTAATTTATTAAGGTGTGGCAGCTGTTCCTCCTGTTGCTGTTGATGATGGCCATGGACGGGTTGTTCAACCAAGAGGACAAGGTATTATATATAATCATATTTTTATTATTACCTATTCCAAGTCTTATATATCTTGTACATATTAACCTAACCTAACCTGTACAGAAATACTTAAAATTAATATTTTAATTTAACACTCCTGCGTTTGTCCACTCCGACGTTTGGGACTCCTGCGTTTGTCCAGTCCCCTTACTTTGAAATAATAAATAAGATTTAATTCATTAAGGTGTGGCTGCCGTTCCTGTTGAACCCCAGCCTGATGGGAATCGTCGAGGACGCCGTAATGCTCCAAGAGGACAAGGTATTATATATAATTGGGACTCCTGCGTTGAGATATTTTATGATTTTGAAAAATTAACCATTTAAATTAATAGTAAATATCATACAGAATTGCTTACATGATTATTATAAAACAAGGATGAAAACATGCATAAAAGAGAAGCTCCAAAAAAATGCGTCAAAAAATCTAAGCTGGATCTTGAATTAAACTGTATTTTTTTGGGCTCTTTAATTAAAATGTATTTTTTTTGGCTTTTATGGAACTAATTGTAATCTACAGAAGGGAAAATCACTGGGGATGTACATCGATCTATCGACCACCCTCCTGAGAGATTTTAATTTTAATTTTGATTTAATTTATTAAGGTCAACAGGTTATCCAACAAAATCTGATGGGGAACAACAATCATGTCAATGTTCCCCATCAACCACCACAACCGGACCACCCTCAACAGCAGGACGACCCTCCAGAGCCCCTTCCCGAAGTTCCCGAACAACAGCCACAGCCAGGAGACAACAATCAACCTCCCCCACCCCCGCCACAGCAAGAACGTCAACCTCGGCGTGTTGCACCTATTTTCAATTTGACAATAGGTGCGCACGCCACAGTAAATATCAACAATAATCAATTTCAATTCTATTGATTATTGTTGATATTTACTGTTAATTTATTGTTAATTTTGTAATATTATTTCTATTTTGTGTTGTTATCCCCCCCCCCCCCCCCCCCGACTAAATGACTGGATTAGGTTAGGCTAGGTTAGGTTATATGGCTAGGGGGCCGAGCGCCCGCGGTTATTTTTATTGGTGGGGGGGGGGATAAAAATTGTAAAAATCTATTTTGTATTTTCAAATTTTGTATATACTATTTTTGATATATTTATACTTTATTTACTAAATTTGCAGATTTTTTAAAGGGGTAGTTTCACGAAATGCATTTAAACTTAATTTAGTGAACCGCATATTTTATCCTGGTTACATGGTTAAACTACATTTATATGGCATATATTTGAAAAAATTTCAATTTTCTACCACATAGTTTTTAAAATGTCAAGACTTGAAAATCGTCTTTTTAAATTGCATATATCACAAAAAAGACAATTTTAAGGTCTTGATATTATTTTTAAAAACTACGTGGTAGAAAATTGAATTCATTTCAAATATATGCCATATAAATGTAGTTTACCCATTTAACCAGGATAAAATATGCGGTTCACTAAATTAAGTTCAAATGCATTTCGTGAAACTACCCCTTTTCTTTAGTTTTAATATTTTCATTTAATTTTTTTTTCAATTTCATTGTTTCATTTTCATTTTTTAGTAGCAAATCTACTTTCTAAATGTAAATATGTCTGTCTGTCTGTCTGTTTTTTTTTCGTTTTTCAATTTCATTGTTTCATTTTCATTTTGTATTTCATTCATTTCATTTCATATTCATATTCGTGATAAAAATAAATGTGATAAGAAACTCGAAATAATACACTTTTTTATTCATTCTTATGGTCGGTCCGTCCGATTTAGAAAGCGTAGCAACTCTATAATCATTACCAGAATGTCCGTACGTCCATTTTAAACATGTTGATTTTTCGTCCGAGATAGTTAGCTTTTATTCGTTAACGATGCAAGAAATAGCTATTGATAATTTTAAATACGTGGAACGCTTACCTAACCTACCTAAGTTTTATCAAATAACTATATCAAACGTCTCTCTTCCTTCCTTGGATACAAACGGCTGCGCCCCTAGCATTTAGAGGCTCTATATTCGAACCTACCTACCTACCTACCTAAGTATATCAAATAACTATATCAAACGTCTCTCGAGTCTCTTCCTTGGATACAAACGGCTGCGCCCCTAGCATTTAGAGGCTCTATATTCGAAGGGATATGAAAGGGCAGAAAAATAGCCTAAAACCATCTAAGGACCTATACGAAGCTGTACTGTAAAGGAGAACCATATAGGTTCAGTGGTTAGCGAGATCCTTAGCTACAGACAAACAGAGCTTACTTCTTTATAAGTTTACTAGCGGCTACGCCCCTAGAGGCCTCTAGTGGCACTTTAAATGTTTTTGTTTGTTAAAGTTAATACTATAGCTATTGATAATTTTAAATTTATGTCTTCAATTCAAAGTTAAAATAAGTACACAAATAAAACCATCTAAGGACCTATACGAAGCTGTACTGTAAAGGAGAACCATATAGGTTCAGTGGTTAGCGAGATCCTTAGCTACAGACAAACAGAGCTTACTTCTTTATAAGTTTACTAGCGGCTACGCCCCTAGAGGCCTCTAGTGGCACTTTAAATGTTTTTGTTTGTTAAAGTTAATACTATAGCTATTGATAATTTTAAATTTATGTCTTCAATTCAAAGTTAAAATAAGTACACAAATAAAACCATCTAAGGACCTATACGAAGCTGTACTGTAAAGGAGAACCATATAGGTTCAGTGGTTAGCGAGATCCTTAGCTACAGACAAACAGAGCTTACTTCTTCAATTATAATTCAAATTATAGAGCAGCATCGCAATTACAAATTAAATTAAATAAAAATAAGAAAATTATTTTTCATAGTTTTATTATTATAGCATATATATGTCAAGTTATGTTATTTATGTGGAATCTAACTAAATATTCACAGGAATGCGATCTCAACTCAATCGATAATGATCACTGACTCATCAGAGTCATCACCTTCACCTTCGCTCGCGCCACCTTCGTGTTCCAGAACTTCCAGGATGGCGTCAATATCGTCATCATCGGAAGATGGATTTACATCGCCGGAGATATCGGGATATTCGTCTTCATCTGATGATAGATCTACTGTGCCATCTAAACATATCGCACGGTCATAGACAGCTAACGCCTGGATAACGTCGTCACGGTAACCGTTGCATTTTGCTTCCATTTGCTGCAGAACAAGTTCATTTTGTTCGCGTGTACGCTGAGAAGATGGAAGGGCTTGGTGAAGGAATTGGTATATACCAATTCCTTCACTAAATAGTCTAATCGCCTGCATATTCCGAACACTCTGAAACCCCGACCTGTAAAGCAGGTTAGATATATCTTTAAAAGATCTGTGAAGGACCTGATAATGGGCGTACCATCCAGGCATCAGGTCGGGGTATAAACTTGGTTCTGGATCTGTACAGGTAAGTGAACGGGGGAAGTAAGGAACCAAGTCATCCATCGCTACCGGCTTGCGCCTGCGCCCAACTGTGACTCTCTGTCCTTGTTCCGCCATAATAACGATAGCAAAAATAAAACAAATGTTCAAATGTTGTCACTTCAAAGGTCTGTAAGCAAATGAAATTTCAAGGAATCATTAATTACCCCCTACAAATTTTTCTTTGTTGTTGGTTTCCAAGAAATTATTAAGATTTATAATATTCTAGATATCTTCAAATATAAAGTGTTGGGAATGGGATGTGAAATATTTTTAACAAGGATGACAATATCCATTAAAGCAAAACATTAACATAAATGCATTAGTATAATCAAAATTATAAGTAAGTATTCTGTCTATAAGTATAAATTATATAAATACTAACATACTGACGTCTATAACCAACACAAATTATAGAAAAGCTTCGCTAATTCCTAGTATTTTGAATTTTCCATATGTTTTGTTTTGTTTTGTTTCTTGGGGGGGGGGGGGGGGGAACATTAACATAAATGCATAAGTATAATTATAAAGTAAGTATTCTGTCTATAAATTATATAAAATAGTAATACTAACTGACGTTTATAACCAACACAAATTATAGAAAAGCTTCGCTAATTCCTATTTTCCATATGTTTTGAATTGTTAACTTATTTCTTGGGGAGGGGGGGGGGGGGGAGGGGTCAATATTTGTATCGTAAGTTGTAATGTAACGGTCAACCTTCAAATAGGGGAGGGGTGAGACTACACTAGTATAATAAATTATAATCTTACCCACTCCCCAAGTTAAAAATTAATCGTGACCCCCCCCCCCCCTCTCATATATATAAACATAGTGAAAATGAAATTATAAGAATCCTTGTTACTCTATAATTAAGGTATGTCCATACGTCCCTCCGTCCGAGTCTTTTTACGGAAATACACTATATTGTTATATATAGAAAAAGATTGTTATAAATGTGTTTTTTATCACGTATTTTACAATTTTTTTGTCCATTTTCACCGCTCATTATGAATATGGGCGGAGTGGTAATGCGCGCCCCCCCCCCCATGTAACCCCCTAAAATTGGGGTTGGTGTTGTATGTAATAAATATTAGGAGGTAATAGGATATCTGTTTAGCTCCCCCCCCCCCAAAAAAAAAAGGGGGAAAAACATAAATATTAGGAGGGGATAGGACAGTTGACAATAATAAATAATAATCAAAAATCAAAATGCTGAACTGATAAGAAATAATTAATAAACAATTTTAAGTTTAGGCAAATTTAGGATTATGTAATTGTAAATTCAATTGTTTAAGTTTTAACGTTTTTCTATTAGCTTAATGCTTCAAAAGACAACCATACATTGTTCCAAATGGTCTATTTATTATTCATAATTTTAGAGCTTCGCTACTTATGTATGTTTTATAATTATTAGGTAGACATGTAAGAATTCTGCTAATTTCCCCTTTGAGGAGGGGGGGAGGATTTGATGCTTAATCTTTCATGTCACACGGTCCACGGATAAAAAACAAATATATAATATCGTAACCAACCTGGTAATGGTATGGTAATAATTGGGGTGGGGGGGGGGGGAGAAACAAGATTAAATTTGGATTTAATACGATGAAATTATAGTAAATAAATTAGCCGTTAGAGGGTAAATATTTCAAATTGTTCTTAAATTTATACTTTCATCATTCATTGGTGAGAAAAGTTAAAAATTATATTTCAAGTTTTAGAAACCTATTTTTAAGAAAAGTTACATTTGAGACGAATTGATTTCACAAAGTATTCGGTAATGTAGAAAACAAACAAAATTGCTTCAAAGTTACATATTGAAAGTTGGAATATAGATATCTTCTCTATATGCTTTATAACACTTTATGAAGGCTTTTTGGCCAATTATATTATAGATTGATGATAATATCTGTGATAATATCATTTCATATGTTTTAAGTTTTAAAAACATTCTTTCGCAAGGAAGGGAAATTTAAATTTTTTTAAAAAGGGTCAACTAAATAACATGACACGGATATGAAGCAAAATTGTAAGTGAATTAGTTGGAAGACTCTAATTGCAATAAAACCTACTCTTTTTGAATAAAACAAATATACAAAGTTTTTACTTTTTAATTCGTTCGTTCTTTAAGACAGATAGCTATTTCTTTCATAGTTAAACGGCTCCTCGGGGCTAAAAAAACTGGTTTTAATAATCAAACGATTGTACATTTCTGTTCTGTCTATATATCATAGTTATCATTGAAAACCAAAGAATAAAATAATAGGATGTCTGTTAATCTCCACGGATAAAAAACAAATGAAAAAAATTATATTTGATTTGCAATAAAAACTACTCTTTTTCTGTCTACTCTATATATGTCATAGTTATCATTGAAAACCAAAAAATAAAATAATAGGATGTCTGTTAATATCTCTCTACCAAGGATCTCAAATTGAAATCTGAATCTTTCTATGTAAAACAAATATACAAAGTTTTTACTTTTTAATTCGTTCGTTCTTTAAGACAGATAGCTATTTCTTTCATAGTTAAACGGCTCCTCGGGGCTAAAAAATCTGGTTTTAATAATTAAGTTAAAATTAAAACTATAGAAACTATTTTTTGAAGCGAAGCTATTTCTGATTTATTTACATAAAAACAGATTTATTTAAATAAAGCGGAAAGCTGTCTATAATATGATGCGATAAATCTCTATCTTTTCTCTTTTTTACCAGAATCATTTTTAAACTTTTAAATTAAATCTAAAAGCTATCCACCAATATAAAAAGTGTATATAATAAGCAGCCGGTTAGTTTAGGCCGTAAATCCAATAATGCGATATAATTATCCGAAGTTCCTAATCCAAACACAAGTATTAACTGATTTTTTTTTGACATGCAACTCTATAATTAAATTAATCGTTACCAGAATCGTTTTGAAAGTGTTAGTGTCTAATAAAATTAAATCTAAAGACTATCCACCAAAAATGAATATAAAAAGTGTATTATTTTGAGTTTCTATCACATTTATTTTTTACAATATCACGCAAAAGTTATTTTTATAATATTTACAATTCAATTTCAATATAGTTATTTAAGTTTCTATTTACAATACATACAAAACAAATAGTTAAATAATTAGTTAATATTAGATGAATATATGATGGCGATGGTGAACAGGTAATAATAGATGGCGATGGATTATTAATATATATACAGATGGCGATGGTGAACAGGATGATGGTTAATGATAGTGCTGGTGAATGTGAATATTTATCTGGTTCTGTTGGCCAGGATGCTCAGGAACAGGAATAGGGACTCTTACACCATTAATAATATAATTATAATAATTATTATTATTAATGGTGAAAGTATTGTTGACCCTATTCCCCACTCCAGGGGGGCCATCGGCGCCCCTAGGGCCCCTGGGACCTTGAGGACCTTGAGGTCCTTGAGGACCTTGAGGTCCAGGAGCAGGACCAGGAGCAGGACCAGGAGCAGGAGCACCAGGAGCAGGAGCACCAGGGGCAGGCTGGTCAACTGGCGGCGGTGGTACTACACCAGCAGGTCCAACTCCAGGAGCATTAAAAACCTGATCACCAATGATGATCAGGTTTTGCCCTATATTTCCCGCCTGCCGTGGTGCACCACGTACATGGGCGCGCTGGACAGGGGCACGCTGGGGCTGGACACGGGCACGCTGGACACGGGCACGCTGGACACGGGCAGGCTGGACAGCCGGTTCAAGGGCCGCAACCCCCGCACGTACCATACTCCTGGTTACTGAAGGCATTATTAACAGAATCAGATAATATTTAATAATAATTGATGATAAATATGATGGCGATGGTGAACAGGACGATGGCGATGGTGAACAGGACGATGGCGATGGAATATGATGATAAGAATAAGATGATACTGATAGGGATGACTGTGGAAAACTGTATAAGATGACTGGTGTTGTTGACTGGTTGACCTTGGTCTTGAATGCTTCTTATATTTTATTAAACTAAGTTGTATTTGAACAGAACTCAGATATTTATACTAAATCTCCGCCCCCTTTGGCCTTTTCTTCCGGTCATCATACGACGTATTTGCGATGGTTTTAACGTGGTTTTAAGATTTTAAGTACTTTCCGGTCATACACTTAAAGCTTAAATAAGTCTTTACTATATTTTTGATAACTCTTACTCTTAGTAGAAATTATAATTGTACATACATCCTATATCCGTAAAATTGTGTTTAATACTATTTTAATATAATCTTGAAAAAATAATATTTGATTGAAATAGAAATCATTTAAATTTACTATATTTGATAACTCTTACTCTTAGTAGAAATTATAATTGTACATACATCCTATATCCGTAAAATTGTGTTTAATACTATTTTAATATAATCTTGAAAAAATAATATTTGAAATAGAAATCATTTAAATTTATGAGAAAGAAAAATCTGTAAGAAATCGTTTTTACTTTCCGGTCATACACATATTATAAATGCAGGTGTTAAATTAAAACCTTATAAAAAGAGGGGAGAATTTCATTAGATTGGTAGTAATGGTTAGTTAGAAGGAGGGGTGGGGGAGGGAGATAAACAACAATATTTAATTTCTCACGGAAATACATTTTGATTTTTGTCTGTCTATCTTTTATGTTGCTTCAGAAAATAGATATTTATCGCATCGTATTATAGACATAGACATATTATAGACATTTTCGTTTTTATTTATGTAAATAAATCAGAAATAGCTTCGCTTCAAAAGTTAGTTTCTATAGTTTTACTTTTAACATATTATAGACATTTTCGTTTTTATTTATGTAAATAAATCAGAAATAGCTTCGCTTCAAAAGTTAGTTTCTATAGGTTTACTTTTAACATATTATAGTCATTTTCGTTTTTATTTATGTAAATAAATCAGAAATAGCTTCGCTTCAAAAGTTAGTTTCTATAGTTTTACTTTTAACATATTATAGACATTTTAGTTTTTATTTATGTAAATAAATCAGAAATAGCTTCGCTTCAAAAAATAGGTTCTATAGTACTTTTACTTTTAACATATTATAGACATTTTCCGTGGATTTTAATTTTTAAAATATATCTTTAGTTTTTTTTTTCACAAAGCCGTAATTTGTCGATATAAGTCGATTTAATTTTTTATTAAAAAAAATAGATATCATTCTAGAAATCTACATACAAAGAAATAAAAACTTGACTTAAGTACTCGTTTTTATGGTAAATAAAAATATCGTCTGTACTTTCCTAGGAGTTTTATGAAGGCTTTTTGACCAATTATACAAAGATATGATGATAGTAACCAAATTTAGATAATCACTTTAATAATTTTAGTTCTTTCTTTTTGTCTGTCTATCTTTTATTAAATACAAATCGTAAAATTCGGAATAACTATATACGGTTTTTTTGGACTTCAGTTGAAAGAAATCGTTTTTAATTTCCGGTCATACGCTTATAATACGATGTGAAAATTTGATAAATATCTATTTTTTGAATTAAATTTATCGCCTGGACAGACATACTTACAAAGCTATGTTCATATATATTTAAGATTTTAGATTAGTTTGTTTCCCTTCAGTATTTTTTTTGTTTTGGAGCGAAGCTATTTCATAATTAAGTTTTTTTTAAATTTTTATAGACATTTTTCCGTGCATTTTAAATTTGTTTCAATTTTCCCATAATTACTAAAATAAAAGAATAATGTCAGTTGTCTATAATATGATAGGATAAATATCTATTCCAATATGGCTTCTAAATTACATATACGGCACAATGCGATAAATATCTATTTCAAACCGTTGGGTCAGTAATTATATAGAAATAAAAACTTGACTTAAAAGTACTCGTTTTTATGGTAAATAAAATTAACATATCTTCGCGCCTTAATCGCTGTACAATATTTATTTTTGGGGGGGGGGCGGGGAGGAAAAATTTATGTCACCTGATTAAGGAAGGGAAACTGGAAGGGTCAACTTAACTGAACTCACATGAGAAATATGAGATCTTCATACAGAACAATAATTTTCTATAATTAGGGTCAGTTTGTCCGTCGACTATTTGTCGACTATTCTGAACTATTTAAGTGTTTGTGTTATTATCCGTTTGTTATACAGTTTCAGAAATCGTTTTAATCTTACAGAACAATAGCTTTTTTATAATTAGGGCTGGTCAATCTCCGTAAGAAAGCGGATAGCTTTTTTCATTTCTGGTAATGTAGGCATTTGCTTCCTGTATCCGTTTGTCATAAAGTTTCAGTACTAGTTTTTATGGATGTTTTAATCCTTGTTAATATTCCCCAATATACAAGGTATATTGATAAAAGCGTTTTTTTTTTGGGGGGGGGGGAACATTTATGACCGCATAAAGCTAAGGGTCAACTCATGATACAGGAAATATGAGACCTTAGAGAACAAGGACAAATCGTTACAATTTACAAAACTAACTAACTCCAATCCAAATAAAATAAAAATATTTATTTTCATTTTATTTAAGTCAACATAGTTTATTTATTTATTTAGATTATTTATTTCATTAAAGTAAAAAAAGTTATGATTATTGTTTAGTTAGTATGTTAGGTTAAATAATAAATTAGTACATATTACTTGAGTTAGAATGATTAATACATTATTTAATGGTTATTGGTGGTTTATTTTTTAACTTTTCTTTCACTTTATGATATTAGCAAGTTTGATATATGGTTGAGTTGAAATGTAGAAGACAGTAAGCAGGGTGGAGGGTTGGATAATGTAGGGTGTTGGATCTTTGGAAGGTGGATTATTATAGAGTAGATACGCTGAAAGCCTGAAACAAAAAATCTTAAGTCTTAACAGCTATGTGAGGGAGAGGGGGGGGGGGGTGGTAATTTATCTATCCTTTACAACCCTCTCACATACTCACACGACAATACAAATACACATAATAAATACTAGGATATGACAATGAAAGAAAAATCGAGATTTTTGGAATAAAGAAAGGGGAGAATAAATTATTTAAAAGTCTTATCTATTATACAAATTTTATATCTAAGTTTTCATATTTATTGAATTGTTTACAAGTAAAACTGATATGGTTCTGATATCGCAAAAACCAATCAACCAATATTATTTTTTTATAATTCATTCTAAAAAAATAAAAAAAACTCATCAATATTTAATTTTTAAAGTTTTCATATTTATTGAATTGTTTAAAAGTAAAACTGATATGGTTCTGAGTTCTGATATCGCAAAAACCAATCAACCAATATTATTTTTTTTATAATTCATTCTATAAAAATAAAAAACTCATCAATATTTAATTTTTAAAAAAAATTGTATAAAAAGTAAAAAAAAACACTGAGAAAATATTAGGTGTAGAGGTTTCGTGTTTTTTCTAGACAGCCATATTGGCTATTTTTCCAAATTTTGACGAAACGAAAAAATTTATTGGAAAATATCAGTAAATATTAACTTTCAGGATCGTATAAATTTAGAAAAGATTTTAATATTTAGGTTTCCTGTCCAAATTCAACCCTTTCCCTAATTGTTATAAACGTCTTTGGACAGTTAGAAAATAGGGGGAATATTAAAGAAATATTGACCCGACAGTTTCAAATTTCCATCGTCTAAGATCTATTGAATAGATTTCTAGTAGACATATGTCTGATTGCCCGTGGAATCGAATTTTGAGTCGCGTAGCTACTCTACATTTCTTGTCTATGAAATTTTGTGTTGGACTGTTGGTAGGTATAGCTGTATGAAAAATATATTTAAACTATATTTGTACAGAAAGATCCATTGTCAATGTATACATTAAGTTGCTCATTGGTAAAAAAAAACTAGTTAAAAATTTTGAAAGTCTATCTCACTTAGCAGCTCATTGAGATAAATGTATTGTTGCTAAAACAAGGATGACAACATATCAAATAAATAAAAGTTGTCATAAAGTTTCAAAACCAACATGTTTTAGATGAAGTACGAACATCCTACTACAGGAATCACCATACCAAGTTTGAAATCGAAAGGACAATTTTAAGATGCATAAATGAACGATAAGAAAACTCGTTACGGAATGACGTATGGACGAAACTACATAAATTTTAGGAAATGTTAAAATTATCACAGAAAAGCTTCGCTTTTAATAATTACAAAAAAGATTCGCTTTTAAAAGGCAATATACTACAATAGAATGCTTATTATCCAACTCAGTTAAAGCACTTCGCTACCATAAAATATTTTTGTCATTGTTCTATAATAAAAAGTAACTGTTCAACCAACGAATTTAAATTCACCAAAATAATTTTTCCTTTTTATGAAATATATGAATATGCATTTAAATATTCATAATCATATAAAAGTAAAATTATAGTAGTCAGTTGTATGTATTTGTGTCTGTCAGTGGCCATTCATTTCCGCCAAGATCTATTAAACGGCTGGGCTTTAGGACAGTTTAGTAATGGTAGAGGCTAGGTTTAATGCTAGTTAGATTTCTTCACAAACAAACAAAGAAATATGGGTCAATTAAAAAGTACATAAAGACAAAAAAAATCGCAAATCAAACGCTATGCTAAGTTCAAACTACCATAAAATTAAGAATTTAATTGAAATAAATCATTAATACTTTTGTCTCCCTATATCTCCTTATGATTGTTTCTATCATCCTTATATCTATCTTTTTATGTTAATATCTATCTATCTCTCGTTCTCTCTATCTATCTCACACAAACACAGATACTGTTACTTTTATATAAGCCCATCTGAGGTTCAATGTAAGTAAGGTAATTTTTGGCCTTTTTCCTTCACATGGTCCGGATAATCTAATTATGAATTTTTATCTATATATCTATCTATCTATCTACAACCAGTATATATAAATGCGATAATGATCCCTATCTATCTATCTATACCTGGTATCTATAAATGAGATATTGTTCCCCTGTAATTGTAGAAAAGACAGGTCCGCTAGGAATATAAACCAATCTCCTGTCATACTGAAATATATATAACATTAAAATTCAAACAGTTAAAAAATGTGAATACATTCTTATGATAAATTAACAGGATGTTTGTCTGGCTTTCTCTACAGAAGGATCTTGCTAACCGCTGTACCGATATTGTTCTCCTTTACACAGTAGCTTCTCATAGAATTTCTGAATAGTATATTTTGATCATGTGAAATAATACTAAATTTAGGAATTTAAAATGCAAAGACATACATCTTTAACTCTTATTTAATAAATATTAAATGATGATATATTTAGTAGTAAAACAATTGTCTTCTATTATTAAAATATTAAAATATAACTTGTGTTCATATATGTAATATATTTATAAATAGACAGAAAGATTCGCAAGAGACATAAACCAATCTTATGTCATACCAAAAATGAAATACTTACAACATCGGATTTATTATATATGGGAATAGTATTTTTCATACTAAACATTAATACATGTTAGGAAAAATACAATTTCTAATTATAACTATGTATTTAATCTGTATATTAATTTAAAATAAATTCTTGCAAGACAATTTGTTTAACAGCTGATGTCCAAGTCCTAATCAATGATGATTCCATATAGTTGTTAAATCTAATGTTAAAATGTATCTAGTGTCAATAAACTATAATTTTATCAACAATAGCAAAATACATACATCACAATACAATAACATGGAAAGAAAATATATTTTATTTTAAGATTGAAGAAAAACGTCCTTTTATTTTGATATAAAATCTAACTTATGGGATATATTCGAATATCGGCTTAATACCGTTTCATAACTTTAACAATGGTTTCTATCGCTGATATGTCAGTTGCGCGACATAGATAGTTAGATTAGAGGGAATGCTTTGGCCCAATACAGGCACAACTCATTACCATGCACATTTGGAACTTCTATGACAAAGGTCATACAATCATTATCAAAGGGTTGGTTGTTTGTAGGGCTAATGGACGCTTTACACTGCAATTAGCCGTATCACATCAAAAAACTTATTTTTAACAATCTTTTCCTATAATCATTATTTTCTTTTTTTTTATATTAAACTTTATGACAGAATTGTCCTTGTTTTTATTGTTTCATCATCAGAAAAGATGTATCATCTCAATCTTTTGCATACAAAAATATAAAATAAATCCATAAATATTGTGAAGAAAAAAATAACTAGAATGTGTTCAAGTTGGGAATGTTCCCAAAATTGACTTGTCCCCAAATCCAATAATAGTATGTTCTTACAAAAAAATTAATAAAATATCATAAAAAAAACACAAATTCAAGCTGAAATCAAAATCAATGAACTGCAATTTTTTAAAAGCTCCTTGAAGGGAATCCTATTTAAATCAGTTAACAATATGTTTAGATATAGAGAAATTTTTTTTATCCAAGCCTTAACCCCTGTAAATTTAAAAAGCAATCCAACCTAACCCAACGTATCTTAATTATTTTTGCAAAGCGTAACCCAAAACTTTATTCTAACACATCTCCATTATTTTGCTTTAATTTAATTTTTTCTCAATAATCAGAACCTCTGGGAAGCTACCCTGTTTAGAGAAACCATATCGGTTCAGAGGTAAGCGAGATCCTTCGGTACACACACACAGTCAAACACAAAATGATAATTTTACCTCATTAAAAGGATTGTGAGTTGAAATGTAGAAACAGACAATAATATTGTCTGTGAACATGTATGATTGGGTTACAATTGTCTAACTTAGTCAGAGAGACAAGAACAAATATTCTTTAAAACAAGGATATAATAACCATAATATTGTGTGAGCAGTGGAAAATTGGTAACTACGACCCAGAGATTTTGCATGTTTTAAAAGCTCCCCAATTTATTTTTAAGAACTTCTTTAATGTTAAAATGCAAAAATAAAACATTATGATACATTATATTTATTGTTGTACACATATTGGAAAAAGAATTATGAGATCCAATGACCAAATCAGCACTTTTTTTGATAAAATGATGGTAAAAAATTGGTAGTTGGTTGGTTCTACATCAATACTGGTAAACATTTGCACTAAACATATAATTATATTATCTTTTTATTATAAAATACTTTTGTACTGAAGGTATAAGTCAATGGCGGATAAATTGATGTAGATCCCCAAAGATGAGACACAAAAGATAGCCCTCTGTAATAAAAATTAGTGGTTGAAACGTTTGAACACTCGATTTAATAAACGAACCAATAACAATTCACTAATTCCTCAAAGTTGGTAAGAAAACGAAAAAAAAGTTATAATGATAAAGCTTTGGAGATCAGTGTAATACACAGCCCAATGTCCCCTCCCACCCTGACTTCTGTCTGGCCTTGGGTTTAGGATTAAGTACAATATTAAGATTTTGTCATAAGATAAGATTAACTTTAGATCTCATATAAGCTGGACAAACGTTATCTAGGAAAAAATAAGGTACTTATCAGACAAATATAAAGTTCATATTTATATTCTAGCTGCGCCCCTAGCATGTACAAGCTCTATATTCAAAAGGATACGGAAAGAGCAGAAAATAGCTTAAACCATACCCAGACTTATCTAAAAAATAGCATAAAACCATACATGGACTATTCACTGTAAAAGAGTGATACACTTCGCTACAAACAAAATATGCTTACTCCCTTATAGTATAGGATATACTCTTTATATGAAATCGTTCTTCGTTTTTTTCTCAACAATTTGTAAATAGTTTAAATAAAAACCTCGATTAAAATTTAAACTTTACAATACATTGGGTTCTGCAAGTCAGATAATCTTCATGATAATATTATCACGGCTTTAAGTGATTTAAATAATATAAACTATAGGCGAAGTCACTTGTGTGATATAAAGAAAATGTGTAAGATAAACATAAAGTTGGTAGACAAAAGATTGTTAACAAACTTCTTCAACAAATATATTCACTATCTTAGTAGAATAGGAAGTCAAACCAATAAAAGCAAAAATAAGAATGACAACATTCATAAATTGCGAATCTGCCTAACACTATGGGAGTATATGATAAGTAGTCATATAAACTACACATAATTTTTTTTTAAATCTTGGTTTAAACACCTAGGAGATAAATAAATAAAAAAAAATTATGTTTTCAATATCAGTACCGAAAATTTGATTATAGGTTAATTAATCATTAGTTCACAAAATCTTTACCAAAAAACTTTTTATTTAAATAGCAAAAGAAAAACTTTATATCCTATAGAAAATTACAGACTTTAATAAATCTTAAATGGATTATAAATGCCAGTAGTGTTTAATTTCATTCTACATCAGGGCAATTTTGTTTATTATAAGAGGAGTGTACATTAATCTTCTATTGTCTTAGTACTTAAAATCCCAAACTATATCCATAATTTAAAATATAATAACTTGCAATGTTTATCCACGTACCTGTTTAAATAGTTGTAACTCAGGTCCAAACTGATCAACCCTAATCAAGAAACAAAGAAATTTAAAAGGGGTTCCTTTGGGCATTTATATAGTTGAATTACAATATCATACAATACCAGCTACACGCCTTGAGGCCTTTAGGAGAACGTAATTCTTTTTCTTTTCAATTTATGATATCCTAATATATCCACTAGGCGGCGTTTTCTATTATTTTTAATACTTTTAGCGATTTATCTTGGGCGGGTGTTGATATCTTTATCCAAAATAGCTATAAACCTTACCAGGACCTTTGAGAAGCTAAACTGTAAAGGAGAACAATGTCGGTTCAGTGGTTAGCGAGATAATTAGGTGAAGACAGACAAAGAGACAAACGGACATCCTGTTACTTTATTATAAGGATTATTAGTTACAGCTGTTTTCATGCTGTGATATTATTTGATTGTAAGACTTTTGAATCTAAGGTTTAACCCCCAGCAAATCAGTAAATTAAATTAAATATATTGTAAATATCATACACCGTTTCTACAGTAATTCTATAGTTCGTTACTAATACTTTATTTAGAACTAGCGGCTGCGATTCAAGGGGCCCTGTATTCAAAGGGACTAGAAAAAATAGCTTAAAAGGCTTAAATCTAATAATGAAATAGCCTAAAACCCTCACAGGACCTATATAAAGCCTTCCTAAAATAGAGAACCCATTTAGTTCGGTAGTTATGGAGATCTTAAACTACAGACAAAAAACCTTTACTATATTACATAACAGGATAGATTGATATTTACATTAAATAATCGATCTTTTTCTTATCGACCTAGTTGAGTATAATTACAGGGTTTTTTTTTTAATGAGTTAAAAGTATTGCTTAATTTAACCCACTTGCCATTGACAGAAATTAATAATCTATATCTTAATTTCTTCATTGATGTGGGACATTTTGTATGAGAAAAAAATATTTAGCGATTTTCAACAAATTCTGCCTTAAAAACCGGTTTTTCTAAAGTACCTATATTTGGAAGATTTTTGGATCATGACAAATTTTAGGAGTATGCAAAAATGCGTACATTTTTAAAAATCAAATTGCGCGGCTTGTGTTAAGAGTAGAAAAATGTTACGCATATCGTTAGAATTGTCATAAACTCTAGTTTTTGGAAATATATGTAACACATACATGCTATTTGTAGTATAGAAGCTACATTGGAAAATGTGAGAAATGTTGAAAATTTTAAGTAAGTTGGAACATTTTACCACGTAGCTCCTAAACTATACGTAGCACAGGAATAGTTCTTAAACACCTAAAAACTAGAGTTTATGACGATTCTAACGATATGCATAACATTTTTCTACTATTAACACAAGCCGCGCAATTTGATTTTTAAAAATGTACGCATTTTTGCATACTCTTAAAATTTGTCATGATCCAAAAATCTTCCAAATATAGGTACTTTAGAAAAACCGGTTTTTAAGGCAGAATTTGTTGAAAATCGCTAAATATTTTTTTTCATACAAAATTTCCCACATCAATGAAGAAATCAAGATATAGATTATTAATTTCTGTCAATGGCAAGTAGGTTAAATTAAGCAATACTTTTAACTCATTAAAAAAAAACATCCTGTATAACTGAAAACAAAATACAATCTTGCCTCTAACTTAATGAAAAATCAAAAGGCACATCAAAACATTGAGTAAAACTTTTCAATTTAATATCTCAATATTACAGATTCTTGTATTATAAACAAATAATCTCAATATAAAATCACTTAGTTCAGCAATTTATAGGACAAAAGAAATAAAAGACGATGACCAATATTGAAGATAATAAATTGTACAGATTTGTCAAATTTATACAGAAGAAAAAAAGATATACTTTTATGCAGCTTTATTGACTTTTATAAATTAGGTTGATTGTGAAATCGACAGACACCCTCCTTTCCTCCTTTATCCATACAAGACGTAATGATAAACTTAAAGCAAAATTTACAACTTATAATGCAGCTTCGCTTCCAATAAAGCATGAAAATAAAAATTTACTGTCGGTCATCAATGAAAGCTTAGCAAGATTATTTTTGGTTAATTGTGCATTTTCTTTTAAATTGTTTTTTATTATACAGATGCTTACTTATACCTTTTTAGAGACTGTGTACACATAATAATCAAGCACATAAGGTGGGGGGGTGGGGGGGGAAGCGATTTATATCCCTCCTGATCCAAATACAGTAAAGAGCGGAAACCTCCCCCTTTTTGGGTCAAAATTTCTAGGAGGATAAAAGTTATTTATCTGATCGTATTATAGACAGCATTTTGCGGATATTAAGATAAGAAAATAAAAGATTAAAACCAGTTTTGGTAGCCCCCGGAGCTAAATAATTTTGAAATTCATGCTTTACATGATTTTTCAGTATGTCTGCGAACCGGTTATAATCCAGCGGATATTAATCAGTTTCGAAGCAACACTAGAAAACATTTTCAAAAATGTTTTAACAGCACAGTCAAATAATAAAAAATAAGTTATAATTATGTTCGCCCGGCGTCTCAAAACAATTAAAATTTCTTTGTTTCCTGAAGTAGTTAGTTGTCCTTGCAGCTGTTTGATCTGATTATTTGACACGTCCAAGCTTAACAAACTTTCCAGACATTCGAAGGCAGAACCACTAAAACATGGATAGATATATTTTGTCTGAAAATAAATGTTTTGCGTAAAGATTATACGCCTGTCATAATCATCTTTCCAGTATGGCTTCGAAACCGATTAATTTCCGTTGGATTAGAACCGGTTCACAGCAGCCACACTGAAAAATTATGTAAAGGATCGTGTTATATCCAGTTTTCGTACTAATATAAAAACGTACTATCATAAGATTAAAACCATTAGCCCATGCCTTCGGCATCTGGGGGCTAAAAAACTGGTTTTAATCTTGAAATTGTACATCCTTATATCCGTGGAAAGCTAAATATAACAATACTAGTGGCTTCGCCCCTAGCCTCTAGGGGCTTTGCCCCAAGAGGTATAATTACATCTTCTATTACTTACCCAGCAAAACGGATCACAAATTTTCGCACCTACCCAGCAGGAAAACATTTTGCGATTAAATTCGCGAAATTCGTAAAATTCGTAAATTTCGTAAATTTCGTAAAATTCGTAAAATTCGTAAAATTCGTAAAATTCGTAAAATTCGTAAAATTCGTAAAATTCGTAAAATTCGTAAAATTCGTAAAATTCGTAAAATTCGTTAAATTCGTTAAATTCGTTAAATTCGTAAAATTCGTAAAATTCGTAAAATTCATAAAATTCGTAAAATTTGTAAAAAAAAAAAAAAAAAAAAAAAAATGGGGGAGGTTTTTTTTTGTTTTTGGGGGGTTGGGGGTGTCCCACCCCCTAAGAAAATAGCTTAAAATCACTGCAGGACCAATAGGTATATACCCTGAAGAGTAGAATCCGATCGGTTCAGTGGTTACCGAGAACTTAAGCTTCAGACGGACAGACAGACGGATGGACGGACGGACAGACATCATTCTACTTTGTATTATAGATAACACGATGATATACACAACTGATAAAAGACTATTTTTTCAATATTTATTTAAAACTACACCAATCAAAACAAGGATGACAACATCCATAAAAGCGAAGCACTGAAACGGTAGGACAATCGGACATTAACACTTGTATAGTATCTGAACTGAATAATCAGAATTTAAAAGTATAAGAGTCGAAGCAAAATTGTAAATAAATTTGTTGAAAAACTGTTTGAAGCAGGATAATGTTTATGAACATACTTACATTTTTTGACTTGATTATAGAGTTGCTTCGCTTATAATATTGTTCTTTGTTATCTTAGGAATCAATATACCAAAAATCAGATCAAACGGATAATTAGAACACTTGAAAATTTGTTGTTAAAAAAGTTGAAAAATCAACATGTTTAAAATGGACGTACGGACATTCTGGTAATATTTATAGAGTCGCTATCTCGGACGGACGGACGGACGTACGGACGGACCGACCCTAATTATAGAAAAGCTTCGCTTTTAAAAATGCACTGTAATCTTTTTTGGCATAAGTATTAAACATTTAAAATTTCTTAAGAAATATGTAATTTTAGTAGGCTACTAAAATTAGAGTAAAATAAAATAGAGGGAGAAGGGTTAAATAACTGTATGTCCCCTTCCCGAGATCCTGTGCCGACTTACAATTGGGTCTTCGAAAATCATCCAATAGCGTTGGGAATATTAACACAGCCAAGTCGCTACAAAAGCGCAGAAAGTAATTTGCTATCAGACAAAAAAGGCCCCGAACAAGAGGATCCAGGTAGTTGTCTAGTTATACATCTATACTATACACCAATCTACTAAATATTTTTAAGTCCACCTAACCCATGCATGACAAATTGAGTTGATGTTATAAACTTTCAGTTACATAAGATAAAGGGATAAGCAAAACAATTAATTAAACTTTTTTTTTATATAAATATAATATGTGCAAGGATTTGTTTGAGTTTTAAATGTCCGTCTGTCTGTGTCTCTATTTGGGATTCTACAATTATTTTATTTCCCTGGTTCATGCGTATTCATTGCATAATTAGCATATCCATAGGTGATTATAAATTTGAACATCTTAAATTAATTCCCTTACTTCTGAGACTTTTACTTTTAAAGTGGGCCAAATAATAAATATAACTTTGGTTCAACTCATAAACAAACTTAGTTTATTCAGGGAGTTAGGAGAAATTGGGCTGATTATTACACCAGTCCCCAAAGTAATATATTAACGTTTTCTTATTTGTTTGCCCACTAACTTTGAGGACTTGAATTTTGATTGGTTGGATCAAAAGTTCAACCACTGATTGTAATCTACAGAAGGGGTAATTTTGTGTATCATTATTAGCGATGTACATCCATTTATCGGCATTGTCTTATCCCTTTAGATTCTTGTAGTTTATCACACAAATAAAAGGATCAATTTTAGTGCTGAAATTATAACCTTTGACATAGAGGTTTTTATCCATTATTTATATTTTAGTTTTAGAGTCTAATTTGAAAAAAATGAAATCATAGTTACATAATATAGATAAAAGTTGTAGCGGGACAAAGTTTCTCAAAAAACAGCCATGTGACGTCATAAAATGAGGGGTTATTCATCTCTTTTTTATGTGTTTTATTTCCCACTTCTCCTCTTATCTCCATCATTTTTATGACGTCATATGGCTGATTTTTGAGACACTTTGTCCCGCTACATCAAAGTTTTCAAAGATAAATTTCATCATATTGTATATTATTACACATCCCTTATTCCTGATTTAAATCTGTAAACAAAGTTAGTTCATACTCACCAGACGATTTATGAAAAAGCTGAATCATAGATCGGCCTATAAACAACTTTCATTTTACAAAGTTTGGACAATTCCTTAATTCTCTTACTGGGGCACTAAAATTATCAAACTTATATGCTGCTTATATAAATATATTCTGTTTAACGTAATTATTTATGTCAAGATAAAAGTAAAGTTTGATATAGAAAAACGAGTGCGGGATGCCTAAAGGTTATGGTTTTGCTATTTTTCAAAGTGTTTTTAAACCATAATTTAGGAATGTTAGGCCAGAGATTTGTAAATTGCACCTATCTGAAAAATAAGATTCTACCGGCCCCGTCTAACAAAACTGGTATTAATTTTATATTTTTTTAATATTCGCAGAAAATTGTCTGTAATGATGCTATAAATAATTTTTCAGTGTGTCTGAGAACAGGATCTAATCCAGCGGATATTAATCGGTTTCGAAGCCATACTCTGGAAAAGCCTTAGTTTACCTACCCTGTTTTTCTTACCTTAGATTAGCAATCATATTCGACTTGAGAATCAAATGTTGTAAGGAGTTAAGGCCACAGAAACTTGTATTGGTTAAATTTGATAATCTCATCCCACTAGAAATTGATTATGCCAATAAAAAATTTTCATCATTTTAAAAATTTCACTAATATTAAATTTATTGTATTTCTTGATTATTTATAATCCAACAAGCTTAAAGCTTAAATTGTAAAATTAAATTTCAAAAAATTAAATTATAAATATTTGTAGGTTAAATTAACCCCTTACAGTCGGGCCCCTTGCCGCACCTTAATCAGCACCTTATTATCTCAGTTCCTATTAGAGCTAGATGGCTAAAAAATTTTGTGCAAGTCTCCTGTGTTATGATAAATTTCCGACCTTAAGTAAGTCAAGGTCAATCTTAGCTTCCTTCACCCTTTTATTTAACAACCTTTGTTTTTAGGTCCTTTTTTACTTAAAAATTTCAAACGGCTGTAATTTTTTTATTTTTGAAGCTAGCATAAAAATTTTTTGCAGAAAATGTTTATCTTTATGTAAATTTTATATTTGAAATATCAAAATATATATTTCAGCGGCCGCAGCTGTACTTGGCAGCTGCCAGCCGCCGCAGTCGGCGGTCGGCGGGAAAACGGCAGCGGATCTTTATGAAATTTTAATACGTTATGTATACATATAAGAAAAGCTAAAGTTTGAAAATTGAAGTCTCTAAGTCAAAAATTGCGGCCACAGGAGCCTTTTAAAGATATCTGGAGACCTGGAGGATCAGGACCTGCAGGATCATATCTGGAACCTAAAATTGACTTGAACACCTGTATTTAATATGAGGATGTACTACTAGAGGATATTTTAGTATTTTGGTAAGATAAAATGCTTTGTTTTAGTCCAAAAAATATTTTTGCTCTTTACCTGGATGACCCTGCCAGGTTTGCTGGCATCCTGTGCCCGCCAGGATGGAGATATTCAAAAAATTTCAACTTTCTGTTATGTCTCATACCCACACTTAAAAAGTCAAGAAGTTTGGGCTCTTTATCTTTCACACACAGAAAATGAGATAGAAAAAACCGGATGGGGGGGCGTTCAACGCCCCCCCCCCCCCCCGACCGTTAAGGGTTAATCACTAATAATATTGCCTTTAGCCTTGACATTAAAAGCTAGTTTAGAACTTTAAAGGTTATCAATTTATAAACTTTCTGGTTTAAAGGATTTTCCTTAAAATATATTTTTTTGCATAGTAACCCCCAAATTTAAGCAAAGTCAAAAACAACAAAAGTAATAAGTTGTAGTGAGGTTTTTTGTCTGCTGCTTAAGATTTCAATAACCAATGTAGCGAATGAGTTCTCCATTTTTGTGAAGCTATACATAGGTCCAGGGATAGTTTTAGGTCATTCTACTTTTAAAATTGACATTTCGATTGTTTTAGGCTATTTTTCTGTCCTGCAATATGCTAGGGGTTAATCCACTAGTAATTCTCCAAATAATTGGAAGTTTGTCTCTGTGTCCGGATATCCAGTAAGATCTCAAGAAATATAAATGAATAGATTTATATTTTTTAGTGTAAACTTTGTTGTGGGAAGATAATTCATGAAAAAAATGCAATAATTCTTACAATAAAGTAACATAATCTCTTTCTGTATGTCTGTTCCGAAGGATATCGCTAACCGCTGAACCGATATGGTTCTCCTTTACAGGACATATGTCCTGTAAAGGTCTATATTTATTTTGGGTAGGTTACCACTACCCTCTCAAAAATATAACTAACATAGATTGAAAAGAAAATATCTTACGTGCCCCGAGAGGTCTCTCGGGGCGTAGCCGCTAGTCTTATATAGAGTATTAAGATATAAAAACAGACATCATATTACTTTATAATGAGAAAACTCAGTGTTAAGATAAGAGGATAAATCCAATTCTCCATATACATATTAATATTTTCATTGGCACATGTGAATATTCCTCAAGTCTAAAGTTTCTAATTTTCCCAGGGTTGAGAAAGAGTTGGCTGTTATGTTTGTCAGACTGTTTCCACTCATATTCAATACCTAGATAGAAAACAAGGATGATTAAAATAGATGGTAGTAATTTCCCATTTATATTGCTCAAGAAATAATGCACATGTATTGCAAATTAAATTGAAGAAAAAAGGCACAGTTTTCATGTTAAGTTTAGGTTTAATTATATAATAATAGAAGGGACACCACAAGGATGGTAGATAAGTTTCCTAAGAGTTTTTTTTTCATACAACAGTTATTTATCACCAAAATTGTAGCAGTAGATAAATAAGAAATAAAAAAATCAGTTGAGAAAACAGAGCTTGGCAGCCGCGACTAAGCCTCAAATTACAGCCCGTTTTAATGCTTTGAAAAGATTTTTGAAACAAGGCAATGCCATATTTCGGTCAGGTTGAGACTTCAAGTTGATTTTTAAATTATAAAAAGTTGTTTTCCCTGAGGCTTATAGGCGGCTGCCGAGCCTTGAAGAAAAATACGTTTCCATACACTTACAGAAGTAAATAAAGAATAAGAATATTAGGTCAGTACGGTCAGTAGATTTAATTATTTCTTTATCAACAAGAAACAAAAGCAACATAAAAATTACGTAAACGTACATACAGATTTACTTGTATATACAATACATACATTTATACATTTGTTATTTTGAAAAATATTCATAATTAAAATATGTTAAAGTTTTAGAGGTATAAAATTGTTTGAAACAAAATATAATCAGTAACCAAATCAAGTGAAAAATCTAAAATTTCCTTCCTATTAAATGACTCTAAATTAGACTACATAAACTTTACCTAACAAAAAAAAATGGAACCTTACCTTATTATCTTTATTTATATCCTATTATTGAAGTAGTAATTTATTTTCACTGTATGGAGCTTAAGATCTCAATAACTTCAATTTGATTATCTCCTTAACGTAAGCTTCAAAAGTGAAGGTTTTAGGTTATTTAATTTTTGAATAAAAGTCTTGGAATGACTTTGATATATTATATTAGCATCTCTCTGCTTTTTCGAATACAGAGCCCCTAGATGCTAGGGGCACAGTCGTTAGTTTTAATTATATAGTAATATACCCAATGCATGGTACAATTCCTTATTCTGTCCATATTGTATATTCAAATATTCTAAAGTGTGTTACCTTTTTTTATGTTTTATTATTATTTGGCCACAACTTGGTTAAAAATGCTCACAAATCAGATCTTTTTCGACCGAAGATACTCAAATGGTTCCTTTACAAGCCCAATCAATCAGTTTTAAGATATCTTTTTATTTCAAGGAAAATTGATGAAAATACTAAAAAACGGCAAATTTAGGTGTTACCTTTTATATGCACAGATACCATAAAATCAACAGAAAAAATACTTATTTTTACTTTTCTGTCATTTTTAAAGCATGATTCTGTTAAATTGGCTATTCTTGAAGGGATTTATGCATTGATTATACTGAAACGTAATATTGGGCAGAAATTAATGTATTTCAAAAAAAGAAAATTTTGAAAATAAGAAATTCGATCTCTATCACTTCAGAGGACAGCTGCCAACCTCCAGTTAACAGGATATAGTTAAATACTTGTTAGCAATAATAATTAGCCCAAAAAGTAAAACAAAAAGTTTTTTAATGTGGCAAAAAAATGATAATCTAAATCTTAAATTTGGGAATGATAATCTTAAAGACGCTCTTGCTGTTGGTGATGATGACCCAGATGGTATCCAAATACATGAGCATTGTGACAACTTATCTATTAAGCTATGGTCCGATTTTTGTATTTGTAGCATTCTCCAATCAAGAGAAATCCCAAAACATACAATCATGGTTTTTAAATTCTCCAATTCATAAGGTAAATATAGTAGTTTTTAAAAGATGGTTATATTTCTTGTTACAACTTTTAATTGGAGGCTGCTACAAATACAAAAATTGGACCATAGTTGAATAGATGAGTTGTCATAACACTCATGTACTTGGATACCATCTAGGTCATCATCACCACCAGTAAGAGCATCCTTTAGATCATCATTCCCAAAATTAAGATTTAGATTATTATTTTTTTGCCACATTAAAAAACTTCTTGTTTTACTTTTTAGGCTAATTATTATTGCTAACAAGTATTTAACTATATCCTGTCAACTGGAGGTTGGCAGCTGTCCTCTGAAGTGATAGAGGTCGAATTTCTTATTTTCAAAATTTTCTTTCTTTGAAATACATTAATTTCTGCCCAATATTATGTTTCAGTATATTTCAATGCATAAATCCTTTCAAGAATATCCATTTTAACAGAATCAAACTTTAAAAATGACAGAAAAGTAAAACTAGTATTTTTTCTGTTGATTTTATGGTATCTGTGCATATAAAAGGTAACACCCAAATTTGATGTTTTTTAGTATTTTCATAAATTTTTCTTGAAATATAAAGATATCTTAAAACTGATTGATTGGGCTTGTAAAGAAACCATTTGAGTATCTTTAGTTGAAAAAGGTCTGATTTGCGAGCATTTTTTACCAAGTTGTGTCCAAATAATAATAAAACATAAAAAAAGGTAACACACTTTACATGTAAAATATGTTACATCTAAAGCAAGTCCTAAAAATTACCAGAGAAAGAGGGGACAATGGGATGTTTATTACACAGAGTCCCCAAAGTTTTATAGTAGATTTTTCTAATTCGTTTGCTTAACAACCTTGGGGACCACCAGTGATTTTTGATTGGTTAGATTATTAAGTTAAGTGTCTAAATGTTTTAACCATTAATTGTAATCTAATAAAGGGGCTATTCTATGTATCATCATTTGGGATGTACATCATTTTATCGGCCATTGTCTTATACCTTTAGATCCCTGGAAGCAAGGCCTAAAAATTATGCTAAAATTTTGCAGTCCGTTTCCTTTCTCTCTATTCCTTTAATTAAATGTAGTTTCCGGACAAATGGTTCCCAATTTCCAGCTTTATTCTTATTCAAAGCAGAGCCCGGCCCCAGAATATAATTCTCAGGGATATAAAGGAATAAGACAATGGCGAATAAAGATATGTATATTCCCAATGATGATACACAAATTACCTCTTCTGTAGATTACAATTATTGGCTAGATGTTTGCATACTCAAATTATTAACCAACCAATAAAAATTCACTGAAAGTCCCCAAAGTAGCTAAGCCAACGAATAAGAATAAAACTTTGGGGAATAGTGTTGAAACAGCCCTTTGCCCCATCTCTCTCTCTCTCTTTGATAATTCAACACATAGTTGGAAATTAGGATTCAAGTTGTATGTGTATTCACCCATTCATACATTAGAGATGGAACAGTTATTCTAAGACAATAAAAATTTGTTTTAACTTATTCTGACCTAAAATTAACTCATGATTTGGAAGCTATCTTTGAAAAATGACGTCAAACTGGCCTACCATTGGTCAATAAAAATGTATACTGGCTTGCCTTTTGTAATTTAGTCTGTGTATTGGCCTATCACTGGTCATATTTTAAAGACGAAATAGAGGGCTAATATTTTGAATATCTAAAAGGGACAGCTTTTAATTGTTTAAATGTTCTGAATTATATATAGAGATATTTATCATATCGATTAAAATTTTTTATGACAAATTGTTCTTTAATTTATTTTTGTAAATTGATGCACGAATAAGCTATTCCATCCTACAAACAGTATACTTTTTTCTTCATTTATTGTTTTAATAGTGTAATTAAGTATTGATATATTATTACTCCATTGAAATGTAGTTGAATAAAAAGGTTTTTTCTCGCGTAAAGTTAGATAATAGTCAAATGCTCTTATTAAGTCAAGGTGTTTTAAATTATACCCAAATGTATATGCATAAAATGGTTTATAGTTAAGAACAGTTTGACTAAACCATTACGAAAAAACGTAAACAAAAATTACCCCTTTGAACATCAACTTTAATGTTTCTTTTTTTCCATATTTTTATATACTTGCAGTACACTCTATTTGTTATATATAACTCTAATGTTTCTTTATATCCATATTTTTATATACATACATGTAGAACACTCTATTTTACCATATATTTTGCCTTTATAAAAGATCAGTAGTGTATATTCTATCCTTACAAAATTGGTTGGATTGGATGTTTTATAAAATAATATATCCTATTATATAAAGAACCAAGATTTTTTGTCTGTAGCAATTAAGGTTTCTATAGCTACTAAACTGATTGAGTTCTCCTTTACAGGAAAGAGTCATAAATGTCATGGATGATTTTAGGTTATTTTAATTGTATATTTAATCCTTGTTTTTAGACTTTTTGTCTATCACCCATCTAACTTTTTGAATACGTACTAGAGGCGAATATGCTATTTCATAATATACTATATTTCGTTTACTAACATTTTCTTACATGTCCCAGATTTTATAGGGGAGTAGCCTCTAGAATAACATAAAGCATAATATTTTTATTTTATTTCTTGACTTTTAAAGATATTTTTAAATTTGAATAAAAAGACAGAAAGTTTATTGTGTCCTTTTGTAAGAATAATTGTATGCATCAACTTTTCAAGTTTAAAAGTATTTGTTCTCAATTCTAAGATGCATATCAGGGATCTAGAGGGATAAGACAATTGCCGATAAAATGATGTACATCCCCAATAATGATACACAGAATAGCCCTTATAAAAGATTAAATTTAGTTGTTGAAACGATTGAACACTCAACTTAATTAAACAACCAATTAAATTTAATAAAACTCCCCAAGGTTGTTAAGCTAACGAATAAGAAAACGTTATTAGAAGAATTTGGGGACCAGTGTAATAAACAGCCTAATGTCCCCTCCCTCCCTGGTTGCATACACTATAACATACACTAAACATTGCTCTGTTTGTTTTTACTGGGTGTCCAATTTTTCCAAATTGTTGTGGGACTTGATATCAATATTAAAAGCTAGTTTAGAGCACTTAAAAATTTTTACAATCTCCTTATGCTTAAATTGAAGGTGTACAGGTGGGTGAGAGCTTTTAGGGGGTGTATTTCAGACAACAAGAGGGGTGGATGGAATCATACCCCAAACGGACAGACAGACGGACGGACAGACATCATTCTACTTTGTATTATAGATAACTCGAATATCCCAAATTTTCTTTTGTCTTGTAGATGGAAGCACAAAGCACATACTTTTTTATTACAACTCCCTAAATTTAATGGGGTTTGTTTTTTACTTAGATACCATCCCATTTAATTTTTCAAGGGGGGGGTATAACCCTCTTTTGCACTACACTGATTAAAAATATATATATTTTTTGTTCCCTTGAAAGCATTGATATAAACACCACTTATCAAATATCTTATTATTTTACCAAGAACATTACAAGGTTCTGTAAAAGATGTTGTTCTAACTACTATTTCTTTGGATTAGTTAGTTAAAACAGAAGTTTTATAATAGTTTTTAGTAGTGATTTTAATTGCCATATCATATTGTTTAGTATAGATCTTTTTATTTAGGGCACCCTGTAGATGTGTAAATGCATACTATTGCATGTTATTACAATTTTATGTTTACTCAATCTAGTTCAATATTATGTGTTATACAAATCTTAGCATAAAATATTTATTTATATTTAATATTTATTCTTACTTAATTAAAAACAAAATGTTGTTCAAGAAAGGACTATAGATGGTTGATGTAACTAATCAAAATACATTTCTACTTTTAAGCTGTGTTTTTTTTCTAAGGTTAGTCTTTTTTCAACACTAGTGCAGTGTATTATTCTACTCTTTTAAATTAGTTATATTTCCTTGTTTAAATCAAACTATAGACACAAAGATATGCTAATGCAATATGAATAATCTATCCCCTACTTCTTATATATTGGGGGTTAAAAAAATTATCTTTACTACTTTATTTCACTGAAATTATATCAATTACTACAGATTTTTTTCCGATTTTTTTTTGGTTAGCTATAAACCTTCCCAGTACCCATGAGACGTAATAATATAAAGCAAAATCCTTTCGGTTCCTTGGAAAGTGAGATCCTTTGATAAACACACAGACAGAGATGCTTGCTTTAATATATGGATGAGCAATAAATATGGCTTTCATCAAAAGAGAATTAAAAAACTTTTCCTGAATTGCTGAAATACCATTGGTGCAACTGAAAGACATTCCATATATAATTCTGGTAAACCTGTGCTATGTATTTCAAGTGTTTACACATATATTTCAGGGATCTAAAGGGATAAGACAATGGTCAATAAATAGATGTACATTCACAATGATGATCCACAAAATCAAACCTTCTGTAGTTTACTATTAGTGGTTGAAACTTAAAGAACAAACCAATCAAAAATCAATAAAGGTCCCAAAAGTTGGTTAGAAAACATATCATAAAACTTTGGTGATGAGTGTAACAAACAACTCAATATCCCCTCCCTCCCTGCATATATTTGCTTCTACATACATGTAATTGCATGGAATTTGGGCCATTTTCCTATTCATTGTGTCTGCGACCAATGCCTTAAGGGACCATCGTGAAAAATCAGATACTATACATAGGGAGGGAGTGAGCATTATGCGGTTTATTACACTAGTCTCAAAAGTTTTACAATAATGTTTTCTTATTAAATTTTAATCATGAAGATGAATGTCCAAACGTATCAACCACTATTCGTAATCTACAGAGGGGGTAATTTGTGTATCATCATTTGAAATGTACATCAATTCATAATTCATCGGCAAATGCCTTATAACTTTAGATCCCTGACTAACTCCCCCCCCCCACCACCCACACTTCTTTAAAAAAAGTAAATAAGAAAGTAATGATAATTAACATAAAGCTTATTGCATTATGCTTATAGTAAATCAGAGATTTAGAGGACATTGGGGTGTTTATTGTACTAGTCCAAAAGTAATATAATATTTTATTCTTATTTGTTGGCTCATCAACTTTGGGGACTCATATTAAATTTTAATTGGTTTGATATGGAGTTGAGTGTCCAAACGCTTCAACCACTATTTGTAATATGAATAAGGGGTAATTTTGTGTATTATCAATTCATCGACCATTGTCTTTTCCCTTTAGATCCCTGATTACCATCCCACCCACACTTCTTAAAAGAAGACAAAATATAAAGTACTTTCAAATATTAATTGTGATTAAGCGTATAGCATTTGTTCTACGTTATGCTAAATTCTTTAGGCTTGTTTTTAAATTGAATTGTTTACATAGTTTTGATTTATTATTGCGTATCTTATAACTTAGTTTAAATGATTGCACTGCATTGAAAGTCAGGAATAAAAGTAAAATTTTATGTCTACAAAAAAATAAAAATTCATTTTAAGACATCAATTCATTGATCTGTTACTACAATAATGTATTATTAAAATTGTTCTTGAATTATTTTTAATTCATTATTTTAAAAAAAAAGTCAGCTAAAGTCACTTTCCTTTAGTGCCAAAGATTGTTAAAGAAACAATTGCTTCATTATAAAGCCTACAATTTTGGTCAAAAACAAATTTAAAAAAATACAATTCATGCTCAAGCAATCATAATTAGAAAACAATATTGAACTTTGAATCTACTCACCTCTCCAGAGCAGTACAGCTTGAGACGTAGCCCTTGTGCAGGGTTTATATTGAAAAAAGTGAAGCAATTTGTTTTTTTATATAATCAACACTATAAATTTACTTAGAATAACGACAAGACAACACCAATACATAGAATTTAAGTCGACAAAATATTCTCAAATTCAATTTTGTATCAACATTTTTGTCAATCTTCTTATCCCCACATGATTGTAAGTAAGAAACAAAACAAGTAATAATAAATGTTATCAACTTTCAGTATAAAACAAATTTATGATTATGTTTCACACAGCAAAGCAGTCGGGTGTATTTTATGTCTGACTGTCATTTAAAATATATATATATAAATATTATTGAAATGACGTTGTTTAAATTTGAAAGTGTAAGATTAACCCCACCCCCCCTCCCCCTTTCCTCAAGTGCACTTAGTTGATATTTGGTTTTTAGTATAATGTTATACTAAAGTCAAAATAACTTAGTCTTTTTTCAACTTTAACTTAAAATTTCAGAAGAAACTCTGTTAATAACCTGGCTAATGTTCAAAGTTTTTTAACATTATTTTCTTTTGTCTTAAACATAACTTTTTCTGTTTCAAATTTTATAAACAAAACAATGATGTGAAAATTTGTATGATATAGTAGATAAAATGGAAAGGGGATGGAAATATTCTTAGGGGACATTGGATAGCTGTAAGAAATTCTTTTAATTTATTTGTATATTTAGCCATATGATGTAAAACTCTGATGTAAAAGGTATAAAAAAGGGATTATAGAAAGAAGAGAAAAACATGTATTTAGACATTTCTTTTACAAAACAAAAGATTTTATGAATTTAATTTAACAGAAACAATGATTCCAGTTGTTGTGAAATATTATGTTTTAATTATCATCAATAATAAAACAGTATAACACATCATTTTGTGAAATATATTTTTGATTCTAAAAAAATTTTAAGACTTTTTTTTTTCTTCTGAAAATACATGTCTCTCTAAATAAAGGATATTCTCGTAGTGTTAGAATTTACATCACAAGCTCTGAGTAAGCTAGAGAACCAGGAATATAAAGAGATAAGAAAATGGTTGATACATTAATTTACATTCCCAATGATAATACACAAAATAATTAGTGGTTAGTGACACTCATCTTAATGAATTAACTTATCAAAATTCATAAAAGTCCCCAAAGTTGTTAAGCCAACGAAAACGTTATCAAAATACTTTGGGGACTAATATAATAAACAGCACACTGTTCCCTTCCTTCCTGGTGAGTAATCTAGAGAACAAAGACCAATAATGCTAATTGGGATCTTCTTTTTATGTACAGAACTCGAGAAGGAAAAAGATGGTGTTTCTTATAATCTTACCATCTGAAAATAAGACTTTTTGTAGGATGTCTTTGTGCAGAGAGAAAGGGGACAATGGCATGTTTATTGTAAACTAGTCCCCAAAGTTTATACTTTCTTATTTGTTGACTTAACAACGTTGAGGACTTTTTGTGAATTCTGATTGGTTGGATCATTGAATTAACTGTCATTAACGGAAATTTTATGTATCATTATTGGGGCTATACATCAATTTATCGGTCATTGTCTTATCCCTTTAGATACCTGGTCTTTATGTCAGTTTTGCAAATGTCGCCCTCTCCCCATAACCTAATAATTTAAACAAAATTTACTCTTCTACTTAATCAATGACAACAATAATTTTGGTAAAATTGTAACCTGAAATTGCACTAAAATTTAGCAACTTTGTAAGAATACAGAGAGGTAAAGTATCACAATCTTTGCAAGATGGAACGATGACATGATCAAATAAAAATCAACATTATATTTTTAAAAAGTTAAATAGCATTTATTTAATTCTTTTTCTTTATAAGGAACTAGCGGCTTCGCCCCTAGCCTCTAGGGGCTGTGCCCCTAGAGGTTTGATCAACTTAATTTTTCGTATTTTAGATTTAAAAAGAAAAAGTAAAAAAAATTTTTTTTTTTTGGGGGGGGGTATTTTCATTTTTTGGGGGGGTTTGGGGTGTCCCACCCCCCAAGAAAATAGCTTAAAACCATCACAGGACCAGTAGGTATATTCCCTGAAGAGTAGAGCCCAATCGGTTCAGTGGTTACTGAGATCTTAAGCTTCAGACGGACAGACAGACGGACAGACAGACGGACAGACGGACAGACAGACGGACAGACATCGTTCTACTTTGTATTATAGATAAATACAATGGGACTTTCCCTCAAAATGCCAAGAGAGCTGAGAAAGCCGAAATATACATTTTAAGATTTCTAGTTTAAAATTTACATAAAAACAAATATTTTTTGACAAAAAATGTCAATCTAGCTTTAAAAATAAGAAAATTACAGCCATTTATAATTTTTAATTGAAAAGGGACCTAAAAACAAAGTTTATTAAATTAAAGGGTGAAGGAAGCAAAATATGACTTTGACTGATTTATAATTGAAAATTTGTTATCAAACAAAGGACAGTCAAAACACATTTTCGCCCTCTAGCTAATTTATGACTAATAAAGTTAGTAACCTATCTATACTAATTAGATTATAAAAATGTATACTCTTACAAGGTTAATCTTTGGAAAACACTCTTGATAAACTCTTACATAATGTCTCTATGGTAAAGAAGGATTGTAGATTGTCCAAGTATGTAATCAATATCATCCATGCCATTTACAGGGAGAAAAACAACAGAAATTATAAAAAAGTATAGATCAAGCAAATATTTTAGAAAAGTAAAAACCAATAATTTGTAGTAAATCAAAATTAAAAATAATTCATATATCTAATATCATTTTCTCAATAACTATACCTTGGACCCTGTTTTTTTTTACAAGAGCTAATTACAAACAACATAAAGTAGGAGGAGATTAATGTGGATAGATAGATAGATACTGATAGGATTACCAATTCAGGAATAAAGAAGAAACAATTCTTTCAAATGAACCCAAAAGTATTTACTCTGCACAAGGACATCCAAGCATTTTTTCAGGGGGTTAAAATAAGGGGTTCCAAAGGTTTGAGGGAGGTTATCTAATGTATTTTCAAATATTAGGAGGGGGGTAAAATGAAAGTTTTCAAAGAATTAGAGTATTAACACCCCTTTACAAAAAAGGCTTCGACAAAATTTGTCTTCTATCTATATTGGTTTGAAATATTTCCTGAAATTGTACTTATCTGCTCTTGTATTAAGAATTTTCAGTAAAGTATTTATTATGAAAATATAAAAATTATAAACCTATCCCAATATCCATTAACATTACAAGATAGAAGGGTTCCAATTTATTTTGCCAATTGTTTCTTTGAAGGTCTAATTTAAAGTACAGTGTAGAGGATTCTCATTTTACAAGTAAAAAAAACCTAATTGTCTAGGAGTTGTGACACATTTCTTAAACTCAAAGCATTTTCTAGTAAGCTTACACTACTGTCAGTCTGTCTTTCAGTTTCTACATGATAAATATTCATATGTTTGAAAATTTACAACGGTTAATAATCTTACACCCCTTGGAGACTGTAAACATATCAATTTAAGGTCAAATAGGACTTTGATTCTATAATATTGGGACAACTTGACAGAAAGAAAAATAAGTGGATAAAATATTAGAGCTGAATCTATAAAAAATCTAGGTCTATTTGGTGACCTTATCAGTAAGTATAATCACAAGTAACACTAATCAATTGAGCATGAGAAAAGAAATAGATGTGTTTAGAATGTAGTGTATCAATTTACAAAAAATTACCTCAAAATAAGTTGTACAGTGTACTTATAACATAAATTAGAATACCCACTAAATAAGCAATCTATTCTTGTACAAATAATGTACAGACTGACTAATAGCTATTGAAATATTAAGAATTTGATAATATGATACAAGGAAACATTTATATTTACATTTACATAGATATATAAATATGACTAATGGAATAAAAATATATTTACCTGCAACTCTTTAAGGCCAACAAATGATCTTTCTGATAGAACTTTAATTCTATTCCTAGACATAGACATTATTGTAGTATTATATTAGACTATTAGCATTAAAGGGTCAACTTAATTCATTTCATCTAGCAAGAAAAAATGAGGAATTTCAGTCTATGATTTTTTAGGTCACAAATTAAGAGATAAATAGTTTAAGTCTACACTCAGTTATAAAAATTGAGATGACTTGAAACTCCAGTAAGATCCAGTAAGGAATCTATGCTGTATTGTCATTCTAATCTTCTGGGTATGAATTTCATACCAAAAACATTCCTCACATCCTAAGGTTATATTTTATAACTAAACTTTAGAACACCATTGTACCAGTCTAATATACCTCTGGTGTTTAGACTTTTGTGTGAGAAAGGAAAAGATAAATTGAAAAGCTAGGACAGGACCAGTCTACATAAACTTTACCCACACAAAGATCCCTTACATTTCTACAATTCTAGAATAACAAGTTACAAAAGGATGATTCCATAAAGATGATACTTCAATTCTAATTACAAATTGTTTTTAAACTTTATTTTATATATAGAGAGAGAGTTCCTTACTTTAAACATGATAGTGCCCTACATCCTACAAATATCACAGAGTAAAGTTCTGGGATATCCAACAAACTTTTTTATGATAAACATTAAACAATATTTATTAAATTAAGCTTGCCTTTATTTCAAGTGTTAATATTTAATTTTCTTAACTAAAAACCAAAACCTATACAAAACAAAAAAATATATTGTGTTATCTTGCAATAAAAATGTTGTGATTAGTATGCTATTCTTACATACAGATATATAGATATTCAATAACAAACATTATTGCAAATAGTATAGAAATACCATTTCATTCATATATACAAGAATAAATTGTTTTAACTAATTATTTTTACTTGATTTCTATTATATTTTGAACTTAATAAATTTTTGTAATAGGTAACTGCTACTGTCATAACCTACATTCCATTGAAAATATCATTCAATTTTATCAGCAATTGCTGCGCTGTATATGGTAACATCTACCTGTCAATGAAATTCAAAACAATAGGAAAAAATTGTACTTTTATTTGTTAATCTAATAAATTTATGATGTGAATATTCATGTTATTTTATCAGGGATCTAAATGTCCATTGCCCAGCTTTTAAAGGAAGAGAAAGAATAATGCACATTTATACATTTATGCAGATTTTATTATTTACATAACCTATATTTGTATATACACATGTAACTAATTGATTTTTGATTAGGTTATTGTAAACTCATCTATAAAATTTCATTACAATCCTAATTTTAAAAATTTTAAAATGTTTAAAATAAAATTAAGATAAAAGTTCATTTGGCAGTTTTTCTTTTATCTAAAAGGTTACAGAATCATTACTGATGAATAATTCAGAATAAATTTACTGTTTTCTTAGAAAACTAAGGGAGAGAAAGAATAATGTATAAAAGGTAAAGAGGGAGAAAGTGGTACAATATGTATATACATGTATATTTAGGAATATACAAATGTAGGTATTTTGGCCATTTATAGGGATGTAATAATGAATATGGATAGAGGGTTTAGAATTACGAATCTCAACTTTTTGATAATACAATCTTAATTACTATAATAGTATTGTATTTTGTTTAAAATCTTCATTTTTATTGCTAAAAACCTTGTTGTATTTTTTGTTGTTGTTGATTTTCTATTTTGTTTTAATTATATTAATATTTTTGTTTGATAGTTTTGACCTAATAAAAAAATTTAATTCCATTTATTCACAAATATTAGCTTTATTTCATGTGTAAAATACATACATATGTATACATAAAATAAATTAGACTGTAGGCTGCTAGGTAAAGTTTCCTCTAAGGCTAATGGACAGAAAAATAATTCCTTTACATTTTATTTTAACAAACTTTACCTTGTTATGTATTCTCTAAAGTTGGGGGATTTAACTTTTAGCTAAGAAAAGCATTGTCAGAAAAAAATTAAAATCAAAAAATTGGTTTAGAGGATAAATTATCTTAAAGTGTTACTGATATAAAAATTTTAGAAGTAGCTTAGTAAGACATAAAAAAATATTTCCTGGTAAAATCAGAATTTGGTTTAAAATACAATATAAACCAAAATGAACATTAAATACACAGTACCACATTGTGCTAGTGTTCATATAAAACCTTATAAACCTTAAATTATAAAACCATAAATCATTCCTACAGGAAATATTTAGTAAAGTTATGTATTTAATTAATACAGGTTGAATTTATTATGAATCTGTTAATAGCTTATTGTTTTCTTTATTACAAGTAAAATCCTTTTTAGTTCAGTAGTAAATTAGCAAACATAATGATAGTAAAATTCAACAATTTTGGATGTCAAAAATTTATCTAAATCCACAAATAAAAACTATTGATTTTGAATTTTTTATTTTCAACAAACCTAATTTAATGTAATTTTTATAAACATAAAATATTTATTGTCTTTAACTTTTCTTCTATGGTATTAATATTTGTAATATAATTAAATGTTAACTTTTCTAATGAACAAACTATTGGAAAACTACATAATAGAAACACCTTGCTGTGTTCTCAGTGAATATATGTACTCACTCAACCAACATTTAAACTTTGAATAAAATTTTAGTAGATTTCAGTAGAAAGGACATATAATTCATAGGAATTTTATTTGTATTCCAACCAACCAGAATATTTTAAGTTAGAATAAAGACTTTGTATGATATTAAAATTGGGTCTAGTATTTTATTGATTTTGTGATATACTTACTAAATTTTGTAATCATGACTTTTATTAAACTTATAATTTCTTTTAACAAAAATACTACTAGCACTTTTTTCCTCACCAAGGTAAAAAATTTTAATAGGCTAAGCAATAAAGTGGTTTTTCTCTTTCATAAAAATAGTTCTTAGAAAAGATCGTTTTCCTATGTGTATTCAACCTTTTTGTATTTTTGTTCAAAAATCTGAATCTTATTTTCCTAGAAGTATAACAGTATAAAAATAACTAGAAATTTTTTTATCATTACTTGTCTGAGTAAATACTATTTCTTATTTAAATGTATAAAAGAAAATATATAGTTTTTGAGTAATTACATCTAAGGATAAAAAAGTATTTAGCAGAATGTTAATTAAGCAAATAGATTATTTTCTCTGATCTTGCATGTTTTATGTTGATTAACATGTTTCCTAATATTGGACAAAAAATATTGTACACAAAAAAAGGTTATTGTAGGAAAACACGTATAAAAACAAAACAAAAAAGAGGATAAATTTTAAAAATATGTTTATCAATATCATGTCTGTAGATGTAGGTCCTAACATATTCATTTAACTAATTCATCCTAATCTCAACATTAAATGCTTTTTTTGTACCAGAAGTCAGACCAAAAACATTTAAATCAGGATAGCCAGACTATACAGTAAGGCAGTTGGACCGTCTTGATATACAAAATTAGCCGGACAATTCTTTCTTCAAAAACCTTGTCTTTGAAATCAAACTAATTTTTTGTCACAAACAAGGAGCAAACAGTTATCTGATGACTAAGTCTGACTAAATAAGGATAAGGATTTAAGCATAATCCTAACACCAAGCCGTGTGCTTCCTGGCTCAATGTAACAACAGGTTTAAATTAATTGGCTTGTTATAACTTTAAAGTGTGATATTTGATACCTTTTATTACAACTAGCCACTGTGCTCCTAATATGTATTCGAGGCTCACAAATCAAAAACTAAATAGCCTAAAACTATTCAGGGGCCTATATGAATCTTCTATATAATGGAGAACTCAATTGGTTCAGCAGTTATCAAAACAAAACAAAAAAAACCTTACTAGTTTATATACTAGGATTGGAAGTATTAATGATAAAATATGAGAACAGACTATTTTACCACCATTAACTAAAAAAATGAGGCAAACTATTTTATCTAAATGATACCTGTGTGTTACTTTTCTATGAATAATTTTATCATTTTATGTTTGATTAAGACCACTGAGTATTAGTATTAATATATACAATATACACAAGGAAAAGGACAAATATTTTGGAACACAAATGGTAAAAAAGAAGAAATCATTTGAACAAACCTATAAATTAATAAATTTGGCAAGTTACATATGAGATTAAGATGTATAGAAGAAAATTTATATTTTTATTTTTTATTTCCCTATAGATTTTTCTGAAGATACTTTAAGATAGTAGATTCATACTAAAAGATATATTGATTTTGTTGCTAGAGAACCAAAACTTTACAGTATACCTTCTACATAAAAAAGAATACAGTAATGTTATTGTTTTAACTAAAAAGACTTTATAAACTTAAACATTAGCTAATGTTGTTTTTAGTACCAATTACCTGTTCTAACATTTATATCCAGACTATTTGTCACTGTTACAGATGTAATGTATACTTGTGCATATTTATCCCATTTATGTCTATGCTAGTAATGCCTTTAATACCTAGACCTTATTTATACATAAATAGCACATAAATGGATGTATCTTATTTGGATAAATTCATATAATATCTATCTACCTAATTGGCAGCTTTACAAAAAAAATTCTTTATAGGAACAAAATTAATATTTTAATTTCTCTTTTTCTTACTTTGCCCTTTAGCCCTCTATTTATATTAATTATTTTTTTTCTTTTCCCATCTATTTGATTTTCTCAATTTCGATTTTATTTATAATATCTAAATTAAATACTCACTCCACTGTCTATTTCTTTCTTACTTTTTCTTCTTATACCTCTTATTCTTGTTTTTACTATATTAATTCTTTATATATATTTACATCTGATAAATCTCTTCCCCACTATGAACATTTTTTATTGACACTTTAAAGACTCTTCTAATGTTTAGATATAATTATTTCTCTTTCTCTCTCTCTCTATATATATATGTATATATTTATCTCTCTCACTTTCTAAATTATATCTATATATCTATCTCTTTATCTATATCTCTCTATAAGTCTCCCTTCTCCCTCAGTTTATTTTCCCTATAATATGATAGTTAAGAAAGATAAGTGTAAAAGTTTACATTTATGCTTTATAATTATGCATAAACTAAGTTTACACTTATTCTTCCATTTTCACATAAATTCAGCACATTGGAAAATATTATGCGAAAAGTTGAATTTTTAAACTCGTTGTCCTATAAATCAGTGTTTCAAAAATCAGATGAATAAGATAATTATATCACAGGATTTTTTTTGTAAAAAAAGTTAAAAATTAACATGATTTAGCGTGACGTATGGATAATCTGGTAATGATTATTGAGTTGCTACACTTTCTAAATCATACCTTACTGTTATAGGAATCAGCATGCTAAGTTTTAAATGTAAAGGATAACGCTAACATGCCTAAATTAACGATAAGAGCTATCCCTTACAGACTGCTGGACCGACATTAATTATTGAAAAGATTCGCTTTTTAAAATGCTCTTTGTATTGAACGGTGTGGATGGACTCTTTTTGTTACTCTGCGCTGCTATTTGCTGTCACTCCACAAATTTATGGGCTCTCTCCACACTTGTAATATTTTAACATTTATATCTGTCATATCATTTTATCTTTCTCTCTTTATTCTTACAGATAGATAGAGAGATATATCGATGGTAATATAAAAAGATTCAACTTTTTAACAACTATATATTACAACTATCTTTAACCTTCAACCGTTAATCTGTATCATTTATATGCCATTTATGAAAAGCAGAATTTATGCATGTTTTAATAGAACTAAATATTTTTCCGACTACCGAATAACTTAGTTTTTCTAATAGAAGAATCATAATAATTTCGTCAGTTTTTTACTTATCTCATTTCTGTCATATTTTTCCTTATTTATTCTTGCAGATAGATACTTAGATAGAGATAAAAATCGATTGGAATAAAATGTATAGATTTAAGTTTTTTTGGCCACAATAAATTTCTTCAAACTAAATATTCTATAATTAGCCTTATCTATGTGCCATTTTTACCCCTTTAAAAATAGAAATTCCCCATCCCCCTCCCCCATATAAAGAAGGTTGGATGTCATTTCCTCTAGGTCTAGGGATGTAGTCACTTTTCATAAGAGGTAAGTTTTTTATTGATATGGGTTTCAGCTTTTCATACTTCAAATAGGGAAACAGCACTAAAAAAAAGATATTCCACCTCACCTAAAACCTACCTACAACTAATCTAAACTTTGGTGAAAATATATAGTTCTTCTTGAAAATAGGGAAGCAGTCACTAATATGATATGAAAGTATAAAAGTAAAGTTTACTTTACAATGTTCAGACAGATTAAATCGCTACATTAAGTATATTAATTTTCAATGTTACCAGTATAATGTTTTTATAACCTTTTCTATATATCATTTTTTTAGGGCTAGGTCAATTGAAGACATTAGATTGTATCAATGCCATTTGTTGATTCGTGATGTAGTTCGATTTAAATTGCAAACGTTGCAACATTACTGAACGGGATTATCCTTCGATTTTAAAGTGATCATTTGGAGAATCCAGAGCATCATCCGCGTGTAATGGGCGATATTATAACACCTAAGGATATTAGGTAAAGTAGCATCCAACAGACAACCAACCCTTTGTTTACATGAACTCCGTATGAGATGGGCTGTTTATGGGCCAGAAAATTCCCCCTACTCTAACTTTTTA